>NW_006921693.1:6475354-6506992 GCF_000298275.1 Orycteropus afer afer
GAAGTAGATTGCCCAATCTTCCTTCTGAGGAGTGGCTGGTGGGTTTGAACCTCCAGCCTTCTGGTTAGCAGTCAAGTGCCTTAGGCACTGTGCTACCAGAGCTACATACACACACACACACACATACACATATATGTATATATATGTATGGGGATATATATATGTGGGGATATCTATTATAGGAATATGTATACATGGGGAGATACATATATACAGAAATGTATACATGGAGATATGTTTTTATGTGTGTACATCTATATATATAGTTATACAAAAAATCTAGGAGTGGAATTAAGGAACAGCTCATACCCAGCCCTCTGTCCACCACAGTACCCAGTGCTGTTTGTTGTTCATGAGTGAGTGAAGAATACTGTTTTCATCATAAGGCATTAGTGCCGCAAGGTCTGTCTAGCATCCAATCAGACCTCTGGCCTTTAAGCTTGTCTCCAACAGGCCTCCGTCTTGTTCCTTGTTCACTGTGCGCTTGTATCTTTCTCCTGCACTCCAGGGACCGACGAGTCGGCCATCATTGAAATCTTATCGAGCAGGACTTCGGATGAGCGGCAACAAATAAAGCACAAGTACAAGGCGACGTATGGCAAGGTGACTTGGCCTTGGCCCTCCGCTTCCTGTTTCTTGAGGCAGGGGACAGTGTCGTTAAAGCTTTGCAGAGTTAGTCAAGGAGAAGTAATGAACTAAAACCACCGTTTAAATCTTTGACTTCAGAAAAGCTGGAATTGCTTTGTTAGATTAATAGCCTGTGAAATCAATATTCTTTAAGTCATTATTCCAAAAATTGATTTGATTTTTTTCTATTCAGCCCTTGAATCATTTTTGTCCACTGAATCTGGATTAATTCCACATATCAGTTTACAGATAGGCTGTTGTTGTTGTTGTTTTGTGCCATGGAGTCGGACCTGACTCATAGCGACCCCTCCTTGGGTTTCAAGGCAGTATCACTACGGAAGTAGATTGCCCCATCTTCCTTCTGAGGAGTGGCTGACGGGTTTGAACCGCGAGCCTTCTGGTTAGCAGTCAAGTGCCTTAGGCACTACGCTACCAGAGCTCCCACAGGTAGGCTATTGACTTGAAAATCAGTTTCCACAGGTTGCTCTTAAAACACACAGGATTTGTCAGCTATTTGGCTGTCTTTAGGACGGAGGTATTCTTCACCGGTGACTGTTAGAGAAAACAGAAACACCTCCATTTCATTAAGCATCAAACCTCTTTTCTTTCTTCCTTGCTTCCTTTTTTATTCTTCCTTCCCTTATTTTCTTGTCTTTTCATTTCTTCCCTTCCTGCCTGCCTTTTTTTTTCTGTTATGTATAGAAATTTTAAAGTATGCATTAGGTTTTCTTGTTGCCGTATTAATGGATAATGAATACCATTTTATCTTTTCTTAATGTCATACAGATTATTGTTATGCAAAATGAATACCAGTTATCATGTCATGTTCTAACCCATCTACAGTTTCCGTCACTGTATGTATAAACAGAGAGAAAGACCGAGGTGGGTTCCTGCACTGATTTAACACTGGGCAAGGAGAAAAGCCCGCTAGGTTTTGGGGTCCGCTGTGTTCCACATCCCTAAGATTGCATACAGGTGGCCCAGAGCCACAAAACCACCAAGCCAGAGAGACGTCAAAGATGGCCAAAAGGAAGGCCCCGCACCGGAGGGCAGGCATTCAGTGCCAACGAGAAAAGCCATCTGAAGCAGCACAGCTCATTAGCAGAAAAACCAAGACTAGAGGGATGTACCCTCGGCCCACTTCTCTGCCCAGACTGTAAACACACGAGGCCCACAGCTCAGAAGTTCATCTGAAGCTCCTTTCAGCATGAGATAACAACACTTGTTGAACTTTTAAAATGTGCCCGGCACTGGGTTTCCATGGCTTGTCTCATTTAATTCTCCCAACAATGCCATGAGATGAATCCTATTACTATTCCCATTTTTCAGAGAAGAAAACTGACACTTGATGACGTTAAGCACACTTCTCAGGTCACAGAGCTACTGTGGACTTAGCCACCATACCATGCTGCTAAGTAGCTAGCAAACTGGTGCCACTAGGGGTGCAGGGAGTGTCAAAGGGGGTGACACCACAATGACGCCAGGGTCTGCAGCAGTGGCAGGTAGGCTGGAGTTGCAGGGGTGGGGCTGCCAAGGCAGTGGCATCACTAGGGTTGGTGTCGCTTGTCACCCAGTGTGGTAACTCGTCACCACCCCCACTCTCCACCCCTACTTCACCCACCAGTCAGGTGCGGGCAGGGACAGGAGGGTCTCCATCTTGGCCAATGGGAGAGGGGAGGAGCTGTGGGGAAACCACAGGGGGTGGGGCCAGGAGATGTGACCACACAGCACCACGTTTAGCCCTATTCCTGGTGAGGCAGATGGCTCCCCCACATGAGGGTGGAAGGAGGTTTGCCAGTCAGCCTTGCCTACCTGGGAGGGAGTGACACCATGAGTTACCACACTGGGTGACACCAGCCCTTATTGATGCCACTGAGCCAGCCCCATCCTGAGGTGAGTAATGTGGGGCTCCTGAAATGCCAGCTGGTCTGTGGGCCTCCAACCTCCCACACTGTGTCTGTCAACCGCTATCACTGTATAGCAGAACTGTTCCAGTCTGGTCTTTCACTGTGTCCCTACAGGACTTGGAGGAGGTGCTCAAGAGTGAGCTGAGTGGAAACTTTGAGAAGACAGCCTTGGCCCTTCTGGACCGCCCCAGTGAGTACGCCGCCCGGCAGCTACAAAAGGCCATGAAGGGTTTGGGCACGGATGAGGCGGTGCTCATTGAAGTCCTGTGCACAAGGTCCAATAAGGTTAGTTCCAGCCAAGCTCTCAGACCCTGACCCTGGGGAAATGTCCATGCGCCCTTCAGATAGGGTTGCAGCAGGTTTATCCCCCTGGATTCTACCCATAAGATGAGCAAGTGGCTGGGCAAAAGCAAGTCTGCAAGATCCCCGCAGGAGAGATGCCTCTTCCAGTCTCCCAAAGGTCAGTCTTGTTGCTCCTAGCTTAGAAGAGAGGTCCTGTCCAAAAGAACCGTGTCCGTCCAGCTCTTGTCTTTCTAAATGGCTGCACGGTTTTATATGCAGGGAACGAGATTCTTCTCCCCCCCTCCCAGCCTGACTTTGCTGGTCTGGCATGAATGATGCGTTTGGTAGTCTAAGCCTGTTTGCATAGCTATCATCTAGTGCAAAGTACAAACAACGCTATGGCAGACAAGGAGGCGGGCGAGTGCTCAGCTGCAAACTGAAAGACTGGAAGTTCGAGTCTACTCAGAAGTGCCTCGGAAGAAAGTCCTGGCAATCTTCTTCCAAAACATCAAAAAAAAAAAAATCAACTGCTGAAAATCTTATGGAGCACAGTTCTACTCTGAGACACAGGGTCACCAAGGAGGTTAATGTCATCATTATTTTTCTCGTCTTATTTGACCACAGATTCTTCCCCCTCGGTCTAGAGTTTTTTTCACTTCCTGGTCTCAACCAACAAATGTGGCCTTTTCTTAGTCAAATAGCTCTGGTGGTAAAGAGAAGAAGAGGAAGAGTGCCCAAGGTTTGACAGATCCTGGTAGTGGGATGACAGGAGGAGAAAGCAGTGGGGGCAGGAGAAACAGAAGCTGCCAGCCCCTGCAGGCCTCCACCCTTCCCCCACTCACCAAAGCAAAGCAGCCCAGCTCCTCACCTTCTACAGCCCCCCACGGCCTTCTGCTCCCTGCTGCTGCCCACTGACTTTCATTTTAACCAGTTTGCAGGCTGTGCTGTGGGGAACCACCTGTTCTCATGCACTACTGGTTCAAGTGTAAACGGGCGGATCCTGGTGTGGGCAAACCGGTTCATGCCCTGGAAATGTCAAGCAATACTTTCCCGTGGTGGTTCAGGGGTAGAATTCTCAACTCCCGTGCAGGAGACCAAGGTTCAGTCCCCGTCAATGCAGTCTGGGCACAGCTACCGCCATATGCAGGGGAGGCTTGGGTGTTACTGTGATGCCGAACAGATTTGACCGGAGCTTCCAGACTAGGACAGACTAGGCAGAAAGGCCTGGAGATCTGCTTCTGACAAGGAGCCAGTGCAAATGGATCACAAGGCCCCCCTACGCAGCCCATAGTGGGCACGGCACCGGACCTGGCAGTGCTTTGTTCCGTTGTAAATGGGGTCACCGTGAATCGGAAGCGACTCGACAGCAGCTATAACACAGCGTGGAGGGAAACCCACCCCTGAGAGGGGCGCTTGTAGCCCTGCGGAACCAGGCTGCTTACTGACAGAAGCTCTGAAGTAGAGAAAAATTGGAAACAACATAAATGTCAATGGATAGCAGGCTGGCTAAAGAAACTGAGGTTTATTGCAGGATGCAGTATTTTGTTTTGGTTCCAAAAACACCAGGTGACTACGAACAAGCCTAGCTGGATCTCCAAGACATATTCTTGAGAAAAAATAAGTGAAAAAAATAAGTCAGAGAACGACACACGTACAGTACTCCAGTTTTTAAACACCTAACACATACAATACAACCCTGTATGTTTTCAGCAGTATGTATATATGTATTCAAATGCAAAAAAAAACCTTAATGGCAGATGCACGCAGAACTTCCAACACTGGGGGCGGGTGGAGGTGGAGAGTGGGAGGGTGGGAGGATGGAGAGGTGGTAGAGAGAGGTGTTAGCTTCCTGTAATGTTTCCGTTTTTGAATCAGGAGAATGCGTGCATCCATCACTGTGTGGGTGGAAATGTTTGCATGGAGAGGGTCCCTGTATAGCTCCAGGGACGCACTCTGGGCCTCACCCTGACCCACACAAAAGGCCCTCTTAGGAGGAAGGAAGGAAGGCAACCCAGATATGGATCCTGCCTCTTCTTCCCCCATGTCTGTGTGTCTCCTATTGATTAACTCCACCTTTGGAGTATTGATTTTTTTTTATTACCTTTTTTAGGAAATTACCGCCATTAAAGAGGCCTACCAAAGGCGTAAGTGACCTTTTGTTCTGATTTCAGATAAAGACTGTTCATTTTCCTTAGTTAACTAGCGGTGGCCAGGGGAGGTTGGGGGGGGGGGCAGGGAGAGGGAGACTCGTGCAGGGGCACTGAGCTCCAGTAAGATCGAAGGGAAATTTGGGACCCAGTAATCGTGATGGTTGAACAACGTGATAAACATAGCTCAGGTCACCAATCTGTACATGTGAGGAATGTACACAAATGACCGGTGACATATACATGTACCACAATAATAATACAAAAAGGATGTTCATTTCACAATACCACTAGGAAAATAAACCTGCTTTCTCCCCTCTTTTCTTCCTCAAAAGTATTTGACAGAAACCTTGAGTCAGATATCAAAGGCGATACAAGTGGGAACCTAAAAAAAATTCTGGTGGCCCTGTTACAGGTAAGAATAAAGTGGTCTCACCTGCTTTACGGCCCTGGGAAATGGCCGTGGTAACATGGCACCATGATGAAGATGGCAATGCATGTGGGGATTTCTTGTTGTTGTTGTTGTTATGTGCTGTCGAGTTGGCCCAGACTCATAGCGACCCCTCCTTGGGTTTCCGAGGCAGTATCACTGTGGAAGTAGGATTGCCCAATCTTCCTTCTGAGGAGTGGCTGGTGGGTTTGAACCGCCAGCCTTCTGGTTAGCAGTCAAGTGCTTTAGCCACTATGCTACCAGGGGATTTCTTACTGTTGTTAAAATGTTATTGAGGGATCGTCAACCCATGTTTCATCACCCCAGCCACTTGGAGTTATTCTATGGGGCTATCACCTCTAATAGCAATCTGCCTAGTCATGAGCAATTTGTAATCCCTTTTTCCTACTAAAGTGTCTCATTAAGCAGGGCCATCCCATTTGCCAATAGGAAACTAGGGCTGAGAGAGGGTGAGTAACTGCCCCAGGTTCACACAGCCCAAGAGCAAGAATCGGACCTTCAGACTCCAAGCAGGGCCTTTTGGCAACACAACTCTGCCTTTCCTTCCTGCTTCACCTGGGTCTGGGTCTACAGGAACAGTGCTGTCCAGTCCGATCCGAGGAGAGCAGGGCATTCGGGATTGGTCCCACTAGGACCCCAGCCTGGGGCATCCAAGTGGACAGCACCTGCGTTCACACCCATCTTCCTATCTCCGCTTGTTTCCTCTGCTTCATTTCTGCCAATGTGACCAGGCTGATAGCATAGAACACAAGAGAACAGGCTTCCACTGCACCGGGAAGGGGGCGTTTGTTTCCTACTGCTGCGTAACAATTCCACAAGCTATGGCTTAAAGAAACCCAGGTGTATTATTACGCTGTTCCCATGCGTACAGGTCTGAACACAGGTTAGCTGCGTTTCACTTAGGGTCTCACCAGGATGAAATCAAGGTGTCGGACAGGGCTGAAACTCTCATCTGAGGCTTAGGGCCGTCTTCTAAGATCACTGGCTGTTGACAGATGCATTTCCTTGTGACTGTATGGCTTAGGTCCCTGTTTTCTTGCTTGCTGTCAGCCAGAGACCACTGTCAGTTCCTGGAGCCCATCCGCAGCTCCCAGCCACCTGGGCCCCCGGGGGCAGTTCACAACATAGATGTTTGGTTTCTTTCAGGCCAAAAAGGAGCCTGTCTTTCTGATTTCTTCCATCTTTTCTTTTAAGAACTTAGGGTCATTTTAAGAACTAGTTGTTGTTGTTGTTGTTGTTGTTGTGTGCCGTCGAGTCGGCCCCGACTCATAACGACCCCTCCTTGGGTTTCCGAGGCAGTATCACTGTGGAAGTAGGATTGCCCAACCTTCCTTCCGAGGAGTGGCTGGTGGGTTTGAACCGCCAGCCGTCTGGTTAGCAGGCAAGTGTCTTAGCCACTATGCTACCAGAGCTCCTAATTAGGGACCTTAATTACATCTGCAAAGATCCTTTTGGCCATAGACATGACTTAACTGAAGGGGTGCTATGCTGTCCTTTGTACAGGTCTTGCCCCATGTTCAATGGGAAGAGATTAGGCAAAGGTGTGGGTCACTGGGGAACTGTTACCACCCACAGGGTTTGGGGGAGACACCAGGGGGTCTTCTCATGGCTGACTCTCAAAGTTCTGCTCTGGGAGCCTGGGTGAAGAAACCGGTAGTTTGAAAGGAAGTTCAATTGCTTTCCAGTGAGTTCACTTTAGGAGACACCATCAGGTCACTTCCAGCCTGCCCAAGGGCTAATGGGGCTAGTGAATGACCCTGGTTTCTACCAAAAACAGGAAAAAAAAAAAAAAAGTGTTGCTACAGAAGCCACCTCTGTTTACCAGTTGTGCCCAACAGATGGCAGCACAAGCAGGCATTGGCTCTGCCAGGCGGTGTGGGGCTTCAGGTCACCCTTCCCAAGCCGCTCCCAGTCTTCAACAACTTTTTTCTGCAGTCAGGCAGCAACTTAGGTTAATAACAATGTGTCCATTTTTCTAGGCCAGCCGTGATGAAGGAGATGCCATTGACAAAGATCTAGCTGGCCAGGATGCCAAAGATCTGTATGAGGTCAGTGTGGGGACATGCCAGTCTCGGCACTTTCATTAGCATTATTTTCACCGTGCTTCTATTTCATGCAGATGGGAGATAATTAAGACCTTTAAGGCATGAAGATGTGCTTAGCTCTTTAAAATACTTTTCACATATACAGTCTCCATTAACCTAAAAGGATGCTTCCTAGTCTTATACTCTGGGGTTAACCCCCTCAGATCTGTTTGGAGCATGGAAAGACATAATTAGTATGAATAGATAGATGGATCTGTGGGCCGGAAGCTTCAAGTGCCCAGCCCTTCAATTTGACTTCTACTCAGTACATATTTTGTGGTTTCCTGTTAGTGAGGCATGGTGGGAATTACAGCACTATATATTCAGGCTTTTTGCAGAAGGTGTTTCAAAACGTTTACATTTCATCCTCAAGGCAGGGGAAGGCCGATGGGGCACTGATGAGCTTGCCTTCAATGAAGTCCTGGCCAAGAGGAGCCTCAAGCAGTTACAAGCCACCTTTCAAGCCTATCAAGTGGTAAGTAAGTCATCAAGGACAGGAGCCACGGGATTCACACTGGAACTGGCTCTCGAGTTACCAAAAGGAGCCGAGATCAGTGTGTGGGGGAGCATGCCGGCATTTAGTGGGCAGATTTAGCTGGAGATGCTGTTAAACATCTGCCAATACACAGGACATTCCTCCATAACAGAGAATGATCCCATGCAGAGTGTCCGCAGCGCAGAGACAGCTCCCTAAAACAAAGAATAGTGCTTCTGAGGCTGCTTTACAGGCAGACAGGGGAGGCAGAGAGAGGAGTACCGTGTTTATAAGCCAAGCCCTTAGACTCAAAGGACCTAGGTTCAAGTCCCGGTTCCACCATTGGCCAGTGACCCAACCTCTCTGTGACTTAGTTTCCCCATCTGTAAAACAGGGACCATAGTGATCGTGATCACATATTCATGGGATCATTTTAAGAGTTAAAATAAGATGCCTTGAAAAGGCTCAGAACAGTACATGGCACGTTTGTAGCGATTCTTGTTCCAGTTTACAATTGGGCAGACAATACCCACCTCTCAAGACAGATGGGCTCATACCTAAGACACACTCTTGGAAGAACATGAATACATGATCATTATTTATTTTTAATCTAATGATGCTTTTAAACCAGCAAGGCGAGTAAGCTACTAGAAAGCACTTAGTGGCCAGTCCCTCCATGAAAAGCCGTTTTTTAATTGCAAGCTGCCTTTTATAGAGTATCAGATATTCCCCCCATCTCCTTTTATATTTGTAGAGTGCTTTTAACTATTGGAAGCACTTCTTTGTCCTCTGTCTCAATTTATCTTCACAACATTGCCTAACCAGAAAGGAGGACAAACAGCTATTATGATGCAGAGCTGCACCAGGAAACTCGGTAGGGGAGAAAGCAGCTGCAACCTCTCAGGACCACACAGCAAGGCAGTCGGTAGCAGAAAGCAGACGAGGACTCCAAGATCCCCCACCCTGAGTTCCTACCTCGGCTGGAGCTGGCCGCACCTCACTCGAAATAGCGTTTCCTATGTGTTGCCAGCAGATGAAAAGACAATAGAGCTTTGGAATTTTATCATCACTGTATATAAGCCTTGAGGGCCCTGCACTTTCAAATCGTGCCCGGGGTCATGATCAAAGGGAGCTGCCTCCCCTCCCCCATCCCTGAAGCTGTAGGCCCTCGGAGGATCTGAGATGGAGGACCTGGTCATGGGCATGACCACATGACTTCTTCCACAATGCGGGCCACGACTGGAATTTGGAGTTTCAGGGGATGGCTATCACTGGTGATCACTACAGGAACATACACATGTGTGAGCAGTGAAGTGTGTGTGTGCGTGTGTGTGTGCGTGTGTGTGTATGTGGTCAATAGCTCTAAATTAATCCCAAAAGACAGCAGCAACATCACCTAAGTGTTAGAAGTAAACAGTTCTCACCCCAGACCTATGGAACCAGATTCCATGGGGCTGGGGTCCTGCTATCCCTATTTTAAGCTGCTTGGGTGGCACAAATCATTAAGCACTTGGTTACCAACCAAAAGTTGGTGGTTCAGGCCCACCCAGAGGTAGTCAGATGAACGGTCTGGCGATCTACATCTGAAAGTTCACAGCCGTTGAAAATCCTGTGGAGCACAGTTCCATTCTGCACCATATGGGGTCGCCATTGGTCAGAATCTACTTAACAACTGGGTTGGTTTTTTGTTTGGGTTTATCTGTGTTTTAACAAGTCTTCCAGGTGATTCTGATGTCTATGAGGGTTTGGATGTGCTCTAGACCATTAGCTATATAACCTTGGATAAGTTATCAAGGCTCTGTGCTCCGTTAAAGGAGCTCTGGTGGCATAGTGTGGAAGGCATTTGACTGCTAACCAGAAGGTTGATGGTTCAAACCCACCAGCCACTCTGTGGAAGAAAGATGGGGCAATCTACTTCCATAAAGATTTAGTGCCTCAGAAACCTAATGGGGGTCTCTATGGGTTGGAATTGACTCGATGGCAGTGAGTTTGGTGTTTTTGGTTTTGGTGCTGGGGTGGTTAAGGTCTTGGCTGCTAACCAAATGGCTGCCATTGTGGACCCACCAGCACCTCCTGAGAGAAAGATGAGGCAGTTTGCTTCCATATAGATGTTCAGCCTCGGAAACCCTATGGGGCAGTTCTATTCTGTCTTATAGGGTCACTATGAGTCACAATTGGATTTGGTGCCTCTGTTTCCCCATCTGTAAAACAGGATAATAATGGTATTTACCTCATAGCATTATTATAAGGATTGGATGAATTAACAGATGTAAAACACTTAGACACTACCTGGCATGCAGTAAGTACTCAGTAAGCATTAAAAAACAAAACCAAACCATTATCATCAAGTTGATTCCAACTCATAGCAACCCTACAGGACAGAGTAGAACTGCCCCCATAGTAAGTCTTTACAGAAGCAGACTGCCTCGTCTTTCTCCCACGGATCAGCAGGTGGGTTTGAACTACTGACTTTTTGGTTAGCAGCTCAGTGCTTTAACCACTGCACCACCAGAGCCCCTTTCTGTAAGCCTTCTAAAAAAAACTCATTGCTGTTGTGTCGGATCCGACTCATAGCAACCCTTCCTTGGGTTTCCGGGGCAGTATCTCAAGTAGATTGCCCAGTCTTCCTTCTGCAGAGTGGCTAGTGGATTTGAACCACCAGCCTTCTGGTTAGCAGTCAAATGCCTTAGGCAGTACACCACCAGAGCTCCTCAGTAAGCCTTAGCTGTTGTTTAATTAGAGAATTTCCCTGTATGAACCAACAGTGTCAGAAATCAGAGCTAAAGCCCAAATGGACAAGGTAATCTATCTATTTGGTCATTGGTTAGATGAAACCAGCTCTAAAATGTCACCTCTTCATCTGTTCTGGAAAGCTTGCTCTGAGGTTGTTCATCTTGATCTTCATCATTGACTTCACCTGCTCTGGGGCCCTCCTCCTATAGGGTTCATGGCGACCTCTGGCTCGGAGCAGTGAAAGGAACGTGAGCGTGGTAGTCCATTACATGGCACAGGGTGTCCTGGCATGCACTAAATTTTTGCCACCAAACCTCAGGTTTTTGCCTTTTATTTGCCCCTTGGCCTGAGTCTCAAACTGACACTCTCAGCAATCCCAGCCCTGGCAACAGAGCTTTCCCAAATCGGCTGCTTCATGTAAGGCTATTACACACCTACATTTTACCAAATATGAAAGTGTACGAGTCACCCTTATAAAACCAAGGTAAGTCCCCCAACAGAGGTCAACAGAAATCACAGGTACACAGACCTGCAGCCCAACCTCACTCCGACCCCATCACCCTCCTCACCATTTCTCCTTTCCCTTCTGTGTATTCCTAAGCTCTGGTGGCAGAGTGGTAAGACATTTGCCTGCTAACTGGAAGGTCAGTGATTTAAACCCATCAGCAGCTCTGCAAAAGAAAGCAAGATGGGGCAATCTACTTCTGTAAAGATTTATAGCCTCGGAAACCCAGTGGGGGTTGCTGTGAGTCGGAATCGACTCAGTGGCAATGGGTTGGGTCTGGTTTAAGCCCCTTCCAGAGCTTCCCACCCCTTGACTGCTGTAGGCAAAGCCAGTGTGCAGAGGGCTCTGTGGTGGGCATGCTGCCAATGTGGGCAAATCCATTTTAAAAGAAAGAAACAACCTCCCTGTTGTTGTTGCTAGTTGAGTCGATTCTAGTTCATGGTGACCCATGTGTGTCAGAGTAGAACTGTACTCAATAGGGTTTCAATGGCTGATTTTTCAGAAATAGTTTGCCAGGTCTTCCTTCTGAGGAGCGCCTGGGTGGACTTGAAGGTCCAAACTTTCCAGTAGCAACCAAGCATGCTAACCGTCCACACTGCTCAGAAATTCTGACCTCCATATGAGCGTTGCTGTCTGTGTCAGAGTCAAACTGCTCCACAGGGTATTCGATGGCTGGTTTTTCACAAGTGGATCACCAGGCCTTTCTTCTGACACACCACTGGGTAGACTCAAACCTCCAACCTCTAGGGTAGCGACTAAGCACTTTAACCATTGCACCACCCAAGAACTGCAACCCATCTACAGGCATTGCTGTCTGTTTAGCTAGAGGCCTGTGAGGCCTGAGAACCCTGGCAATGTGTTTTTCCACTGAGATCAGAAATCTGGCTCTGTCCACAGAACCCCCTAAATACTCATTGTTCCAGAAACTGAAGTGAAAACCCTGCCACTCTCCAATGAGAGTCACAGTAACTTGGGCCATTCACTTGTTTTCAAATTGTGTTCCATGTGGCCTTGGAAGCTGTCAGGAAAGGGCTGGGGGCAGGAGGTAGGTAGAGGGGCAATACCTTCTGCTGCCAGACCCCAGCAAGCACAGTTCACATTGCACTGTGTGACTAGCGTCCCCTGGAGTTGTGCAAAGAGGAGGCCCCGAGAGGGCAGACATGTGCATGAATGTCTCGGCTTCCGGTTAGGAGAACCCTTGCCTCCCAGACAGTGCTGCCTTTCTGCTTTTGCCTCCTACAAAGGCTGAGATGCCACAAAAGATGAGAAACATTCACCCAGCATTAACGATAGAAACAGAAAGTGGTCTAATCGAGGACTTTTAGTAAATGCAGACTTGTGTAAACAAGATGTCCTCTCGAGATGGAATCCTAGTCTACAGAATGAGAACACTGTTTATGGGAAAGTGGTAGCAGTTCCTCCAGAAATCCTAACTTCCCACACCAGACCCAAGACGGCGTGAGGGCTAAGGGTGGAAAGCCCCCACGTCCCTCCAAATCCAAGCCCCCTGAGCACACACCTAGGTCTCCGGATATTTCTAGGAGGTCATGCTTCACTCAGTCTCGACCCTCCTCCCCCACATATCTTGCGGTTGCATTGAAAATGGGGTTTTGTTTATGTGTGTTTTCAGAATAAACCACATGAACTCCACTGCTGTGTATGCAAAGGCTCTGATTATTTATAGAATCAATTGTGTCATATCCTCAAAAGATAACTTCTAAGAAAGACGTTTCAGTATTTCTAACACTTCACTCCATTTCCCAGACCCAGTCAAGGGCTCTCTTTTCTCTTTATTTGTCTGCCCTGAGGTTGTTCTGAGCAGTATTTGTGCTAAGCGTAGTCACCATTTACTCTAAACTTCAGCTTCTGTAAATATTTGGAAAGAAACTTAATGTGTAATGCCATACAGAACAACACGTGAGCCAGTGGTGAATATATGTTCACCCCTGGATCACCCCAGAGTGAAGAAAAGTGGCATTTTGACATGCTCAGCCTCCCAGCTCCCAGCGCACATCACAGCACCTTGTCAGCAAACAAAAGAAGAAAGCTAGACCATTGCCTTGTCATGGACTTCACAGCCTCTACTTATTTCACTCAAACTGTAGGTGACTGAGTCCCTTCATCCAGGACCAGGGAGCCAAGCGGGGCGGGGAGTGGGGTAAAACCATAATAATCACCAGTTACCATCAAGTTGACTTTGACTCATGGCCACCCTGTGTGGTGAAACCCATGTGAAGCTGTTCACTTTAGATTAGCAAGAAAGCACAAGTAAGCTTGTGCTTATTTGTGCTTACTGGGTACTCTGTCCCTGTCAGGGATTGTAAATTTGAAGAGAGGCTTTGATCCTGTAGGAAGGTGCTATGGGGTTGGGAGAGACACAGATGCCAGCCATATCCAGAACCAGAATCTTTGATGTGACGACTAAATGTGGAGTTGTTCACACAGATTAGTAAGCAAGCACAAGAAACCCATGCTTACCTTGCTTATTGGGTAATCTGACACTGCTCCTCAGTGACAGGTGCTCCCTTTCCAATGGATGGAAACACCACCTGTCCCTACAAGGTACCAGGCCGGATAGGCATTCCCTACAGCCAGGTGATGAAATCAGAAGAATTTAGGGCTTTCTGTAGAGGAACAAGCGGGTCTGGTGGTATAGAACCTAAGGCATTTGACTGATTTGACTGCTAACCAGAAAGTTAGTGGTTCAAACCCACCAGCCACTTCTCGGAAAGAAGGTCCAAGCAATCTACTTCCATAGTGATACCACCTCAGAAACCCAAGGAGGGGTCGACCTTGAGTCGGGTCCAACTCCGCAGCAGTGAGGTTTTTTTTTTTTTTTTTGTAGAGGAACAGTCTTAAGAGCTCCAAGGCCAAAAGCAAAACCTGGACTAACGGTCGGTCTTTGTCTTCTAGCTTATCGGCAAAGACATCGAAGAGGCCATCGAAGAAGAAACCTCAGGGGATCTGAAGAAAGCCTACCTAACTCTCGGTAGAGTAAACATGAGACAGTCCCCGTCTTGGGGTGGGCTCCTTAGAACAGATTCAGAGACAGTGGCCCATGTGTGCAGGTTGTGTGCAGGGAGTGATTTTTGGACCAACACCTCTAAGTAGCATTGGGCAAGGGAGAAGCTGACTGTGGTTGTGACAGAGCCTTGGCAGTTTCCACAGGAACTCTGAAACTGGGGTGCCCAAAGTGGAGGCAAGGGAGTCAGGTCTTTGCACCCACATCAACCAGTCACTGGACCCTGACTGCACCCCGGAAACATTTATTGCCTTGGGCGAGGCAGTTCCCTCTGGTCGGGGACAATTCCTGGGGAGAGACTCAGCTATGAGCAGTCAGCTGGAGGAGTGGCATCTGAGTGGTGCACCATAGCATCCACTACAGCCCCACCAAGACCGTGGGTCCCTGCAAGTACCTGTCTACAGCTGGGACCATTATCTAGCCTCAGCGGGCAGCATAAGGTTCATAAGTACCCAAGCTCAGGGTCCATGAACAAGATGTTGCATGAGCCTGATGGCTTGAGGGTTTCCTTTCCCGGTTGGTTCTTTCAACACTTGGAAAGAATGAAGGTTGTTTAAAAAGAGAAGGGAGGGAGACCAGATCTGGACCACGCCAAGCAAACACCAGGACCTTCTCTCCAGGTTTTGCCCATGGGCAGAAAGTAGCGAACAATGGACAGGGCTGTGTCTGGCAGATTTTCTTCTCTTTGCAAGCCCTGGTCTAAAGGCTTTGTCCATTGCCCACACTCCTGTGGTGAGGGGTCCAGGGCACTGTCCCAAATGGCACAAGAAACGGAGAGGTGTATCATCAGAAGAAGAGGAAGAACCAAAAAAGCAGTCTTGGAAGTCAAAAAATGTGCTTCAGTTGCCAAAGTTTTTTTTTTTTTTTTTGAGAGGGGTTACGGAATGTCAGGAATTGATTTTTTTCATCTGTCCTTATTTTGCATTCAGATGAGTGGGACCTCTGCCATGACATACGCATGCCTGAACGTCCCTAGTGTGACTCCTGACCCACACTGTAAACACATGAGCCCTTGAACAGACAACTGTCCTTAGGGCTTAAAGGCAGAGTCGAGTAGATGGAGGGATCTGCTCGTAGCTTGGCTTGGAGGCTGCAAACCCATTCTGTGCTTGCAGTGGGAAAGAATCAGAGAAAACGCCAGAATGCACTCAGAAAATGCGGATAAAACCACTCACTTATTGAACATTTACTCAGCACTTCTCTGGACCCAGGAGCAGATCATGGGCAAATACGACCCAATTCATATTTTCAAGGAGCTTCAAGGTCATGATGGACACACACCAAACATTGATTGTTTTTGTTGTTGTTAGCTGCCATCGAGTTGGCCCCTGACTCATGGCAATTGCATGAACGTCGGGATCGGCTGCAGTGATCCACGGAGTTTTCTGGCTGATTTTTTTTAAGAAATAGATCACCAGGCCTTTCTTCCAAGCCACGTCTGGGTGGACTTGAACCTCCAACCCTTTGATTAGGGGCTGGTGGCATTCACTGTTCACACCACCCAGGGACTCCCAAGGGATCACAGTGAGTCTCACATCCACTGCTCCCCAGATAATGGTTCCCCCGCTCCGGCAGCTTTTGGGTGCCATTCGCTTGGCTCTGTGAGACAAACCCAACCAAGACTCTGCTTTCCTAATCCCGCTCCTCAACCTTGCTAAGGAGGATCAGTCATATGGGCAATGACCTGGGAGACAAGGTCCCCAGGAAATGACATGTGAAGGACACACGAAAGACACATTCCACAGCAATGCTGAATCCACTGCTCCAACGTCAAGTGATTTTAAGCATTCTAGGGAATTATCAATAGCCTAAAAAGTAAGTGGTTTGTTCCCCCAAAGTGAGTCCCGATGGATCCATATAAGCCTGGTGGAGGGGGAGAGGAATAATGACTTATCCCCAGGAGTAGAGATGGACCCTGTCACTTGGACGATGAGTAGAAACCATGCTTCATTAACTTGTGGATTCAATTGGCCAGCAAAGGGAGGGCCAGAAAAAAGCAAATGCCAGCATCCTAGGAAGATGATATGTAGAAAAAATAATGATAACAAACCAGTCGCTGTTGAGTTGATTCCAACTCGTGGTGACCCTGTGTGCCAGAGCAGAGCTGGGCTCCTTGGGGTTGTCAGTGGTGCGACCTGTCAGAAGTGGATGACCAGGTCTCTCTTCTGGGGACCCCTGCGTAGAGTTGAACTGCCTCTCACTTAGCAGCCAAGCACTTAACCATCTGCACCACCCAGACACTCTTGATCCATAGAGAGGATCGGGCATTTCCTCGACTCCATATCCCAGATCACAAACTACGAAGACTGTGGGGAACATGGAAAAGATTCAGCGATAAAGCTCAAAAAACAAACCTAGTGAAGAAAAACAAAGGGTAGCAAAACTGTTTTGCATGGGAAAGTTGGCTACAGTCCAACTGAATAAATCTTCAAGATCATGAAGTTTTATTACAGTCAAGTTGCTGGCCAGCCAATCTGTGTTTCCACTCAGAACCCAACTCCAGCCTGGGAGACTGCACTCAGATGTGAGAAGATTTTTCTGCTGGTGAGAATCATGAACTTCCGGGGAGAGCCCGAGGCTGGACAGCTCTTGTGTCCAGAGGGTCTTCGAGAACAAAATAGGGTCTCATTTGGCTACTGTGGTTTTGCCCGGGCTCTGGTTGAAGAGCTCTGGTGCCCTGACCCAGGAGAATCTTCCAGATCCCATTATAAACATCTGCCTCACAACTAAGTCAGCTGCAGGGGGCCAGCTTTGTTCCTTCTCAGGGTCCTATTTATTCAACAAAACCAGAAAGCCTCACATTCTCATTTCCCTCCCTCCTGCCCAGTGAAGTGTGCCCGAGACCGCGAGGGCTACTTTGCTGAGTGTCTCTACAAGTCCATGAAGGGCGCAGGCACCGATGAGGAGACATTAATCCGTGTCATTGTGACCAGGGCTGAGGTAAGATGCACTCAATGACCAAGAGGTGGGATAAAACTTCTCTTTTCTCCATCACTGGTGTCATCAACAAATCATTTTTATTCAGAGCCCATTTACAGAGAAAACAAAACGGAGGTGGTGCTTGTCTTCCCAAAATTTGTAGAAGACATCGTACTAGGCTTCCATCTGTTTCTATTTTTTTATAAGATGCTTTCATGTATGTGTGTGTGTGTGTATTTTGTCATCATGGCTCCAGAGCTCAAGGTGGTATGACTTGGGGATCTTGTAGACCCATTGTGAGGTATTCCAGCTGTGTTCAGCTACATTTTAAGGAAGACAAAACAGAGATGGCAACAGATTGGATACTGATGAAGTCACCCAAGAGCAGAAACAATGACACTCCTGATCAGGGCCTTCATTTAACTGAACACAGTGCAGAAGCACATTTTTGTACAAGAAACATGTCAATATAAGACAGTGTTTCTCAACCTCCTTTTCATGATCGCCTCCCCCCCAGGGAGCCTTTTTGACCTTTTTTTCCTAATTGCCCCCACTATGAAATTTTATCACTGCAGATATACCATATAGCTGTTTCTGTATTCTGTGTGTATCTGTGTCTTGGAGCTCTTGTGGTACAGTGGTTAAGAACTTGGCTGCTAACTGAAAGGTCAGCAGTTCAAACCCACCAGCCGCTCCACAGCAGAAAGATGTGCCAGTCGGCTTCTGTAAAGATTGCAGCCTCTGGGAGACTCTATGGGCAGTTCTACTCTGTCCTGTAATGTCACTCTGAGTTGGAATTAACTCGATGGCAACAGGATACATGTCTTAGCTACTTAGCGCTGCCATAACAAAAAATACCACAAGGGGGTGGTTTTGAAGAACCTGAGTTTATTTTCTCACAGTTCTGGAAGCTGAAAGTCCAAGTCAGGCTCCTGGCCATGCTGATTCTTTTCATGGGCTTCTTTCCTAGTTTCTGGTGTCGGTCAACAATCCTTGACATTTCTGGGCTGAGAGATGACGTTAATTTGAATTTTGTTGATTGACACAAATATCCCTGCTGATCAGGGTATGAAAGAGAAATGCTTCTCTTGTCTGTCCTCCCATGTGTCTGTCTCTGTCTATTCGGCTCTGTTTATAACTCAGAAGTGATTGGGTTGAGGGTCCACCCCTACTCTGGTAGAACCTCATCAGCATAACAACAGCAACACCCTATTGCCAAATAGGATCACACCCACAGATCCAGGAGCCAGGGCTTCAGTACATATTCTGGGGAGCACAAATCAATCCATAGCAATACATTTAAAAGATTACACTTTTTAGCCCCTTTCAAGAACCAATTTTTGCTTTCTAGGGATGATGTCACCCCTGTTGAGAATGCATGAGTATAACAAGAGGAAGGGGGAGGGAGTGAGTAGCCGAAAGCTTGGAAGCCGCTGTCAAGGTTAACAACCAGTGTGTTGGAACACAAAGCCACAGACGTTACAAAGCCAGGAGTAAATGGCATTTTGTTGCAGTCAGAGAACCTTGGAGAACAAAGTAGAACTAGCCCTTGAGTACCACAGATATCTTCCCTCAGAAAACTGTCAAAAGGATAAAGATACCAAGCCAAATTCTGATCCACAGCTTTTTGACAAATAATACTTAACATCTCACACTGTTTTTCAATATAACTTAGCAACAGGACAGTTGTTTCGTTTTTATTTCTATTTCTGGAATTTCTTCTCTCCCTCTTCCTCCACTACTCATCTTTTCTTTCCTCTTAAAGCTCCCTTTCCCTTTCTCCCACCTCTTTCCCTGTCCCAGTCTCTCTGCACGTTCTCTTCTTTCCCTCCTCCCTCTGTCTGCATCTGTCTCTTTCCCTCCCCTTTCCAGGTCACACTGCCTCTTGCTGTCTCTTATCAACTCAACTCATAGCCAAACTCACTGAGAAGTCTTGAGGGACCCAAAGGAGGCAGGTTGGCAACAGAGCAAAGCCAGCATTCTAGAAGACCTCCAGGAAGATTGGATCCGTCTGGAGGGCACATCAGGATTTCATGCTCATGCCAACATGGGCCATGGGGTGCTTTATTCCAAGACAGGCTGACTTATCTCCATATTGACCAAGGCCCTGGTTCATCTCTAGATTGGGACTGTTTGCTCAGAAGGCTTCAGGCCCAGCCAGATACACCGGTCGCCCTTGAGTCAACACCCACTCCTGGAGACCATCTGGGTCAGAGTAGAACTGGGCTCCGTAGGGTTTTCAGTGGCTGGCTTTTCAGAAGCCGATTGCAGGCCTTTCTTCTGAGGCACCTCAGAGTAGACTCAAACCTCTAACTTTTTGGTTTACAGCTCTGTTGCACTACCCAGGGACTTCCAGCTGGACATAGATTGGCTGTTTCTCTTAATCCCTTAAAGCCATGTGGTGCTGGAATAGAGTACCTACACTGGCCCCACCTTCTTGCCTCTCCCTCAGCCCTGGGCAAGGACTCAAACGGGTACAAGCCAGGGGAGCAGGGGGACTTGTCAGACCATCGACCTATGTTTCTCTCCTTCTGACCAGCATCTGCTTCGGACAATTCCCCCACTCTCCTGCCTTCTGCTGTTGTCTTCTTGCTCTCTCTCTTGGTTAAGTTCAGTTCCTGGGTCTGGGGTGCAAGGGAGAATCTAAACCAAACCCCCTCCCACCCCTGCTTCAAGACAGCTCTGTGACCCTTTAATGAGCCTCATGATGTTCTCTCTGGACCTGTGGACTTCCTGGGTAGTGCAAACAGTTGGTCAAGTCCAGGTCACCACGAGCCAGAATTGAATCAGCAGCAACTGGTTTACTTGACATCTGGGACTCTATCCTATCTGGTGCAAGAATGACTCCCTTACTAGGTTGTAAGATTCTTCAGGGCAGAGAAATCTTTCACTTGTTTTCCCTCTGAATCGTCACCCACCTCCAGCACCTAGGTTTTCCAAACTGCTGATGAATAAGTTTCAACCTAAGTCCTCCAAATTGACATTGATTGGAATTTTCTTGATTGGCACTAATATCCTTGCTGATCAGAGGTGCAAGAGGAAAATACTTAATTGTAAATCTCTGTGTTGACAACTTTCTTAAGCTTCCACACACCAAGGGTCAGCAGGCCAAAGCCTGCAGGTCCAATCTGTCCCACCTCTTGTCCTCGTACAGCAGTGCTCCCTAAGAGCACTCATGTTTACATGTTGTTTTTGTTAGTTGCCGTCGAGTCAGTCTCCACTCACGGCAAGCCCATAGGTACAAAGAACTGCTCCGTAGGGTTTCACAGGCTGTGACATTCTGGAAGCAGATTGCTGGGCCTATCTTCTGTGATGCCTCTCTCTGGGTCTGAATGACCAGCTGGCTGGATTTGCTTAGCAGTCAAGGATTTTTAGCCATCTGTACCACCCTTCTCATTTTGAAATAGTTGGGGAAAAAAACAAAAAACTCAGATGAAGAATAATATCTCATAACACAAAAAAACAATAGAAATTCAAGTTACAGTGTCCATATATAAAGTTTTGGGAGCTCTGGTGGCATAGTGCCTAAGGCATTTGACTGCTAACTAGAAGGCTGGCGGTTCAAACCCACCAGCCACTCATTGGAAGGAAGGTTGCGCAATCTTCTGTAGTGATTGTTGTTGTTGTTGTACCGCTTTGGAAACCCAGGAAAGGGTTGCTATGTGTCAGATCCGACTCAATGTCAGTGAGTTTGGTTTTATTTTATTTTTTAATATAAAGTTTTACTGGAACACACAGACATAGACACATAGACACACACACACACACACACACAGAGTTGTGTGGCTTCAAAGACCTGAACTCAGCTTTCCTCTTCTCATCTGCAATACAGAAATAACAACAGCTCCTGCCTCAAGAGTCTGTTTTGAGGCCTAAATGAGCAGACCAACATCAAGGGCTTTCAACAGCATTTTCTGTTGATGGTGAATGTTTCATAAACATTGTCCCCTTGCTGCTGTTCTCTCTCCTACAGGTTGACCTTCAAAGGATAAAAGCAAAGTTCCAAGAGAAGTACCAGAAGTCTCTGTCTGACATGGTTCGCTCTGACACTTCTGGAGACTTCCAGAAACTTCTGGTGGCCCTTTTGCACTGAGCCGAGCCAGAGAAGAAGGAGCACAGGGAGGAAACAGCTCTGTCAAGAGCAATTTCCAAACCAGACTTGCAAGTATGACTGCAAGATGAAAAACCCTCAAGATTCCTGGTTATTTTCTTGGCAGTTCGATCCGTGCAGCCAGGGCCTGCTGTTTAAGTTAAGGGCATCATCCTCAAGACGCTTATGAAATATCTTGCTGGCTTAGCATGTATCTGGGATGTCCCTCACCTTTCCTTTTGGGTAGTAATGGAATATTTTCTAACACAAATGAAGCACAAATGGAATCAGAAGTTGATGGGGGGGGGAAGCTATGCATTTGTAATAAAATTTTTAGAATATGCATCTCACAGGAGCGTGTATGTTCCAGATAAAGATTGAATGGTTAAGTTACAGGAAAGATAAATAAACCAATTCATTAATTTTCCTTCCATATGTTCAACTTCAAAGCCTAAATGTTCATTAAAGTTGTGGATTACACCCCCATCGGCTGCTTTTCCAAAAACTGAGTTGATCCATGGTCACACGAATTATGAGATTCTAACATACTTGGGAAATGCAGTTAGATTTTCAGTAGTCCTCACGGACAGTAACCAAGGACAGCAACAAAGAAACCATTGACTTGCCCATGTGAAATGTAGCTAGGGGTAACAGCCACTCAACTGCTATCTGGTTTAGCTTTTCTTGCTTCTCTAGATCCCACCCATTGGAATCTTCCTTCTGATCTTGCAATACAATTAGGCTGAGCACAGTGCCAACGGAAGCAAGGTCAGCAGGCTGACTCTCAAGTGGATTGATTCCACACCAACAAAATCTGTTCCAAGACATTTGTCTCATAGTGTTGCTAGACACACAGGGGTCTGTCAAGAGAAACATGAATGCTTTGGCCCAATAATTACTGCTATCCTTTGTTGGGTGCTTATTTTGTCTGGCACTGTTAAATAGCATAACTTCATATTTAATACTCCTTACAATTCTGTGTAGGAGCTCTAGTAGCATAGTGGTTAAAGCATTTGGCTGCTAACCAAAGGTCAGTGATTCGAACCCACCAGATGCTCCATGGGAGAAAGATGAAACAGTCTGCTTCCATAAACATTTACAGCCTTGGAAACCCTATGAAGGGGTTCTATTCTGTCCTAAAGCGTTAGTATGAGTTGGAATCAACTCGATGACAGTGGGTCGGGTTGGGTTACAATCCTATGAGATTAATATTACTCCCATTTGTCGGTAGAGGAAACTGAGACATTAAGTAAGGCAACTAAATTCATTTGCAAATGATAGAACTGGAATTTGAAGCAAAGACTGACTCCAGAAATCATGCTATTAACCCTTGTCCTGGAAAAATAACTCAAAATGCATGGTAATGGCATCGCCATGAGTTGGAACCAACTTAATGGCAACAGAAATGGTTTGGGTTTAGGGGTCTGTATTCATTCCCCGGCTTAACTCCCTACTCTCTGCCAAGCACTGTGCTGTGGTCTGAGGGTACAAAGATAAGCCTATCAGACTACACCTGGGCAGTTCATTTCCAGGCCAGTAATGGAGACGCAGTGCCTAGGGCACCTGACACTAACCAGAAGGCTGGCGGTTCAAACCCACCAGCCACTCCTCAGAAGGAAGGTTGGGCAATCTACTTCCGTAGTGATACCACCTCAGAAACCCGAGGAGGGGTCGCTATGAGTCAGGTCCAACTCGACAGCGTATGACAACAACAAATGGAGACAGATGTCCATTATTCAACAGAATGCTGTAAGTCCATTAATGAAGGCATGAGAAGGGCTCTGCACATAAGCGAAGGAGGGAACTCACAGCTCTGGGGAACTGAGGGACAGTTCACAGAGATGTGTTTGTGCTGAGGTTTTGAAGAATGAATAGAAACTCTTCAGAGAAATCAAGGTGGAAGGGCATGGGCAGAAGTGCAGTATAACTGGGCAGGAGGTATTTGAGAAGTGGTAAAGTTGATTCTCCTGGGGCAAACTCCTAGTCAAAGGAAGGAGGCAGGTGTGAGGCTGCTGAAAAGTCTGTTTGGATCACATTAGCAATGGTTTTGCCTGCTAAGCTTTGGATTGGTCCTTTGGGCAAGGCCGTCATTAGGGATTCCTACTGAGTGAAGGACGTAATCAGATTTAGGCCTTGGGAAATCACTCTGGTGGCACAGTCAACATGTAGCAAATAGGCCAAACACTAAGTATAAGAATCTATGTTGTGGTGTGTCTTTTAGTGGCTGTAGGACACTGATCGACACATTAAACAGTTTTGTTAACATTTGTGTCTTCAACATATTGGCTTGTCTCCCTAACAGTCATTGTCTTCATTCTGAGCTTTGACACATAATGGTTGCTGAGAGCCAGACTTGGTAATAAAATATACTCATGTTTACTTATTTGTAGCCAAAGCTGGTCTTTGCTTTTAAAAACAGAAACAAAAGCAACTGGTTCTTGGGATCTGAGCTCCTAGTAAGAACAGAAAAACAAACTAATGGACTGAAAAGAGATCTGTTAAACACAGACATCATCTGAGACTATGGACAGCTGTAATTCACCTAAAGAAGGGCAAGATATTTCCTATCCATACTGTCAACTAGAGAAAACCTAACTAGTGATGGCTATCCTGCAGTGAGCATTTGCTCTGTGCTTAGCAGTACAATAAGAACCTCATAGCATAATACCCGCATACTACCATACCATATCTCCATACCAACCAATGTCACAGGTGAAGGAACTGAGGCCGAGTAAGGTTACTTACTTGTGCAAAGTCACACACAGGAAGTGCCAGGGTCAGAACTCAAAGCCAAGTCCTTCTGATGCTAATGTCTCTGGTCTTCCCCACTTCAGCCACCTCTTGTGGTGTATAGCCATGGTTCCCAGTCCACCTCTTCCTCTCCTCATAGAGAGTCCTTCTTTGAGGTCTCTGGTGTCTTTTCCCACAAGATGACCTCAGTCAGGACCATCTGAATGTGAGATTCTAGAAACATGGTGTCACTGAACATAGAGTTGGGAAGAGAAGTGCAGTAACACATTATATAGTATTTCTACCTTACAGATACTGTAGACATAAACAATTTCAAGAATACAGATAATACCAAATGCAGTCATTAATTGGGAAGTGATGAATTTGAGTATTTGTTATGAATATAATTATTTAATTTTAAGCTTATATAATTTATTTTTTTAATTAATGGCTGTGTTTAACAACCAGTTCACAACATTCCTGAAAATGTAACAACTGGCTCTCACGAACCCGTCAAGCCTGCTCCAGCACACAGTGGGTCTAGGGCTCAGTCCTATTTCTCCCAGGGGACTCCAATACAATTTGCAACCTCTCCCCAGACACCAGCAAAGAGAAGAGATTGTCTTAAACATTCTTCCTCCAGGACACTGGGCTTCTACTCACTGTACATTTGAGGCGGGGAGCACAGTGAATGGTTGTGTAGGTTGTCTCCTGCACAAGCCTGCCCGGCTGAGTAGATGTTTGGGTTTGGAAATCCAGCCCTAGCTCCTCCCTAAGATTCCGCCTGCACAGCTGCCTCTTGCCTAGAGAGAGCACCTTCTGCTAATTCGCCCATCTGCCACATGGGCTCACAGTGGGCTGGTTCTGCAAGTAATTGTGCCTGCGAGAGAGTAGTCAAGAGATTCTTCTTGGACAAAATGCCTTGTTACTAGCTGCTTAGTCTAAAAATGTTTAAGTCCTGCCTGATTTTCTCCCATTTGCTGTGGAGTGGGCCCCAGCTTCAGGCGATCCCGCACGTGTCAGAGTAGAGCTGCACTCCAGTCGGTTTTCAGTGGCTGACTTTTCAGAAGTAGGTGGCAGGTCTTTGTTCCAAGACCCCTCTGGGGGGATTGAACCCACAGCCTTTGGATTAGCCACCCAGCGCATTAACCATTTGCACCCCCAAGGGCTCCTCTGCCTCTCTAGGCAGCAGAACCACAGAGTCAATCCCTGTAAATCCATTTTTAAAGAGTCTTTAAATGCGAAGATCAAGAGGAAAAAGAACATGAAAATAATGGTCCAAGAAATGAGACAGAGATCGAACCACATATTCCACTGCACTTGCCTGCACTTCTCAGATACTGCTTTAAAAAAAAAAAAAAAAAAAAAAAAATCAAAGGTTTATGGCAGCCCTGTATTGAGTAAATCTGTCGGTGCTATTTTTCCAACAGCATGTGCTCGCTTCATGTCTCTGTGGCACATTTTGGTAATTCTCACAACATGGAAAACCTTTTCATCACGCCTTGACACACTTACTAGACCACACTAAAGTGTAAACATAACTTTTATATGGACTAAGAAACCAACAACTTCATGTGACTCCTTTATTGTGTTATTAGCTTTATTCTGGTGCGGTATCTCCAAGGTGTGCCTGTGCAAGGAGATTGACAGGGAAGAGGTATAAAGACCCCGGGAATGACATAGGGTAGACAGCTGCCTTCAGGTCAGAGTCAGAGGTGATGCCCGGGACAGCCCACTGTCCTCTCCCAGGGGCAGTGAGTGCCTCACCCAGCAGGGTGGAGGCCAGCTTCTCTAGCAGCAGGGATCCCACGCACAGGGATTCTTCATGCTGCAAGTAAACTACATCTTCAACCCTGTTACAGCCAGCAAAAACGTCTCAGATAAGCCCCCAGAGACTCGATCAGCCACTGAAATAAGGACGCCAGAAAACAGAAATAGTATCCAACTTCCCATGCCAACAAGGAAGAGCCACCATGTTTAATAGAGTGATGTCAAGCCTGACTGTATCACTGCAATGTTTTACACTACAGGGCACAAGGGGGAGGCCAGGCATCAGAGGTGACTGGGCCGCAGCTAACAACAACGGATAGAGGTGGAGACAGACAGAGATGGAGATGCCTCTGGGTGTATGTTAAGCTAAACATGAGCTTAAACTGACCTTTTCAATTGTCATCTTGTACCTCATGGTTCATTCTAGGCTTTCCCAGAAGGAGGAGGATTTTGACAGCCTGAAAACCACACAAGGACGTAAGACACTGGGAGAGCAGCTCACGGTGCGAGGGGCCGTGGGAATAACCAACACCAAGTGTGTGGGGGTCTGCTGCACGTGTGCCCAGGGACTGGGAGGAGGACAGGCCCTCGCCGAATGGACCTCAGGCCTCCACTTCCAGGTACCCGATGAACCGCCCTCTGGCTTTGAAGAGAATGCTCCCTGGCTTCTTTGTGGCTGAACCAGAAATAACCAACATCTGTTCCTAAGGGGACCAGCTCTCTAGGAGCTCAGAAGGCGTTCCGCTAATGCTGATACTGCAGAAGGGAAGGAGAGAGCAAGACGATCCCAGAAACATAAGGACAAGCGGGGAAGCTAAGTCCTGGGAGAGTTGCACAGCGTCCATGTTGTACCGCTTCTAGCAACAGGCCCCCAGCTGTCGGGACACCCCTGTTTCAGGAGGATTTGAGGGGGAGGGCTAAGGTTGCCCCCAGTAGAGTGAGGACCATCTTCAGCGTCAGAATCAAGGGACAACAGGTTTGTATGTGTGCCTTCCTGTCCACCATCCTTGGGCACCCAATGAGTGTAACTTCAGGATTGTTTAAAACAGGGTGGCTCAGGATAGAAGAGGCCTGTGACACTTTGACTCTCTGAGTTAGAAGAACAAAAGGACTGGTTTTGAACCATCCCTCTCGGTGAGTAACAAGGACCAAGATAATAAGACTCACACACTGAAATGGACCACTTAATTGGATGACCTCTGAACCCAACCCAAGTATTAATTTTACTGCCCTAAAAACAAAATCAAAGTTGTTTTTAAAATCTTAATGAACCAGTTCAAATTGGACTCTGTCTTTGAAAAGCCAGAAGAGAAGAAAAGAGAGAAAAAAGAAAAAAATTAAAAATAAACAGAAAAGCAAGTTCTTATCCACACAAGTATTTCATTCACTCCCACTGTCTGGCACATACAGATGCAGACTATTGGGGTATTTCTATCGTGGGAGCTCTCTTAATTGAATGTCACTTAACCAATGTGCCTCCTTCCCTCGGAATAACCTTCTGGTGGTTGCTCTGGGCACTCTGAAGGCTCCCGGCTGGTGAGCAACCAGGTGGAAGCCCTCTCTCTTCTGGCGGATCATGTATTTTGCAAGAGTCCATTGTGTTTGCTTCCAACCTGTTTATACCTGTTCTACTTGCTATTGTAATTACATAATTTGATTCAATATTAAATGAGCTGATGAACAATAAGTGTGAAAAGAAAGACTCTTGTTTCTCTGGAAGCTAAATTGAATGCTTTGGAAAGACTAGATAAAAGTGTGTTGCATTAAATACACACATACACACACACATGCATATACATGCATATGTATGTATGTATGTTGTTGTTGCTGTTATGTGCCTTCAAATCGGACCCGACTCATAGTGACCCCTCCCTGGGTTTCCAAGGCAGTATCACTACAGAAGTAGATTGCCCAACCTTCCTTCCAAGGAGTGGCTGGTGGGTTTGAACGACCAGCCTTCTGGTTAGCAGTCAAATGCCTTAGGCACTACGCCACCAGAGGTCCTATATATATGTATATAAAACAACCTGAATGCCCATCTGTGGTTCTTACTCAAAGAAAAGTTCTCAGTAAATCCATGTATGTTTGAATGTTTCATATGAAAAATAAAATTAAGTTATGAATATGTATTTTAAAGAGCCCTGGTAATGCAAATAGTTAAGTGTTCATTTGCTAACTGCAGGGTCAGCAGTTCAAACCTACCAGCCACTATGCAGGAGGAAGATGTGGCAGTCTGCTTCCATAAAGATTACAGCCTTGGAAACTCTATGTGGTAGTTCCACTCTGTTCTAAAGGTCACTACGAGTAGAAACTGACCCAATGGCAACGGGGTGTTCAGTGTCTTTGAGCTTACCAAAAACAGTCCCCTTTCTGCACGAGTGGAGGAGCTGTACGGCCTTGTAGGGTCTTTGTGTGGATTGAATGACATAAAGTATCCAAAAGGACCCCATGTAGTACAGTTTGCACTCCACTGCTAACCTACAGGTTGGCGTTTGAAAGCCACCCAACAGGACCACAGAAGAAAAGCCCTGGTGATCTGCTTCCATGAAGATTACAGCCTTAAAATCCCTATGGAGCAGTTCTGCTCTGTAACACATGGGATTACCACGAGTCAGAATCAACTCTACGGCCACTAACAACACAACAACCAAGTATCTGAAGCCTTTAGCACAGTGATGGGCCCAGCCAAGAGCTCCCTGCATGTTGGCTGTCTCATTATTTAACCAAGTCACCCCGTCCACTGTGCTGGTGGCCAGCCCTGAAATGGAATCATGAAGCAGTGTCCCACGCAAGGAAATGAATCTGAGGCTCAGATGCCGGATGGAGTCAGACTCTCACCCTTCCCACGTGGTTTAATGCGACAACTGGTGTGTTCTCCCCACCTTGTCATCTACCTCCCCAGGCTATTTCCCACCCCACTGCCAGTGCTGTCTTTCCCAGCTGAGCTCAAGCATCTTTATTAGTGCCACTTCTCCACTAAGATGTCCAGTTTGCATCTTATACTAAATATGTCCAAAACAACTGATTTTTCCCACAAAGCCAGCCCCTTTCCAGGTCCTCCCTATCTCAGTAACCAGCCCCATCCACTCAGTTGGTCAAATCAAACACATAGGAGTCATCTCTGATTCTTCCCCACCCCTCAATACTCCAGGACCATGCATCAAAAGTCCTAACAGTTCTATTTCTCGGTATCTCCTAAAGTTCCTGTGATCACCTCCTCCACAGCCATCACCCAGGCCGAGCCACCATCCTCTCCACCCGGACTCCTGTAATCTACACAATGGGGCCCCTGCTTCTGTGGTTGCTTCTATTCTCACAGAGAAGCCTGAAAATCCTCTAGTGGTTTCTTATAATGTTCCAATTAAAGATCCACACTCCATACTTTGGCCAGTGAGGTCCTGCCTACCTTTTTGACATCTCTGGAACACTTTCTCCTCACTCACTGGCCACACTGGGTTTTTTCTTGTTCCTCACACATGTCAAGCTTGTTTCTGCCTCAGGACTATAACCCTTGCAATTCCCTCTGCCTTGAACTCTCCCTCTCCCAGACCACCCTATAGCCAATCTCAGTACATGTCCTCCAGAGACTTACCCTGGCCATCATATGTCCCCACAGCCCTCAGAACACATCCATGATCTTCCTTTAACATTACCTTCTCTCCATTATCTTCACCATGATTGCCATCTGTAAAGATAGTCATTCTTTCTTATTCATTGTCTACCTACCCCCACTCCACCTTGGCATTGTAAGTTCTAGGAAATCAGGGACTAGTTCTCTCCTGTTCACCCCAGTACCTAGAATGATGCCTGGCACACAGTAGATGCTCAGTGGAATTGGTTGTTTGGTGGGATAGATAAACATCTAATACAAATCCCTTCTTCCAGGCAACTTTGTCCCATAACTTCCACTTTTCCTTTCAGCTCAAACCTCACAGTCTCTTGGAAGGCACTTCTCACCTGTCCCTCATCCCATATAATGAACTCCTCCCTCTGTCTCCTCCCATTTACACAATTCCATCAGAGCTCTTCCTCTTCATCATCATTGTCTTTATCCATATCTCCAACTAGATTGGGAACTCTGTGAGGCCAAGGACAGCATCTTAGTCAGGCTTCCAGCCCCAACACACAGAAGTTATCTACATCCCTGACCACCTCACCTTACCCAGCCATTCAGTCTAAAATGCTCCTTCTCCATTACAGTGCCACCATTTGCAGCACTTAATCCCCATCTCAAGTCATATTTCCTCTATTTGTTGATTCATTTGTTCTGCTCATCTATTAACTGTCTCCCTCACTCTTTCCTTAGTGCCAAGAACAGTGAATGAGACATACTAGGTGCTCAATAAAGATATTTTTACAAACAACTTACTCAATGTGTTTGGTAAATAAGAGAATAATTCATTGATTGGCCACCATGAGCACTACAAACCTCAGGTTACCTAAAAAGCAGGAGATTTGATACCGTCTTTACAGCACTTACTTGTGGTTTCCAATACGAGACACATGAACGTGATTCATGAAAACCACACTCTGAAGCAAATTTTGGGGGAGGAAGAGGGCAAGTATAGATTTGGCTAATGAGAAAAATGTGTCTTGAACTCCTCCAGGGCATCTACCACCTGCACTGACTGGCTGCCTTTTTTGTTTGTCATGAGAACCCAGACAGGAGCAGTAGGTCTTTGCAGCTCTTCTAATTCTATTCCAATTAGTTCAACTAGAAACAGGTCTATAGACAATTATCCAACCCAAGAAGATTAAAATGGATATTGACATGTGGAAAATGGGGGTAGAGGGAGGGGACAAGTTCCAAGAAGGGTAGAAGGTGTGATTCAAGTAGACAGTGATTCAACAGCCCTTTTCCAAGAAGGAGACTTAAGGTCACCTGCCTGCTCTTGGCCCCTCAATCTGAGCCATCTGAGGAGTGGGGAGCTGAGATTTACTGAAGACATGGGGTTGGCATCTCCCGTGTGACATGTAAATAATATCAACCACATTAAGTTACAGCTGAAGACATGATAAATAGAAGCTGGACGATGTGGCAACCACAAGGGCAGTGAATGTGGAGGCTGGGACTGAGCCAGGCCAGTGGGGCCAACAAAGCAGCAGCCAGCTCAGGGCCGCCAACAACCGGCCCCAAAATAATGTGTGTTCAGGGTGACACGCAAGGCCTGGCTGGGACTGGGCCTCTCGACTTGAGAGAAACTTGGGGCTACCTCTAAACAGTTTTATCAAATATAGAAGCGCACATGAGAATTTAGCTGGCTGCACTTCATCCTTGGGCAGGGTCCCTGTGAAGAGGACCAGATGAAGAGATGCTGCCTTTTCTTTTATCTTGCATTGTGAGTAAGATAGGCCAATTCATCATGCCTAAAGTCCCTAAGAGACACTGGTGACGTCTAGCACAGTGGCTCCCGACTTTGGCTGCACAGTGCACCCAGGAAGCTGATGTCTGGGCCTTACCCCTGGAGATTTGGATTTAATTGGACTTGGACTGGATTTCTGTCTGGGAATGAGAATTTTAAAATCTCCCAAGGGACTTCAGTATTAAGCCAGGGGTAGAAACAACTCAGCTTGAGGAAGCTCCAAAACCCAGGCTCTATCTGCACCCAGCAACACTCCCAGTCTCTCCCATCACGCTTAAGACTCACTTTAGGGAGACGAGGAAAGAGAAGGACACTCAGGGACTCTTGTCACTGAAGTGACAAGAATACTACAGTGTTCTATAAAAGTTTACTGAAGCCCTCATAATTTGCTAAGACATCCTAATTCCTTAGGCTAGGATTGTGAGGCTTCTATCGACCTACTCATCTGTTCACCCAAAAAGTATTCACTGAGCACCTACAGTGAGCTAAGGTTTTTGTTCTCATGAATCTTTCATTCTATTATAGGAGATTGA
>NW_006921693.1:6507092-6546750 GCF_000298275.1 Orycteropus afer afer
TATATATGTATATGTATATATATATATATATATATATATATATATATATATAACAATTTGAAAAATAAAACAAAGTGTTGTGATGCAGACTAATAGTGGTGTGCACTCCTTAGGTGGTCAGGTAAAATGTCTCTGATGAAATAACATCTGAGCTGAGTCCTAAAAGTGGGGATCCAGCCACAGGAATATCTGAGGGAAGAGCGTCCCAGCAGAGGGAACAACAAAGTCCCCAGCCTCAGTCTCCTTGCTGTCCCACTCCATCTACTCACTGCCATACTGGTGTCACTAGCTCCCCCACGCTTGCACTTTGATTTGTCCCATCTGAGGTCCCATCTTCCAATCCAAATCCATCACTGCCTTCAAGAACCCCCTCCTCAGCTACCATTACCTAGCATTTTGACCAAAGATTCTAGAAGAATCCTATCAAAAGGGGGAAATTGCAGAGCAGATTTTCAAATCTTCCTGGACTCCAGACTTCCTGGAACCATGAAGGGTGGATAGATCCCTGAATCTATTGCCCTGAGATCATCTTTAAACCTTAAACTAAAAATATTCCCTGGAGTCTTTTGAAAACCAGTTTGCCTAGTCTGCTGTGAGCATTATGCTCTTTTCAGATCTATGTGAGATCAAATTGACAACCAAAAATAAATAAATAAATAAACTCACTGCCGTCAAGTCAGATCTGACTCATAGTGACCCCTCCTTGGATTTCTGAGGTGGTATCTCCATGGAAGTAGATTGCCCAATCTTCCTTCCAAGGAGTGGCTGGTGGGTTTGAACCACCAGCCCTCCAGTTAGCAGTCAAATGCCTTAGGCACTATGCCACCAGAGTTCCTGCAAATTGACAACAGCAACTTAAGGGGCAGTGAGTTTATGTTCATGAGGGAGGAACAACTCAGAAAAGAAGGGTGAGAATGGCTGCACAAGTCGAAGAATGTAATTGATATCGTTAAATTATACAGGTAGAAACTGTCAAAGCTGTGTCTGTTTTGCTTTATGTATGCTCAAAAAGCTAATAAAATTTTTTAAAAATTCAGAACTCCCTCTTCTAAGAAGCTTCTCGTGGTCACCCCTTCCTTATTCTGACCACTCTCTTCTTTGCCTCTAGTATCTATGAGTACCCCTGGTCAATTTCTATGGGTATAAAAGCATAAGACATGATTGCTCTTATACATTCCTGAATTCAGCATCATGCCTGAGTTTACTTCAAATCATCACACCCTTGATTGGTTGTCACATTGTTTCACTTGGGTGCAAGTTGTCTCCTCCTACAGAATTGTTTCTGCTTCCTTGATGTCTCTGGTTGTTACTAGAACAGAGCTGGGTATTCACAGCCCTTGAATAGAGAGAGCTCTTTATGGCAGGAGTTGACTAGGTTGTCAGTAAGTGCTTATTTGAATGAAGGAATTAATTAGTAAGCCCTGCCTCCAAACCTCACAGCCTTCATTCTCTTCTGCACTATCATTATCTCCATCTTATAGAGGAGAAAAGTAGGCACAGACGGATTAGGTAACTTGCCCGGGGTCACACAGCTGGTAAGTGGCAGAGCTGGGATTTAAACTGAAGCCTGTCTGGTGTCAGATGCTTCCCTATAGTGCATGACACGAACCCACTAAGAATGGAAATCAGTGTTCCCATTTTAATTTTTCAATAAAGAAACTAAAACTCATAAAAGAGCTAACAGGTGTCCTGGCTCATGAACTGATTTGGTGCCAAAGCCAGAGTGGGGATTCCCAACTGTGGATGCCAAGGTCTCTGGGCCCTCCACTTTTGCCATTTCCTTTTCCGAAAAGTCAAAATTCTGGTCAGGATTTAGCCAAAGGATCTAGTCATCACGGTACCCTCCACTGAATTTTAGTGCTGCCAGGGAGCTCCTAAGAGTTGAGGAAAATGTCTAACGAAACAATAGATGGTCTAACACCAGTCATTCATTTTAGATAATGTCTTCTCTCTTTTTCTTTCTCCCTTCCTCTCTGTGATGGATTGAACCGTGTCCTCCAAAATATGTATTGAAATCCTGAGTCCTCTACCTATAAATGGGAGCTCTGGTGGTGTAGTGCCTAAGGCACTTGACTGCTAACCAGAAGATTGGAGGTTCAAACCCACCAGCTACTTCTCAGAAGGAAGGTTGGGCAATATATTTCTGTAGTGATACCGCCTTAGAAACCCAAGGAGGGGTCGCTATGAGTCGGAGATGATGGCACATAACAGCAACAGCAACAACAACTACCTGTAAATACGCTCTCGTTTAGAAATAAGATTCTCTTTATTATATTTATTAGCGATGGAGGGCTTGGCCGCTAAGCCACCATCTGTTCCATGGGAGAAAGATGTGGTAGTCTGTTCCCTGAAATATTACCGCCTTGTTTTCCCTCTGGGCAAATCTACTCTGTGTTACAGGGTCTCTATGAGTCAGAATGAACTTGACAGCTATGGTTTTGGGTTTTTTTTTTTTTTTTTTTGGTTTGGTTTGGTTTGGTTTTACCCGCATAGGGTGGTGGGTTCTAAATCTAGTCATTTCTGAGTTATTAAATATATATATATATATATATATACACAAAGACACATACAGGGAGGAAAACAGACAACAGAGACAGATGTATGACAAGCATTACTGGCAGCTACTAGAAGTGGAAATAGACAAGGAAGGACCTTCCACTAGAACCATGCCCTGAATTCGGACTTCTGGCCTCCTGAACTGTGAGAAAATAAATTCCTGTTCTTTAAAGCCAACCATTTGTGGTATTTGTGTTATAGCAGCACAAAATAACTAAAACATTCTTTTGGCTGCTTGGATGGTAGAACAGGGAAAGACAAAAGAAAGAAGTTAATGTTTATCAAGCACCTTGAGCAAGCTACTTAACTTCATTTGTAGAATGGGCTTAATACAGAGTTGCCAGATCTAGCAAGTAACTACTAACTACAGGATGCACAGTTAAATTTTAATTTTAGGTAAAAATGGGAACAAAATAGTATAAGTATATTCCACGTTCTTCTTCATATAGTCCAGCTTCTTGGATTATTTGCTCAGCATACAGTTTGAGTAAGTATGGTGAAAGGATACAACTCTGACACACTCCTTCTTGATTTTAAACCATGCAGTGTCCCCTTGTTGTGTTTGAACAACAGCCTCCTGGTGTTTGTACAGATTCCTCATGAGTATAATCAAGTGTTTTGGAATTCCCATTCTTCTCAATGTTACCCATAATTTGTTATGATCCACACAATCAAATGCTTTTGCATAGTCAAGAAAACACAAGTAAACATCTTTCTTGTACAAAGAAATACAAAATGAAGAAAACAAAAATCCTCACAACTGTACCAATAAGCAGCATCACGATAAATGGAGAAAAGATCGAATTTGTCAAAGACTTCACATTGCTTGGTTCTACAATCAACGCCAATGGAAGCAGCAGTCAGGACATCAGACGACGTATAGCACTGGGCAAACTGGCTGCAAAGGACCTCTCTTAGGTGCTGAAGAGCAAAGATGCCTCCTTGAGGACTAAGGTGTGCCTGACACAAGCTATGGTATTTTCAATTGCCTCATAAGCATGTGAGAGCTGGACAACGAATATGGAAGACTGAAGAAAAGTTGATGCTTTTGAGTTGTGGTGCTGGCGAAGAATGCTGAAAGTACATGGACTGCTAAAAGAACTAACAGATCTGTCCTGGAGGAAGTGCAGCCGGAATGCTTCTTGGAAGTGAGAATGGCCAGACTTTGTCTCACCTACTTTGATCATGTTGTCAGAAGGGACCATTTCCTGGAGAAGATGTCATGCTTGGTAAGGTAGAGGGTAGACAAAAGAGGGGAAGGCCCTCACGAGATGGATTGACACAGTGGCTGCAGTGATGGACTCAAGTGTAGCAAGGATTGTAGAGCTGGCACAGGACTGGGCACCGTTTTGTTCTGCTGGGCATAGCGTCACTATGAGTCAGAGACGACTCGACAGCACCTAACAACAGAACACAAGTATATCCCATGCAGTATTTGGGACATACTTAAAACCCTCCTCAATGAAAACTTTTCTATAAGATTATTGCGAGGATTAAACAACATATTGAATGTAACGTGTTCGTAGTCACTTGACTAGTAAGTGGCAGTGCTTTGTTGAACATTGTTGTTGTTGTTGTTATGTGCCGTCGAGTCAAACCCGACTCATAGCGACCCCTCCTTGGGTTTCCGAGGCAGTATCACTACGGAAGTAGGATTGCCCAACCTTCCTTCCGAGGAGTGGCTGGTGGGTTTGAACCGCCAGCCGTCTGGTTAGCAGGCAAGTGTCTTAGCCACTATGCTACCAGAGCTCCCTTGTTGAACATAGGTTTGTTCAAAGATTGGTTTCCTTCCTTTACACTGCAGTTCAAAACGGATTCTCATAGAGGCCAGAAAATGACCCTCATGGACCATTTCCTCAGAGCTTAATAAGAAATTTTCCTTGAGAAAACATGAGTTCCCCTCAGTATGTGAGGCTCTATGCTCTCTCCTTGTCCCAGAAAATGTTTTCTCTCTGTAGCGGGTCCTTCAGTTCTTTTTGTGAGATGTCTTGCCTTGGCCAGAGGCAGCTTCCACCCAGGAGCTACAATTAGAGAAAGTGACCTACTCCACAAAAGAAAGAAGAGAGGAGATGGAGACTAGCCGGCCAAGACAGTCAGATCCAGAAACGTTGTTCTTCGTGAGAAGTGATAATAAAAGAGATAGGAAGAGAGTGGTGCTGGAAACAGAAATACCTTGGCTGAGCAGGAGAGGAAAATGAGATGGGGAGATAGTGGGGAGCAGGAGTGGGGAGAGACGACGTGAAGACGTTTGTGGGAAAATGTCAAGTGGGAAAGGTCTGTTCCACTTAAATCAGAACAACTGGGCAGTTGGCGGAGGGGCTGGAAGGAAGGAAATGTTTTCAACGGTCTCTGGACAACCTCAGGCAGCGGGTGAAGCAGACAAGTTTGTCTTCGACACCCTTTCTTCTGCCCCTTCAGTGGTAACACTGGCCACCCTTCCTGTCCGGCATTTGCAGGCAGCAGGGACACCATTCTAAGAAAAACACCCATTCAGTGCCCCACCACCACCAGTCCAGGCCTGAAACTGCTCTGTTTACCTGTCCAAGCTGCCCCTTCTCAGAGACTCACCAGCTCATCTGACAAATTAATCACAGGACTAGGAATCATTCACATTTTAACAGCACTATCTGGAAACAATCTTTTTCCCTTCTCCCTGACACTTTCCTCTCCATCGTTGTCTAGCTCATTGGCTACTCTAATGGGGAAAGGGTGCTTTCTAGGTAGAAGAAGTACGACCTGGTCAACGGGGACCTTTGAGTGTTTCCCTGAGTCCGTTCCATGGGCAGTGGGTATAGCAGGTGTGGTTGTTAGCTTCTGTCTAGTCCATTCATGGCGCCCCCAGCCCGGCACCATCTCCACAGTTGTTGGTATGATCAAAACCATTGTGTACTCTGAGTGTCTCTCAACCTAGGGGCTCCTCTTGCAGCATATATTGGACAATATTCTGCTGTGATCCTGAGGATTTTCTTTGGCTCATTTTCAGAAGAAGATCACCAGTCCTTTCTTCCTACTCTGTCTTAGTCCAGAAGCTCCTCTGAAAACTGTCTACCATAAGTGACTCTGCTGGTATTTGAAATACCAGTGGCCTAGCTTGGTAGCAACACATTAGCCACCACAGTATAGGTGCTGGACTAGGTATGCAGCATGTGTTCAATCAATTCATATAAGAAGGAAATAATCAATCAGTGTACCCTGGCTTTTGTAATTTCAGAGAATATCACCTTTATTTTGGTTTCTTATGTGATCATTTCTGGAGAGATATCCGCTGATAACGCATGTTATCATTTGTCCTTCCCCCCCAGATAGAAACCACAGACAAAATCCCCCTTCAGGTGCTTGTGTTGAAGACAATCACAGAGATAACAACGGGAAGAATGTGCACATCTCCCAGGTGGAATGGCAGTTCCCCCCATTGCTATTATTACTACCACTGTTGTGTAACACCTTTGGGCAACGAACAATGCACTGGGTGTCATGAAGAGTTTAAATAGCAGACTTCCCCACCTCCAGCTCATGTCTGAAACTCCATGGCCTGTGCTGGCCTGCTCATTGGAATGGAGAACACGAGAAGATACTCCCCACTTCCTTGTGCAAAGGCCTAGGGACTTTGGCGAGGTTTCCCAGGAAGGAAGCGTTACCAAATCAACTAGGTTTGCATTGGCCCACTCTTCTCTCTCCATTTTGATTATTCAGGAGTGTTGTTGTTGTTGTTATGTGCCGTCGAGTTGGCCCCGACTCATAGCAACCCCTCCTTGGGTTTCCGAGGCAGTATCACTACAGAAGTAGGATTGCCCAACCTTCCTTCCGAGGAGTGCCTGGTGGGTTTGAACCTCCAGCCTTCTGGTTAGCAGTCAAGTGCTTTAGCCACTATGCTACCAGAGCTCCTATTTTGATTATTCAGGAGTAGGAGAAAGTAAAGAGATGACAAGGGAAGTCTTCATCCTAGGGGCTCCTGGAGTCATGGTAGGTTCTGAACACTGAACCTCAACAACATTTGAAGCTGGTGCTCTAATTAAAAATAGCATCTTTCTTGTTGTTAGCTGCCAGTTTGTCAGCCCTGACTCACAGTGACTCCAGACACGTCCTGGTCCTGCACGATCCCCATCATCCGTTGCAGATCAGACGGCTTGGATCCATAGGGTGTGTACTGGCCGATTTTAGGAAGTAGATCACCAGGCCTTTCTTTCTAGTCTACCTTCATCTGTTCAGCTTCATGTCAACACAAAAGCCTCCACTAACAGACAGGTGAAGGCTGTGCTTGAGGTGCACTGGCTGGGAGCTGAATCTGGTCTCTCACAGGGAAGGTGAGAATTCTAACACTGAACCACCACCACACACCAAAAACGATTTTCAAGGAGTGGCGGACACATACCAACCCTCAGAAAGTTAAAGATAAACAACAATAGACAAGATAAACAAAGATAAAGATGGTAGAATCTGGGAATCACTGAATGATGACAAAGTAGGTGCAGTTGACTCAAGACAACAAGTGAGTGGTTGTGCTTTGCCCTGCCAATGACAGGAGGTCCGGTTCTCAAAAAGAGTAAAGAGTTCATTTTTCCACATTCCTCCTCACTGACTCAGAGACAGAGAACAGACCAACCTCAAAACTGGTCCACTGTTCTACTCTGTGGGTGACACCTTTTGAGGCAGCCAGGACACAATTTTGTATATAAACACATATGCACAACCCACAAAATCTTTCCATATCCTTTCAGAGACTGAAACTCTCAAACAAGCAACAGGGCAAGATGTCGGGGAGTGTCCCAAACAGAGCATCTTTGCATCCTGTAGTATGAATTCAGCATATGTAAAGTTTGGAAATCTGTGAGGAAGATGAGAAGAGGCTGTTGGAGGCTGTTGTTAGGTAGTTGGGGATCAGTTTTTCAAGCATTAGAGATTGAAGAAAAGTATACCCCAATCCAGCAGGACCAAGCCACATGAATGCCAGATGGGTCCCTGGGAATGGAGCTAGGAATTGGGAAGAACAACCAGCCATTTCTCTAACTGTAGTGAGAAAGATAAGCCTGGCTACCACTACCGACTCAGATCAGGGTCACAATAGAAGTCTTGAACAGAGATGGAGAAAAAAATGTAGACCAAAATTCAAAATCATAAAAAAGACTAGACTTACTGGTCTGATCAAGACTGGTGAAACCCCTGAGACCATGGCTCTCCAACACCCTTTAAGCCTGGAATTGAACCCACCCCCAAGGATCACCTTTCAGCCAAACAATAGATAGGACTATCAAGTGAACATGGAGCTCTGGTAGCGTAGTGCCTAAGGCACTTGACTGCTAACCAGAAGGCTGGCGGTTCAAACCCACCAGCCACTCCTCGGAAGGAAGATGAGGCAATCTACTTCCGTAGTGATACTGCCTTAGAAACCCAGGGAGGGGTCGCTATGAGTCGGGTCCGACTCGATGGCATACAACAACAACAACATAAAGTGAACACTAACACTAGGAAGGAACTACTCAGGCTAATCAACCATAGAAACCAAAAGGATAGCATTTGCCCCAAAACAAAGCTCAGAAGGAAGAAAGGGGCAGGAAAGATGGACAGATAGAAATGAATCCAGAGAGAAAGTGGGAAGAGAACTGTTACATTGAGGGGATGTCGCAACCAATGTCACGAACAAAATGTGCATACGTTGTTGAATGGAAAACTGATTTGCTCTGTAAATTTTCACCCAAACGACAATAAAAGTTCAAAATAAAAGAAGTGTATCCAAGTAGTGACTACTGGGACAGCCAGTGGTTCCAGTGCCAAGCTACAAGTGATGGTTGGCTATTACTGGCTCAGGATAAATATTTTCATTTAAAGCTGAAGAAATAAAGTGTGGAGGGAAGCAGAATATGGAAAAATTATGCAGGACAAGGAAAAGGGATGTCATTCTGAAGATGTAAGAGTATGTCCCTGGGAAATTTTCTCAAAGAGTATCAACAGAAAGAAAGAAGACAAGGAGTTCCTTGTGTGACACAGGCAGAAATCCATAGAGATCAAATTGAGCCAGAAAGGGAACTGAACGCGCTATGGGATTATTGCAAAGGAATACAGTGGCAGATTTCAAATCTACATTAGAAGTACTACTATGGAAGAGTAAATCAATTGTGTAAAGGGTAAATTTCAGATGGTGTTCTAAAATGCGAGGGAAAAGAGATGATTTAACCTTTCCATGAGCCATGGGACATACAGTGCTCACCTACATTTTCCACCTCTGGGGCTTAATGGGAAGCTCTGGTCCCATCTTTAGTGTGTGCTGACATCTGATAGGGGCCTGCATAACTGTGAATCTGAAGAAACGTGCCTCACCCCACCAATCCCAGTACAAGAGATCCCTCAGGACATGTATGTCCCACTAATTACATTACAATCCATATTACCTCAAAAAATTTATTTTCCTTTCATTTAAAATGCCACCCATTGCTGAAAACACATAGTTTCCACAAAAAGTTCAAAGCAGAAAGCAATTTGGTCTTGACAAGGTTAAACCAGAAGGCCACGCTAAACAACAACAATAATAATAATTTGTTCTTGATAAGGTTAAACCAGAAGTCCACAGTAAAAAAAAAAAAAAAAAAAAAGTATTGTTCTTGAAGAAACAAAACTGAATATGAAGTAATAATCAAAAATACAATTGAAAAAAAATTTCTTGATCTGTGAAAAAGCCAAAATACACACATCAATAGTCATGGTTTACAGGCAAAATTTATAAAAAGAACACTTGAACACAACCTAGCAATGTTTTTTTAGTTACAAGAATTAAAACAAAGATGAAGAAGAAGAAAAAGGAGTTTAACATCATATAAATCAATCAATTCTCAGAGTTCAACTTAGCAGCACTGTGGTTTTTCCAGAAGAAAATAGGTGTTTTCCTCCGAATTTTGGAGAAAAATTTTTGACCTCAAACAATTGTATTCAGCTAAGTTGCTGCTGTTTGGTGGGAGGAAACAGAAAGATAATCTTAGATATGGAAGGACTTAGAAAATACGTTTTTCCCATACTGTTCCTGCAAAAGTATTGCAAGTCAGTGAACTCCAGTTAAAAGGTGAATTACAATGAAGCATTTTTTAAGAGTGGCGCAGATGTGGCATAAAGAACTGGCAGTGCAGGTGTAAATCAGCCAAACCCAGAGCAAAGCATACACCTCATACTCCTTGCCACCGAGTCAATTCAACTCACAGCGACTCTACAGGACAGAGTAGCACTGCCCCCATAGGGTTTCCAAAGCTGTCATCTTTACAGAAGAAGCCTGCCACGTGGGTGAGTTCAAACCATTGACCTTTCAGTTTGCAGCTGAGTACTTAACCACTGCACCACCAGGGCTCCTTAGCGCAAGCATGGTTGTTGGCAATATCAGTAAATACTAAAAATAGCAAAGTGATTCTTAAAAGATAAGATAGATTATGTAAGAAAAATTTGATGACAACAATCTGGGCCTAAACCCCAAGTCATCTTCACAAACACCAGAAAACGGGGAGAAGGAAGTAGAAGCTCCGCAGATTCCTTATTCTTCTATAGAAGAGAGTCACAAGATATTCTTTCACTCTTATTTTTTTATCATTAGAAAAACATAAGTCAAAAAGTGTTTTGGAAAAACTTACGAGGGAACCACTAGTAAAAATATAAACAGTATGTAAAGGGCCAAAACAGGTTGTCTCCAGTGTTACTTTCTCATAACAAACTCAGTTCTGCTTCTATGTTTCCTCCTGGTCTTTCCCAACAAGGGGAACGGCTTGCGTAGAACTGATCCCTGCCCTCAGAGAACTCACAGTCTAAAACAGGACGGGGAGATGGAAGCACATCACTAAAATTTAGCCCCAAGAGAGCTTTACAAAGATACACCTTTAACGTCCTCTTTTATTGGGACTCAGAATTCACAGTAGGCAGTGGAGAGAAGGGGAGACAGTAAGGTCGGGGAATACATATGACCTGACACTCACTGTTTTTCTGTCCTCTCTACCAGACTGTCAGCTCTCTGAGGGAGGGAGCCTTCTCTGTCTCTCCAAAGTCATTCCAATGGGTGGATGGATCTTAGTTAATCAGACCCTTAATCTACTCCAACTCATGGCAACCTCGTGTGTGTCAGAGCACTGTGCTCTACAGGGTTTTCAATGGCTGACTTTTCAGACAGGTCACCAGGCCCTGCTTCTGAGGCACTCTGGGTGGACTCGAACTGCCAACCCTTTGGTTAGCAGCCAAGGACCTTATCGGTTTGCACCACCTTGCTCAATTTCTTTCCTGTAGTTACTCTAGTTAATCCCACTTCTGAGGTAGTGAAGTTCACCCTCCCAGTCAGATCTCTGTCTGTAAGTCAATCACCTTCTATACCATGGCAGCAGCTTGCTGAACCATCCCTGAGTGGCCTGAAGGACTGGGGCCTATCTTACCATCAGGGAGGGCCCGGCCCCTGGGGAACAGAGAGGCCAGTGCAGCGAGTTATTCTTTGTGACTCATAGCGCTAAAACAGGAGAGTGAGAAAGCATCCTTGATCATATTATTTCTTTCTCCCGAGTTTGAGTCAGATCCCAGAAAGCTGATCTGTGGCATAAATGATTTATGAGGTCAGCCTCCAGTTTGTGGGGAGAAGGGGGGCCAGGCAGCCGGGTTATAGCAACAATTCACTAACAGTCCTAACGTCATCCCTGCCGGCCTTTCGCTCCCCTCCCCCTCCCCAGGGGAAAAGATATGAAGATATTTTCTAATGGGGGCGCAGGGTGCAGCAAGAGTAGGGAATACAGCCTTTTGTACTACTGGCCTAGTAAAAGTAGCCTTGGGTTCTTATGCTCAGAGGAAGGTAGTCATGGCAACCTCTGGAATCCAGGAGCAGGCTTCTTCTCCAGTATTGTCTGGAATACAAAGCCCCTGTTCAGCTTTTGCAAACTAGTTGAAGGACTCTCCGCTGGGCAGATACAGACGCAGACAAGCAGGCACCCACATGCATAGAGAAATTTCAAAATCACCTATCAAATGCCAAGGAGCTCTAGTGGTGCTGTGGTTAAGGCATCAGGCCCCCAAAGGTCTGTGGTTCGAGCCGCTTTGCAGGAGAAAGATGAGGTAGTCCGTTTCCGGGAAGAGTTACAGCCTTGGAAACCTTTGGGGGCCGCCAAGAATCCGAATCAGCTGGATGGCAGTGGGTCTTTGGGTTTATCAAGAGCCAGGAATCCCTGGAGTGGCACACACTGTTAAGCACTCCACTACTAACCCAAAGGTTGGTGGTTCGAACTCACCCACACTACCTCGGAAAGTAATCCTGGCATTCTGGTTCCAAAAGGTCATAACCCTGAAAGCCCTGTGGAGCGGTTCTACTCGGCACACGAGGGGGAAAAGAAAGAGCCAAGTTCCTAACTACAGCTTTTAATGATCCAGTTAAAGGAAGCCTGATTTGTCTGCTCTTCATGTCTCTCCTCCATCTACCGGCTGGTACTCCAACGCCCAGAGGGAGCAGCCTTCAGTTAGCAAGTAGCCTTCGCCGGGTCTTTACCTGCAGTTTGTATGTCCTGAAAAGCAAGCTCCTTCATGCCCGGCCATTTCACTGGAGAGTGTGAATGTCGCTAAGTGCAGTGGGAAGAGTGAGCACAAGAGGACAAAAGGGTGGTGGAGCACGTTCTTTTGCCTTCCCTGCCCAAGGTTGTCAACCTGCTGCTGACCAGAATTAGCCAGCCCTTCCCATGGGAATCTGGGCCCAGCACATCCAGACAGGAAAGACACGGAGGCCTTGTGAGCCAATCTCATGCCAATCAAAAATTCTGTGAGGGAAAAAAAAAAAAAAGCCTTTCTGAACTTACTTGAAAGAACAAAACATTTAAGGGCCCCAGCTGGCCACTTGCCTGGAATTTCTCCTCTGAGCATGGCTTTAGGCAGGGCACGGTCATAGGAGGCCTCCTCACCAATGCTCAGCCTCCTATAGGCCTCTCTCTGGACCACAGCCTGCAGAGAACACTTCAGGACACAAACCACAGAAGGATGAGTTGGCAGGGGCAGGACTCAGAGGTCACACCTGCATAGGTGAAGAAGTGAAGAACAGAGAGTTTAAGTGATATGTCCAAAGACACACAGGAAGTCCATGGCAGAGACCCGAGTTGAATCCAAAGTGGATAATGAGGAACACAGCAGTAGCTCAAGGGAAAGGAATCATCTGGAGTGAGTGAAAACCGAATTCAACTGGGCAACAAGACCCATTGGGTTTAATGTGCTTATTTTCAGAGTATTAATATAATACTACCATGATTTACTGTGAGCCTGCCTTGTGCCAGGTACACTATGGGGTGCTTCACAAACATTAATTCTCTGAGACAAGAATGGTTTTCTCCATTTCACAGATAGAGAAGCTGAGGCTGGAAGAATACAAGTAACTTGCCCAGACCGCACAGACACTAAGGGAAATGCCAAGATTCGTCCAAGTCTTTCTGGCCCCAAACCTAGACCTTGAATTATTTTGTATTGGCTTTCAGCAAATGAAGGGTGAAGAGCTGAATGTCTCCATTTATTTGAGGTTCCCTAAACCAAGACACAGAGTTCCTGGGTGTTGCCAACGGCTAATGTGCTTGGCTGGTGAAGGAAAGGTTGGAGGCTCGAGTCTACCCAGAGGCACCTCAGAAGAAAGCCCTGGCCATCTACTCTCCAAAATCTCAGCCACTGAAAACCCCGCGGAGCACAGTTCCCCCTGACGTGCACGGGTCTCCAGGAGTCAGGGTTAGCTCAGCAGCAGCTGGTGGTGGTGGAAGCTAAGACGTCTTCTAGTCGCACGTTTAGACCAAAGGTACAAAGCCTCTGAGCGAACTAGGGTCATGAACGGAACACAGGCTGGCTGGAGTCACACCTGATGATAGAGAACCCTTTGGTAAACACCACGATTCTCTTTGTGTCTTCTCTGACATTCAGCGTACAGCCAGAATCCCCCTCGCTGGCCAGGCCAACAGAACAGGGTCTGTTTTTTCTGAACCTTAGAGTCCATTTAGGAGCTCTGGTAGCATAGTGGCTAAGACACTTGCCTGCTAACCAGAAGGCTGGCGGTTCAAACCCACCAGCCACTCCTCGGAAGGAAGGTTGGGCAATCCTACTTCCGTAGTGATACTGCCTCGGAAACCCAAGGAGGGGTCGCTATGAGTCGGGGCCGACTCGACGGCACACAACAACAACAACAGAGTCCATTTGTTAAAGCCAGTCAGAGGTTGACACTGCACATCAGGACTCATTGGACTGGATAGAGCTGGGCTCCCAAAGGCCTAATTAGGAGAACATGGGGGAAACTCCAAGATCCCTGCCAGTGGATGGCGCCATGTAAACTCACTCCCAGGACTTCTCGCGCATGACTCTCAGAGCAAACCCTGGGCTTGCTCACTGGCTGGATGAGATGTAAGACAGGCGCCTCAGAACACTAAGGAAGCTCTTTCCCCCCATGCTGACTTTGAGGCCAAGGACCAAAGCACTGGCTTTGGAGTTGGGAGAACCTCAGTTCAGTTCCTGACCCTCAACATAACTCTTGCTCTACTATACAAAAGAATTGTTTTCCTTTTCATTTCATCATGTTACTGGATTTGATTAAAATGAGGGACACACAGGGTTGGTCCAACACACCATTCATATGACAGTCTACCCACCAAGCTATACTTGGCAGCCTGTCAAACTTACACAGCAGGCAGGGACACGAAGACCCCTCAGCAAAGCTCCCTCTCTCCATTCTCAGTTCTCTATTCTCCATTCTATTCCAGCTCAATTCACAACTATACAAACTCACCACTACTCAGGCACCGCACTACACACTGCAGATAGAGAGTCTGTTAAGATAAGGTTCTTGCCATCCAGACATTTACACCTAAGAGGAGAAACCCAGGCAAGTAAACATAGTTGCAATGAGGTGTGAGGCATGTACTACTAGAAGCATGTAGAGGGGGTGGAAACAGTACAGAGAAGGACAAAATGAATTGTCTAAGAGGGTAGAGGAAAGCTTGCAGAGGAGCTAATATACAAACTAGGTTTTGAAGGATGAATAGGAGTTCAGTCATGGAATGAAGGAGACATCAACAGGAAGAGAAATGGAGACACACAAAGACCCAGATGCGGAAAGAGCAGGGCCTTGAATCACGCCCCGTTTGTCAGCTTGTTGCACTGCACTGGCTGCTTGTTGCTGCGATTCTGTGCCCTCAGACTAAGAAGACGAGGAAGGAACGCCTGGCAATCTACTTCCCAATATCAGCCAGCGTAAAGCCCTGTGGATCACAACAGAACATCGCCCAACTCACGTGTTCGGACGCAGCAGCAGGAGGAATCAACTGCTGGAGGAGGACACTGTGTTTGGTGAAGGACAGCGCCAGTGAGGGTGGGGAGACCCTCAGGGAGAGTCACAATGATGGACTCTAACACGCCGGTGACTGTGGGGATGACCAAGGACAGGCAATGTCTCGTTTTACTGTATGTAAGGTCGCCGTGAGCCGGGGTTGACTCGACGGCAGCTTCTATCTATTTAGCTGGCGAGGCCCTTTTAGAAATTTGACTTTTCTATCACCAGCATCACTCAGAAGCTCAGGGACAGCCACCAACCCTGTTATCTGTACAAACAAGCTTCCCTTTCCAGCTCCATGAGTCCATGACCCCCTTGGCTCAAGCCTTCTGCTCCTCGTTTTGGCCCTGGATCCTTGGCCCCAGTGACAAGTCTCCCTGACCTTGATGCTCTGAACTCTTTTGGCCCTTCTCCCTGTCTTCATGTTCCTTCTCTTCCCTTCACTGTCTGCCCCCCCCCCATCCTTTTCCTGGAACAATATGCCTTCCCTCCCTGCCTCTAGCTCAAGCCTACCTGGTGGGAGTAAGTGGGAAAGTAAAACAGAAAAACAAATCTGAACTATGAAAACCAAACTGCAGAGCCAACAGCGTGTGTCTGTGAGAGGCAGGTATGACATGGAATAGCAGAGACCTTGCCCCTTTTAAACAGAAGCTCCTGGGTAAAGAGGCCTAACAAATGTTTGCTCTCTCCTGAGCCTAGAGACCCTGGGGTGCTCAATAGATATTTAAAAAAGCAACCTTTGTCACAGATTCTGTCACATGGGAACTTAGAAGAAGTCATGGGCCTCTCCATAACCCTGCCAGGCAGGTGGGAATAGAGACCCAGTGAACAGAGCCCATGTGCCCAAGTTCTGGCTCCCTTTGTGACCACCTGCCTCCGTCAGCAGGCCCCAAGCTATCTTCAGTGACTCTCCTCCACAGGTCACGGCAACCTGTTTACAGACATCTAGAATTCCAAGGCACTTTTAGGACAAGGGAATTGGGATGTTCCCAAGTGGGCAGCAAGGTCTTCTCACAGAGAAGCCATTCCTCGGGATCTATTTATGCTGCTGTAAACACACGCCAAGGAAACAAGGCGTGTGGGCATGCGCCGGCCCTGCAGGGCCTCGGACGGCTGCAAAAGGCAACTGGAAAGTCACATGTCTTAACAGTGGAAAGTACATATGCAACTATTCTTAGCCCTGGAATGTATACACTGTCTCCTGCCCAGCAGCTCTTTCACGAAGCTCTGGAAAACTGTGAAAGTGCCTTCAGCATAAACAAATCCAGAAATCTCCCAGGATAAACCGTTTGCCCACTGAAGGGAAGGCCTGGGTTCATGGTTTCTCGTGAAGCTGGAGGTGGATACCCATTGGGGGGACGAGCCGGAGCAGGCATCGGTGGATGTCACTGCAGCAAAACAAGGTAAATGTCCCCAATGCCAGATTCTGCTGCCGGGGGAACTCCACGTGCCACCCACTAAACCCTGTCCAGGGTGGTGTTTAGATTCCACTTTCTCTTTATCCCATTTTAAAAACAAAACCAAAAAGACTCAGTAGAGTCAAGTTTCAAAAAAAAAATTGCAGAGGCCCATTTTCATGGCTCATTTCTGTCTCGTTACCAGAGGGCCACGCCCCCAGAGTGACATCTTTGGGGAAGGACGAACTCCCAGAAAGAGATGTTTAGATGCATTTACTAAACAACAGATAGGCTGAGAGTCTGGAGAAAGCTCACATACTTCTGCTCGTCAAGGATATTGAATATTATTATCCTGCTTCAAGCCCCTGACAGTCAAGAACTTTTCTTCCCCTCTCTGATTAGCCAAGGAACTCTGGTGGTGCAGTGGTTAAGGCATTTGGCTACTAACCAGAAAGTTGGTGGTTTAAACCTACCTACCACTCTGTGGGAGGAAGATGAGGCAATCTACTTCCATAAAGATTTACAGCCTTGGAAATCCTATGGGTTGCTATGAGTCGGAATCGACTCAATGGCATTGAGTTTGGTTTTGGGGTTCTGCTTAGCCAAAGATCCCATGTGCATGTTACTTTTGTCAGTTTTGAGATTTGGGATGTGGGTGGCCTCCTTTTCCAGTCTCCATTAAGTGAGACTCTTGGCTACAACAACAAGCATCTAGGGGAACAGACATGGATGCTCTAAGTCCCAGAGCCCTCAGAGCTAAACCCTCTAGAGCATTCTAAGAAAGACTTGACTCTTGCTCTATCTTGGGGCTTCCTCCCCTCTTTGTAGGATGGACGAGGAGTCACCAGATGGGCTGCTCTTCAAAGACGATGACTTCTCCTCTGACTTGTTGAGGCAGCTCAATGGCTTACGACAAAACAGGATCCTGACAGATGTGAGCATCTGCGCCAACACCTGGGAGGTTCCCTGCCACCGAAACGTGCTGGCTTCCAGCAGCCCCTACTTCAGGGCCATGTTCTGTAGCAACTTTAGGGAGAGCAGCCAGGCCAAAGTCCAGCTGAAAGGCATTGACCCCACCACTCTGGACCAGATCGTCCTGTATGTGTACACGGGGCAGGTGCACATCACAGCTGAGAATGTCCTTCCCTTGATGGAGGCGGCTTCCATGTTGCAGTACCCCAAGCTCTTTGAAGCATGCTCTTCATACCTCCAGAGCCAGCTGAGCCCCAGCAACTGCCTAGGCATGATCAGACTCTCTGAAATCTTAAGTTGTGCGACTCTCAAGAAGAAAGCCAGGGAGGTGGCCCTGAAGTACTTCCCAGAGGTGGCCTCCTCAGCCGACCTGAAGGAGCTCTGTGCCCTGGAGTTGAGAGATTACCTCGGAGACGACGGGCTCTGTGGGGAGGAAGAAAAGGTGTTTGAGGCTCTCATGGTTTGGGTCAAGCATGACTTCGAAGCCCGGAAACGATACATGCAGGAACTGTTCAAGCAGGTCAGGCTTCAGTATGTCCACCCAGCCTTCTTCTACCACTTCATTGCCAGTGACACCCTCCTTCAAACCTCACCTGCATGCCAGGCCATCTTGGAGACAGCCAAGAAGCAGATGTTTTCTTTGTATTGCACCAGTGCCCCAGATTTCAAGCCTCTGTGTCATGTCCCTCCAAGAAAGTCTTACCAAGAGTTCCTCATCCTCGTGGGTGGAAGGAAGGACAGCCAGCAGACCACTAGGGATGTTCTTCTCTACAACAGACAGACTGGCCAATGGCGGGACCTTGCCAAACTCCCAACCCGGCTGTACAAGGCCTCTGCTGTCACCTTGCATCGCAACCTCTACGTCATTGGGGGCATGGCTGCCAGGGCAGGGAAAAGTCTGGTCAGCCCCAACGTTTACATCTTCTCCCTGAAACTCAATCAGTGGCAGCTGGGGGAATGCATGCTGGTGCCCCGCTACTCCCACAGAAGCACTGCCCATAAGAACTTCATCTTCTCCATCGGGGGGCTTGGCGATAAGCAGGAGGTCATGGGCTCCATGGAGAGATATGACAGTATCTGCAATATCTGGGAGAGTATGGCCAGTATGCCAGTGGGTGTGCTCCACCCTGCAGTTGCAGTGAAAGACCAAAGACTCTACCTCTTTGGGGGCGAGGACATCATGCAGAACCCTGTGCGCCTTATCCAGGTAAATGGCTAGTTCTCACTCATCTAAGTGTATGACTCTTATAAGATTCCCTCACAAACACCCACCCACCCATTTCTCACTTGTGAAGGAAAGAAGGCAGGCAAGCAGGAAGGAAGAAAGGAAGGGAAATTTTCAGCAAGACTCCATCAGCTGATGAGTTCTTTTTGTGTAAATTCAGTACATACAAAGACACATCAGATGCAACCCCTTTCCACAAAGAGTTTGAGGGGGGAAAAAAACCTAACAATTCAAGGGAGAACATATTTAATATCAGATAATGAAGTCCTATAGGAATTTAGCAGATGCTTCTAACCCAAATAAGTGTGGCCTAAGAAGATTCCTGAACACTGACTCATTAGCCCATTTCCTAATCCTCTCAACTCCACCTCAGAACTATAGATCAGAATCTCTTTGTGTAAGGTCCTGACATTCACATTTCCAGGAGATTGTCAGGTGCAGCCAGGATGGGGAGCCCGTGTCTTAAATTTTACTCACAAGTTCTCAGAGAAGTAGAACTAATAAAGGTCAGAATCTCAGAATATTAAAATTTTTTTCAAATTTTATGCAAGTTCTAGTCATCTGCAGCTCATCTAATGACATGGAAAACTTGACTAACAAGCTTATCTTTAAAGATCCTCAAGGAGACCACCATGAGATTTGTTTGTTCTTTTCTAAGAAAGAGTTATGCTGAGTGGCAACCATTGTGAAGGCCCTGAAGACATAAGCATGAGTAAGGAATGCTCTCAAGGAACTTACAGGACAATTTCAGTTCAGATGCTACAACTGAGGGGTGATCTAAGAGCATAAGGGGTGCCCAAAACAGGTCTAGAGGGGATCAGGGAGCTGTAGCATTCAGAGAACTTTGGAGGGAACCCTGTGAGGTCAGCTTCAGCCGCCTTGGGCAGAGAAGCAGGGAGCACAGATGATAAGTGAGGATGAGGAGCAGAAGAAGAGGGACACACGGAGAGTGGACGCTGAGAGAGCACAGCAGAGAAGGATCTGACACTCGAGGCAAAGCAAGGAAGCTCTTTGAGCAGATGTCTTTGAATCTGCCATCTGAAGAGGGTGTCCAGTTATCTACCAAGGGGAAAGGAGCATTCCTGGGTAAAGGAACAGCTAGTGCAAAGGCCCTGAGGCAGAAAGGGGTACAGCCCATTACCTTGAGAAGCTGAAAGAATAAGCATCACAGAGCAGGGAGGAGGGATGGTGAGCCAAGGAGTGGCTGGGCAGGAGCGTTAACCAGTAACAACCAGTTGCTTTCAAGTCAATTCAGATTCATGGCAACTCCATGTGGGTCAGGGTGCTCCTCAGGGCTTTCAAGAGCCCATTGTCAGAAGTAGACCAGGCCCTTCCTCTAAGTTGCCTCCTGGTGAACTTGAACCTCCAACTTTTTATTAACAACTGAGTGCATTAACCCAACCCTTTGAACCACCCAGGACAGAGGGTGTTAAGTTCCCCACATAACCTCCATCTGCCCCCTTCTCAAATTACCCAAGTAACCCCCTCCACCCAGGCTCCTATCCCTAAACCCCTCCAAGCTCTGACCACAGGATGTAGACGTAGGCATCCTCCACTTCCCAAAAGTTCACTTTACACAGCTTTGGTTTTATGAAAGACCTGCATTTGTGCAGGCATGCCTCATTTGTTTGCTCTTTGCTTTGTTGCACTTCGTAGATAGCGCATCTCACAAACTGAAGGTCTGTGGTTATTGTTATATGCCGTCAAGTCGGACAGACTCATAGCATCCCCTCCTTGGGTTTCCGAGGGAGTATCTCTACAGAAGTAGATTGCCCAACCTTCCTTCCAAAGGCCTGTGGCAACCCTGTATTGAGCAAGTCTATGGCACCTTTTTTCCAACAGCACGTGCTCACTTTGTGTCTCTGTGTCACATTTTGGTCATTCTGACAACATTTCAGACTTTTCCATAACGCTATTGCACACTTCATAGACTATGGTAGAGTGTCAACATAACCTTTACAGGCACTGGGAAACCAAAAATATCATGTGACTCACTTTATTGAGACCCTTGCTTTATTGCCATGGTCTGGAACCAAGCCCGCAGTATCTCCGAGGTATGCCTATACCGGTTTTCACTAACCAAAAGAAATCCAAAGAGCAATTTTGCTTTCAGGAAAAAAGGTAAAAAGCAAAACTAGCATTCACATTTGTTTTGCAGCGAGCCATTAAAGAGGCAGCCAAGCTCCTTCCTGGGAGCGGGACTCAGCATCAAGCCGCCGTAGCTTTGAACTGCATCTGTGAACACTACATGGTAGTGCTATTTTAGGTTTATGTGTTACTTGGTAGGTTCTTTTTTGGGTCTGGGAACACTGAAAATTTTTTCCCATATAATTGCTCCTTCACTTTATGCCATTTCGGCTTACGTAATGCTTCACAGGACCGTTCAGCTTTTGGATAGCGGGGAAAACCTGTATAATGAAGTACCTCTACGTAAAGCTAGAGCCCCTCCCTTTTTCTGGATTATTTTTCAAACTTGAGTTGACACAAATATGCTGACAATTTCACAGTGCAAAATTGTCATCGACTTCCTAAGACTGAACCGCAAAGCTCTAAAGTGTTTTCAATTAGGAAAGCAAGAAATGCAGTGCAATCAAACAAGGTCATTGCAGGGTCAAAAAAACTCCACTAAACTAAACAGGTAAGTGATCCTTGACACTGAAGCAACTGGAGGGAGGAGGGAAGTGAAAGCATTAATGAGGACATTTTTCTCATCTACTTACCACTAGCTTTGAAATGGAAATGTCACTCATTCAAATACAAGATAAGATGAATGCTTGGGGTGACTTGATAGATTTTTAGATGTGGAGTCTAAAAATACATTCTTTTATGAATTTATACTTCAGTGGAGTTGCTGTGAAAATTGTGTGTGCACATGTACCTTGCTACCTGGCCTTTTTTCTACCTCCTTCTGGATGACATCAAGCAAATCCTTTACCATAACAAAGTGTCCCTTGCTCCACTGGTCAAAGATCATCCCTTGTTACCCTGGCCCCAGCCTCTCCAGGGTATTATGAGGCTTGTGAACAAATGTTTAATCTATTTTTGAAACCATACCCAAAGCTGATAGAGAACAGAAGGCCAGGAGGCAGTTACTCACTCAAGTAAAATGCAGACGGTGTTTGCTTTTCCTCCAAGGCGTCCACTGCACTTTCCAAAGAGTTTTGCCACCTACTTATTTGCAGATAAAATCATGAGGCTTCATGGTTGTCTCATTCCCGCTGTCCCTAGCACTTGGCCTCTCCCATGTGTCACCGACTTGAGACCCTCACAGAGACCTCAATTCATCTCCAGTCTCAAAAATCTCTATCAGGAAAGATCACACTACATGGTCCCAGGCAGAGCTATGGGTGTGATTCTTAAGAGCACACACTCTGGGCTCAACCAGACCAACTCTTCCACTCACTGGAGCTGTGGGACCTTGGGCATGCACTTAGGTTCTCTGAGCCTCAGTGGTCTAATCTGAAAAGTTGGGGGAAGTAATAGTACCTACCTAATAGGATGGTTGTAATGACTAAGTTCAATACAATGATCAAAGTCAAGTTTAATAATGCTGATGATTTATTTTATACTGAAAGAACTTCCACTGACAGGGACCGTACCATCTTCCTCTGTAAATAAATAACAAATAAATATTTGTTTCTTCTTTTCTTATCTGTGAAGTCCATCCTCTATGTCTTGTGCTAAGTTTTGCCTTTAATGAACTAATTTACATTTGACATTTGCATGTTAAGCTGAGGACACTAACAGAAGGGACTCACGAGTTAGGGCATCAAGATCTATTCACTGTTTCAGAGCATAGCAAAGGACACCTGGGAAAAGAAGCTCCCTCCCACCCTGGCCCCTCCTCTTTCTTCTTTCCTCCTTTTCTCATTCCCTTTTTTCTAGGACTCTGGTAACATAGTGCCTAAGGCACTTGACTGCTAACCAGAAGGCTGGCAGTTCAAACCCACCAGCCACTCCTCGGAAGGAAGATTGAGCAATCTACTTCCATAGTGATACCACCTTGGACACCCAAGGAGGGGTTGCTATGAGTTGGGTCCGACTTGACAGCAAACCATAACAACAACACTGACTGTTCAAGGAGCTCTGGTGGTGTAAAGGTTAGGGCATTTGGCTGCTAACCAAAAAGTCAATAGTTCAAGCCCACCAGCTGCTCCACGGAAGAAAGATGAGGCAGTCTGCTTCCATAAAGATTTACAGCCTTGGGAACCCAATGCTGGTTGCTATGAGTTGGAATTGACTCGATGGTAGTGAGTTTGGGTTTTAGTTTATTGACTGTTCAGAAGCATATCCAATGTCACAAAATAAAATGTGTATGAATTGTTGAATGGCATACCAATTTGCTATATAAACTTTCATCCAAATCACAACAAAAAGCTTAAAAAATAATAATAGAAAAGCCTACCCCACCCAGCCCAAAACTGATCATGACTCTAAGACCCCATCAATCCCAGAATACACTGGAACATTTAGATACTGAAACATGAGCTTAGAGATTAGTGATTGAAGAATCATTGGTCTTATGAATACCCAAGTTGCTCCATTTCTCATTAAAGTTAAAAATGTCCCAAGCAGGAAAAACAGATACATTCTCTTCCACAACGCAGAACTCGCAGTTCATTCTATAGAAATCCAGCCACTGATTTCATGGGGTCACAGAGACGCCAGTTTCTAATAATATTCTCCTTCCTGTTATTGAATACTGTTTTGGGTCTTGAAAGTAATGTCAAAATTTTGAAAAAAAAAAAAAAATCAGTCCTATTTCACCCTCCTAATTATTCCTACTGCCTATCTATCTAACTTTAAAATGCAGTGCCATGATTATAATATTTCTCCCTCAGGTTTATCACATTTCCAGGAACATGTGGTTCAAAATGGAGACAAGAATGATCAAGAATGTGTGTGCCCCTGCAGTGGTGCTTGGCAAGTGGATTGTCATCGTGGGAGGTGAGTTTAAACAGAATATCGCTAGGTTGGACACAAACTTGGCATCTCCTGTGGAAAAGGGTCACTAATAGACAGATGCTGTGGGAGTTATGTTTGTGTGTCAACTTGGCTGGGCCTGGTTGAGTGGCTGGGCAGCTGGTGGCAGTTATTCCCCATGATGAGACTGGAAATCAGCTCCATGGTGGGATCTACCACAAGCAGCTGAGTAGCTGTTTGGGGTATGTGGTCTGCTTCCCATTTATAAGGAGAAGCCTTGGGGACAGTCTCAAGCTTATGGCATGCTTGGGCCCTGCATGTAGCCGTGTCGTTGTTCAGCAGCCTGCCATGCTCTGTCAACCTTGGGACTTACAATGGACTTGAATTAATGACCTGCCATGTGATTTGGTAACATCAGGACTGTGCCTTTTTACTTGTCAACCTTGGGCTTGGCAGCTGTCTGAGTGAAGAAACACCTCTAGCTTCAGTGGGCCGGGAGCTGGAAAGAGATGTTGAAGCCCAAGGCTGAGGGGCTTTCACCCAGCCCCTACAACCTGGCACTTTGAACTCAGACTTAAAGCCTTCAAACTGTAAGAGAATAAACTCCTGTTTGTTAAGGCCATCCCTTTTCTGGTATATTCTTGTCAGAGCAGCACTAGGTAACCAGAACAGATACTGTTCTACAAGTTGGTCTGTTTAAAAGCACATCCACCCAACCAGGGGAGTGGCAACAATGTGGCAAATCTCCTTCCTCATCCAGAAGTTTCTCCATGCCTCTGTCTGTAAACAAGGGGTGAAATAAGGCCTGTTTCAAACAGGTGTTTTGATATTTAGACACATTTGTGTATCTGAAGCACTGAGCACCCTCCCTGACACGTGGGAAATGTTCTGGAAGTGTTTGCTAGAGTTCATAGAATACTTGCTACTGTTCATACACCGGCAACTAGTGGGTTGTTGAGCTCTAGTAGCACCATAGTGTCACAGTTCAGAGGACTGGTCTGGGGATTCAGTTGACGTAGGTTCAAAGCCCAGCTCTGCCACTAACTGGCTGTTTGCTCTGGCAAGCTTCTAATCTCTGTGTGCCTCAGTTTTCTCACCTGTAAAATGGGGATCTATCCGATAGGGTTACTGGGGAGACCCACTCTCAGCTCCCAAAGACTATTTCTTGGGATTGTTAAGTTCTTACACAGGTGTATAAGAGAGAATACAATGCAAAGAAGGTGGAGAAACCTATTGGAATCAGGGGGCTGCTCTCCAATTTAAGACGGGCTTACATGCTGCCTTGACTTGGGATTAAGAATGCAGCGCCCAGAGTCACACAAATCTGGGTTCAAACCCCAGCTTTGCCAAGTACCAGCTGTGTGACCTTGGGCAAGTTGCTTAAACATTCTGAGCTTTGGTTTCCTCCAAGTTCCACCCTCATGAGGATAATGACAGGATCAGACATGTACCCAGGATCACTGACCTCCAGTTTCCAATGAACAAGTCTGAGCTTGCCTTGGTTTCCACTTGGTTTCCAGGTTATACACGGAGGATTCTTGCTTACGACCCTCAGTCCAACAAGTTTGTCAAGTGTGCAGACATGAAAGACCGGAGGATGCACCACGGGGCCACGGTGATTGGGAACAAGCTCTATGTGACAGGTGGGCGGCGGCTGACCGTGGACTGCAGCATCGAGGACTCGGACACCTTTGACTGCTATGACCCTGAGACGGACACGTGGACATCCCAGGGCCAGCTGCCTCACAAACTCTTTGATCATGCCTGCCTCACTCTGCAGTGCATACCCCACACATCCACCTTCACGTGAGGTGGGATGTTTACCCTCTGTCGGAGTCAAAATGCTGGCTGTTGCAGTGACAGAAAATCAAAAGACCCATTGCCATCAAGTAGCTTCTGACTCATGGCGACCCCCATGTGTTCCAAGGTAGAGCTGTGTGTTGCATGGGGTTTTCTTGGCTCTAATCTTTACAGAAACAGATTGCCAGGCCCTCCCTCTGTGGTTCGCTGGGTGGGTTCGAACTGCCAACCTTTAGGTTCATCGCCAAGAGCAAACTGTTTGTACCTGCTGGGAACCTTGAGTGCCAGAAACCCAACTACAAATAACTGAAACCTAAGAGGATTCAGGGACTGCTCATAGAATGAAGGTACAAGAATCCAGAGGCCTGAAACCAGGCATACTGTTGCCAGAAGTTGCTCTCTCTTTCTGCCCCTCCCTGTCCCCTTCTCTACTCCCACCTCATCCCTATAGTCTCTATCATTTTATAAACAAAAAACAATGGCAACCGATGAGCCCAGATTTCTACTCTCTCAACTTTGCATCTTCAAGTGTCAGCTTTCTCCCCGACTGTCCACAGAATTCTAAGAACTGATGCTAATTGGCCCATTTTGATCACATGCCTAACTCTTGAACCAATCAGTGTTCCCAGAGATTAACTAACTAAACAGTTGCCATCCATTCAATTCCAATTTACTGCGAGCCATGTGTCAGAACAGAACTGTCTCTAAAGGGGTTTCATTGGCTGATTTTGGGGAAGTAGATCACCAGGCCTTTCTTCTGAGGTGCCTTTAGATGGACTGAACCTCCCACCTTTCTGGTAGCAACCAAGCATGTTAACGGTTTGCACACTCAGGAACTCTTGCCACAGATTGGTCTACTATAACTGAGTAGTCCTGGATCGTGTAGATACTGACAGAGATGGGATTAACTATTGTGATGGACAGCTCATCAAATTGCGCATAATAGAATAGAAGCCACTCCCCCAAAGAAAGACATGCTGAGCTGACAAAACCCACATCTGCCCTGGACACCACTGGAATCAGAATGAGAGGACTGAGAGACCCAGGCGGGTCCCTAGGGGCACCAGGGCCAGGTGACAGCAGCAGAAATGGGCGCTTGTTCTGCTTCTCTGTGCTCTGTGCAATTCCAGAGAGTCTGTGCAATTCAGTACTTGGTGACAGAGATGTGGCCTGTGCTGCCAGGACGGAGTTTGTCTCTGGTACCAATGATGTTTATCCTCTAGCCTCTGGGGACTTCTAAATCTTCAGAATTAATCCAGATCTTCATTTTGGTAAACATTATGAGAATTGCTATTTGGAGGAAAACCAAGGAATTCCTACAGAATTACAGAATTCCCCTCCTGATGCCAGGCTTAACTATTCCTATAACCTCCTTTATCTCAAAGTGCCTCCCACCCTGCTCAGTCCCAAGCTGTGGAATAAACTGAAATTTAGAGCCCTGGGAGTCACCTGGGAAGATGTTTTCAGATAGGGCTGAGCCCCATTCCAGGAAGGTTGATATGGATTCTCAGAAGTGGGGCCCAGAGCTCTGTATTTTTGAAAAGCTCCTAAGGTCAATGTAGGGGCTCTGGTAGTGTAGTGCCTAAGGCACTTGACTGCTAACCAGAAGGCTGGCGGTTCAAACCCACCAGCCACTCCTCGGAAGGAAGGTTGGGCAATCTACTTCCATAGTGATACTGCCTCGGAAACCCAAGGAGGGGTCGCTATAAGTCGGGTTCAACTCAACAGCACATAACAACAATAACAAGGTGAATGTAACATGCAGAGTTAAGTGCCACCAGTCTGAAGATTTTACTCCCACTCTCTTCCCACTCCTACCGCACTCTGCAGTGGGCACTGAAGATCTGCATCTATTGTTTGTATTCGGCCAGGGCCAGTGTCCCCCAGAGGAAGCCCTTTACCCAGGAGGCATGGCCAAGATAGACCATGCTACTTTTTACCCCACTTCAACTTTCCAGACTCTGTTCAGGGCAGGAAAGAAGTAAGGAAAGCGAGAAGGACAGTGACCTGAGAAATTGAACAAAAGGTGTTGCCCTCTTCCAGGATGGAGAAGCCAATGGGAGTAGTAGTAGGTTGAGTTGAAGAAAGAGAGTGTGCCAACAGTGTACACAAAGTCCTCTCCTCACCAATGGAAGCATCTAGAATGAGGCTTGCTGCCTGGAGCCTGGTACCAGAGTGCCCCCGAGCTGTAGAATCTCCCCCCCACATGGCTCTGCAGGCCCATGTGCTGGGCTTTTCCCTTCTGCCTAGTTTGTATTGTTTGTACTTCCGTTTCTCCTGCCAGAATCTGAAGTGCTGCCCTGCTCCCCAGACCACCTGGCTGTGGTCCAGGGACACTGTCCAGATTGTTAGCCCTTCCTCCTGGGCATGGATACAGTCCCTTCAGCTCTTACCTGGCATCTTACTCCAATCTGTTCTCTTTGAATCCTTCTATTCAGGCTCTCAAACCCCACTGTCCCTGAAACTGTCCTAGTAAAGGTAACCAATGAGTCATAAGGCACCAAAGTTGGCAGGAAATTTTAATTTCTCACCTTCCTTCACCAATCAGCAGCGCATGATCCAACAATCCCCCTCCATCTTGAAATACATTCCACCCTTAGGCTCTGGAACATTACTCCTCTTGTCTGTCCTCCTCCTCTCCCCAGTCCATTCTCATCTCCTCATTTTCCTGACTGTCAAATGCTGCTGAGGCTCAGTCCTTGGGTCTTTTTGAGCATTTCTTCCCACTCCCTAAGTAAGTGAGTTCATCCAGCCCCACAGCTTTAAATTCCATCCAAACGCTGATGACTGTCAAATTTTCTCTGATTCCAGACTCATACACCCAACTGCTTGCTCTCCATTTCCCCTTTGATGTTGAAATGATATCTAGAACTAAGCATGTTCAACGCTTCTCTTTCTCTGGGAACATTTTTGACTCTCTAGTTAGAAATATTGCCCTGATTTGCAAACTGTATATTAAATAAACTTCCATTTATAAAAAAAAAAAAAAAAAAACACTCTCTTCAACTCACCCTGTTACTCCTCCCATTGGCTTCTCCATCCTGGAAGAGGGCAACACCTTTTGTTCAATTTCTCAAGTTATTGTCCTTCTCACTTTCCCTACTTCTTTCCTGTCCTGAACAGAGTTTAGAAAGTCGAGGTGGGTAAGAAGCGGCACGGCCTACCTTGGCCAAGCCTCCCGGGTAAAGGGTTTCATCTGGGGGACTCTATTTGCTTGGAATTAGAAGTGGGTGTCTTGCCATCTGTAAACTCCTGTGGTCTCTGAAAATCCTTGTGTCCTACACTAGCTAGTGCCCTTTCTTTTCCTTTACTCTCAAAACCACACTCACTGCTTTCAAGTCAATTCCAACTCATGGCAACCTCTCCTTGGGTTTCTGAGGCAGTATCTCTACCAGTCTTCCCTCTGAGGAGTGGCTGGTTGTTTTGAACCACCAACCTTCTAGTTAGCAGTCAAATACCTTAGGTGCTACACCACCAGAGCTCCCTTTATTCTCAGGCCCCTGTGATTAATAACCTTCCAAAGCCTGTGGTTACTCAAAGCTTCTCCACGTCTTCCTAGAGGCACAGAAGAACTATGTAACTTGCCCCTGGGGATTTATAAAGAAAGATGGCACTATACCAGGGCCAAGCACATTTGGAAACAACTTGAAGGTCAGCTCCACGTGTAAAATAAGATGGCTTTGTGGCAGATGAATCCACACACCTGGACGTCACCCCTGGCCAAATTTCATATCTTAATGGGGTTGCAAGAGGGTGCCTTTCCAATCTGCTTAAGATAATCCCAGTCCAAAAAGAAAGAGAGAGATGGTTTTGGCACAAGGTTTCCTTGGCCTCCCTGGTTAAGTAAAGATGCATAGCCATAGCTGAGGTCAAAATACACTTACCCAGCAGCAGTTACACTGAAGAGTTTTTAAGTAAAAATTATGAAATTGTCTGACTAGTCATCTCAACAGGCAATAAGGTGAGGGAAAACATGAACCAGAGCAAGGGCTAAGCAAGAAATCACTAACAAAATGCAAACCCCTGCCTCAACATGCAATGGGTAGGGAGGAGGAGGAGAAGGAGCCAGCAGAGAAAACAGCAATGTTGGAAGAACCTGGAGCAGGGAGAAGTGGGGAGCAGGGTGCCGAGAGGAGGCTGTTCATCCTGAGCACTGGCAAACCCCATGCTAGCCTCAGTCATGCATCAGGCTTCTTGAAAGAAGGCCCCAGTCTTCTGAGGCTGTCATCAGAGCATGCACTGACCAGGACATGGGCAGCCCAGACCCTGCGCTGGCCAGTGCCCTGCAGAACAACATGGCCTCAGCATGGTGGACTTGCTGGCATCCTGAACCCACTCAGACTCTGTCTAACACTCTCCCCATAAGCAGTGGCAGCTCCGAAGGTGAACCAGTCCTGGCTTGGGACTCCCACTTTCCCATTCAGATGATGCCCCTCCTTATGATCTGCCTCAATCTCTCCTGCACCCACTCTCTCTGCTAAAGAACAGAAATGTCCAAATATCCACATCTTAAAACCAAAGTCTCTTCCCCCACCCCACCCCCCAAAAAAACCACAACTCCCTGCCATTGAGTTGTGCCAATTCATAACAACTCCATTGGGTTTCCAAGGCTATAAATCTTTACAGAAGCAGACGGCATCATTTTAATTCCACAGAGCAGCTAGTGGGTTCAAACCACTGACCTTTTGGTTAGCAGCAAATGCCTTTAACTACTACACCACCAGAGCTCCTTAAAGTCCCAAAGTAGGCTGGGTTTACCTCTACCGCCTATAATGAAAATCGGCAACTGCCCAGAGGCAAGGACTATGAGTGGTGTCACTCAAACTCTTCATACTTCTTAGAACACCTGACCCTTGCCTAATCTTCCACAAACATGCACTTCCATGGCTCTGTGCTTTTCACATGCTATTTCCTCTGCTGGATGCCTTTTCCCACCCTGTCTAGTAAACTCTTCCTCACCCTTCACCTCCTTTGTGGAAACTTCTCCAACCTTCCTTCCCAGGCTCCCTCCCCTCTGCTCCCTTTATTCCAGCACTTTCATATCATGACATCATAATGTTTTTTTAAATTACCCTCAAATAGATTCCAACTCACAGCACCCATCTGTGTCAGAGTAGAACTGGGCTCCACAGGGTTTTCATGGCTGGCTTTTGGGGAACAGGTCAATAGCCCTTTCTTCTGAGGCATCTCTGGATAGATCTGAACCTGTAACCTTTCGGTTAACATCTGAGTATATTAACCACTTGCACCACTGAGGGACTCCTCTTAACACCACAGGGACTTACTTAATCAGCTGGAACAGGAGCTCTTCAAGGGGGCAGAGACAGAGTCTTGGTGTCCTTTCAACCCTTAGTCCCAGTCAGTCAGCACTTGGCACACAGCGGACATGTGTTTGTGGAATGAATGAGAAGATGCGTAAGTGAATTGATCCTACTCACCACTGAAGAGATAAGGCTGCTCTAGGTGAAAACAATGGTTTGTTCAGACAAACTGGGGTTTAAATCAGGTAGACAACCAGATGGCACCTAACCTTTACTGTTGTTATTGGAGACCTGTGTGAGAACAAGGAAAACTATAGCTTGGAGGAGTGGGAAGACAATGGCACTGACGTTTCCTCTAAGGCCCCACCCATGCCCAGCCAGTACAGCACACCTGCCAGCCATCAGGCGATCCGAATCCAAGAGCTCTGGAGTGCTCCCCCTTCCTGGCTCATTTTTCAGACCACTGTCCCCTCCATTATCTGGACTTGGAAAGCATTAATGCCATTTTCAGCCTCAAGAGCCTTCCCAAGAGACATCAACTACCTTCCCTTCCCAACAATTGCTTACAAGTAGCATGCTGTACTGCAAAGAACACAGACTTGGGAGCAGAAAAACCTGCACTCGACCTCTTGTTCATTCACTTACTGACAATTCAACCTCAGACAATTTACTCCACCTTGCTGACCATATATATATATATATATATATACACGATAGAGGAAATGGCTCATGCGGCTGTAGAGGCTGGCAAGTCCCAACTGTGTGGGTCAGGAGTCAGGTTGGAGGCTTCTCCTGACTTAGATGGCTGCAGGTGCTGAGGAAACCAAAATCAGCAAGTCAGATGGCAGGCTGGTGCCTCATGTCTCAAGAACCAGAGATCAGAGGATGATGAGTCATGATGAGTCAGGATTGAGAGGGGGTAAGCTTTCTGAGAACACTCATATATACTGGAAGCAGGACACACCCCCAAGAAACTACCCTTTTCAACTGATTGGCTGCTCCCATCAGATCACCAAGTGGAGGATGATTATGCAATATCTGCCAAACCACTGAGAATCACGGCCTAGCCAAGTTGACACAAAACCTTAACCATCACAATAACAAAACACTTGCCATTTTAACCAATTTTAAATGTACAATTCAGTGGCATTAATTATACTTCCCATGTATGTAACCATCACCCCTCTCTATTTCCAAATGTTTTTCATCAATCCAACAGAAACTCTTAAGCAGTAACTCCCTCTTCCCTCCTCACTACCAGCCTCTTGTTGTTGTTGTTATGTGCTGTTGAGTTGGACCCGACTCATAGCGACCCCTCCTTGGGTTTCCGAGGCAGTATCACTACAGAAGTAGATTGTCCCATTTTCCTTCCGAGGAGTGGCTAGTGGGTTTGAACCACCAGCCTTCTGGTTAGGAGTCCAGTACCTTAACCACTATGCTCCCAGAGCTCCAGATAGCCTCCACCTCTAGGAATTGTTAATAAACATTGATCTTTATATATCTGTCTCTTGTAAATAGTTCATATAAGGTGGTCATGCAATATTTGTTTCTCTGTGTCCAACTTCTCTCTCTCAGCAGAATGTTTTCTGCTTCTTCTCTCAGCAGAAGGTTCATCCATGTGGTAACATGTATCAGAACTTCATTCTCTTTGTGGCTGAATAATATTCCACTGAGTGGATAGGCTACATTTGATTCTTCATCTCTTGATGAACATTTGCATTGCTTATAAAGACCAGTTTTCACAAAGGATTGGCTCACCTCTACTTCTGCTGCCATGGCTTTGAGCACTAGGACCCTCTTCCTGTACTTGCTGACTGGTCCACTCCTGGTAGCACTGCTCTTCTGTTCATTCATTCATTCACACATTCATTTACTCATTCATTCAACAAATATTGACCAGAACCCCTACATGCCAGGACTTGTGCTAGATGTGGGGGTTACATGATGAACAAGGATAGGAATGAGGCTCCTGCTATCCAGGGTTTCACAAATCAGTAAAGTTTTACCATCTTGGGGTGTTCAGATAGGAAAGAAGATGGGGAGTCAAGTGGCAAGACTCTGAGAGCTATCTTTCAGGACTTAGCTCAGGTACCACCTCCCCCAAGAAGGTATCCTTGGTGGTCCTTTCTCAACTTAGTCTGCCCCAGGCAGGTTACTGTGGCCCTACCTCAGGCCTCATCAGGGGCACCTCATGGGCAGGGACAATATCTTTTCATCTCTGTCTCCACTCCGAGCAGGGGCTCTGCCATTGGTGGATCGGTAGGGGGATTCCCGCCCTCCATGGAGAAGACTCAGGTGTGATTCCTGGTCAATGTGCTTCATACATAGCCACATCCATCCGTCAGTGGAGACTCATGTGTTGCCATGATGGTGAACATATTTCAGCAGTTTCCACACTGAGATGGGCAAGGAAGAAAGGCCTGTGAAAACCCCCATGGGGACGGTGCAGGACTGGGCAGTGTTTTGTTCCATTGCGCATGGGTCACCATGAGTCAGGGGCTGACGGCAGCTAACAGCAACAAACCATTTCACAAGGACTAGCAATGTTCTAATGGACTCCAAGGACTGAAGGCCAATGCATACAAGGCAGCTGATGAGCAGCTTCCCAAAAATCCAAGGTGAGCAACACTTGCCGAATGCCAACGAGATGGAGTTAGGGTCCCCGAGGAGAAGCCCAGGATCAGGCATGAGAACTTCCCTAAGAGAACGAATCTGTTAGCGTGGGGTCACCAGCAACGTCCTCTTCTCGATCCTGCCAACATAAGCTTGGGGTGACGTCATGAGAGGCTGCACATTAAAGCAGGATCCAACACTGAGGGTGATGGGGTGTAGAGAGAGTGGGGGGCCTGGTTTCTGAAATGTCAGCTCTCACGCAATCTTAGAGGAATTCTCGGCTTTCGTTCAAATGCCACGTCATTTTCTACATGGAGCGGATTTGGGTTTTGTTTTCCCTCAAGACATCCCTCAGTCTCCTTTCCTCTTCATTTCACTTGTATGATTTAATCGGGATGCCAGGGTTTCTGATGCCGAATTCCCCAGTAACCCTCCCATAACAAGGCAACAGTCCAGAAAATGGGGCTTTGAGGACACAGACATGGATTTAAAAATCCAAGGTGTTTGTCAGTTAGAAAGACGTGGGCACGGAGGTCTATCCTATTCAAAATTGGAGCTGTCTTTGTGTCAGCCCTAGCGACATTCAGAGGCAAGAAGGCCACCTCAGGGCAACTGTAAAATGACACCCCCTGAAAGGGGCTGTTAGGGAAACCATGTGGAACCATCAGTGCTCAAAATCAGACCAAGGAGGGAGAAAGAGGCCTTCATTCTCAGGGCCTCAGCTAAGTTTATCTTTTGTGGAGTTTTGAAAAGAAAACAGAATGGGTTCCCACTTTGGGTGTGGCTTTATTTGGCTTACTTAGCTGAAGGGCAAGACTAAGAACACTAATGGGCTTGAGGGGCCCAGATAATTCTCCACCAAGCCGGAGATCACAGATGTCCCTGCACTTGAGTGTAACAACCAGCCCTCAAAAAACATTTGCCGAATGAATGAATCAATGAATGATAATGGTAATATTCATTGCCCATCTACTCTGTGTCAGGCACCACCACTGCCTACTTACATTACCTCCCTCAGTTAGCCCAGACTCCATCAGTTATCACAGAGCCTCTCAGCATCTCCCTGGCACCCTCTCCCTTCACTTGGTCTAACATAGTCCCCACCCCATCCACCATACCATTCTCTCCTACCCCTCAGACATGGTATCCCATGTGTTTCTTGTTTTATGTATTAATAATAATTTGTGGAATTTGCCACCGAGTCCCCTCCTACTCATGCGGGTGAGAGTAGACCTGTGCCCCACAGGGTTCTCAGTGGCTGATTTTTCAGAAGTAGGTTGCCAGGCCTTTCTCCTGTGCCACCGTTGGGTGGATTTGAACCTGTTTATGTAGTTGCCTGAGTTTATTGAGTTGACCTCCCCACCGAGCGGAGGCTCCACACGGACTAAGAAGAACATGTCTGCTTTGTCACAGGTATCTGACAGAGTAGACAATCAACATCTGCTTCTTTAATGAATGAATACATATGTGAATAACATGCAGGCACTTATGGTGCGGCACAGATGTGAGAGAAGACGTGTGGGATGTATGGGATGGCATGTAGAAGAACAAACTCATGTATGCCAGCGAACATGGTGATGGGGAAGGACCAGGCAGAGTCTCCTTCTGTTATGCATAAGGTTGTCATAAGCTGGAGCTAACTTAATGGTGACCAGTAACAACATTTTTCTAAAATATACGTGTAGCCAAATCTCTTCTTAGCTTAAAGCCTCTCAATGGTATCCCACCTCGAAGAATTTTGACTCCACTCCAATCCCTGATATCCTTCATGTGTAGAGGAATAAACAGCCTCCACTTGATTAGCTACCAAATGAGATGCTAGCACAGGGCCCACCCAATGGGCACTCAGCAAAGCTACTTGCTGTCTCCACACCCCCTACTCTCTTGGACCAAAAAGAGAACACACTTAATTTCCTGTTAACAAGCAGATGGTTATTTTGTGTTTGTTGTGCTTCAGGAGGAGGTCCCTGGAGGGTGCAAAGGTTTGTACTGGAAGATGGGGCCATCTACTTCCGTAGTGATACTGCCTCGGAAACCCAAGGAGGGGTCACTATAAGTTGGATCTGACTTGACGGCACATAACAACAACAACAACAACAACTAAAGGTTGACACTGCAAACCCATGCAGAGATGCCTCAAAAACGAAAAAGAAAAGAAAAGAAATCCTGGTGATCTGCTTCCATAAAAGTTGCAGCCAAGAAAATCCCATGGACCCAATCTACTCTGAAACATGTTGTGTTGCCATGAGTCAGAACTGATTCTATAGCAACAGGTTAATTTGGGTTTTTCGGTGCCTTGGAGTCAATTCCAACTCATGGTGACCCCATAGATTTCAGAATAGAACTGCACTGCATAGGGATGTCATGACTGTGACCTTTGCAAGCAGACTACCATTTCTTTCTTCCGAGTAGCCTCTGGGTGAGTCTGAACTGCCAACCTTCCAGTTAGTAGGTCAGTGCTTAACCGTTTGCTCCACCCAGGAACACCTAGCTAGCTGTAAATATATAGAAGCAGAGACCAAGCAGATCTCATTGGCCACAAGCTCTTCATGCACTGGAGACACAGCGACCTACTCTTCTACCCCAAAGACACAAGACACCTAATCTGTCAGAGCTCAGTCCCAGCAAATGTGGCCAAGACCTTATTTTCTCAAAAACTTTTTAAGGAAATGCTTTTGCCCGCAAAATTGCTCCCTTTTTTTCATTTGGAATGATGATTTCTTTCATTATTCAGTGCCTGAAAATTCATGAAAATTTTGTGGTTATAGCAAAAAATGTGTCACACACAGTTTCTTATGTCCTTGCAGTAGAGCTGAGAAAATCTGACAATGAAAACCATGGACTCACTCCCTGGAGTTTAAACGACCTCTGACCCATTTTCTTTATGTAATATTTTTATCCATGGCTTTTTGAAAATATATAATTAGACATAAGGCTGCATAAATGAAAATAATAGTCAAAGTACTGTAGTTCCTTGGATTAGTTCAAGATTCAAGTTCTCAAATGTGCATGTGGCATTTCCAAGTCGGGGAGCTAGAACGAGGCCTGGACCAATTGGTCCAGTCCAGAGAGACAGCATGGACAAATGGAAACACCTTCTAAGAAGCCCCCAAGGTCCTGACTTGAGCTCTAGATCTCTCTGTTCTGGCATGGGACCTTGGGCAGGTCACTAAGCTATGATGCTCTTGCCTGTAAAGTGGGATTATTCTCATCTGCCCAACACACTCCAGAGAATAGAAATAGTAAAAGCTAAATCAGAGAGTAAACTGTGCTCTATGGTGGCCAGGGAGAAGTATTCTCCCACAGTCTTCACCCCAGGTCTTCATGCCCAAGGCTCCCCTAACCTGGGAAAGCAAAGGTAAAGGAATTATTAGAGAAAGCCACTGAACACACTCATGTCACCAGCATCCAGACCAAGAAATGGAATATTATACCATCCCGGAAGGCCCCTTCACACCACCTTCCAAACTCTCCAAATGTAACCACTGTACCAACTTCTAACATCTTAGATTAGGTGTACCTATTTATGAACTTCATATAAATAGAGTTAAATAGTTTGAACTCTTCTGCAAGGCTTCTTTTGCTCAACATTAAATCTGGGAAATTCATCCACATTGTGTGAAGTTGTAAGCTTTTCATTCTTGTTACTTATAGTATTCAACTATACAACTACATCACAATTCATGTGTGTTCTACCCAGTGGTCATTTGTATTGTTTCCCTCTTGGAGCTATTAAGATTGTTCCTATGTACATCATTTGGTGAACATATATATGCATATCTGTTGAGCATATACCTAGGAATGAATTGTTGGATCATAGGGTGTTCGTAGGGTCAAGTTTACAGATACTGCTCATCACTTTCCCAAAGTGTTTGGACCAATCTCTCCTCCCAGCTGGCAGTATGTGATAACTCCAGTTGGTTCACATTCACAACACTTGATATTGTCTTGGTATTTCCATTTTAGCCATTCTGGTGAGAGGGAAGTGGTATCACATTGCAGAATGATATTTTTAAAGTGTAAATCAGATTATATTACTCTGCCAATGGTTTCCCTTGGCACTCAGAATAAAACCCAACTTGTTAACCTGACCTACAGGCCCTAATTGCCTCTGACTTTCTCTCTGACCACTCTCTCCACTTCTCACCATGCTTCAGCCACACTGGCCTTCGTTATAGCCTTCAAATATGCTGAAGTCATTCCCAGCTCAGGATCTTTATATTTATCTCTTTTTCAGAATGCTCTTCCTTCAGATATTCTCATGACTGACTCTTTGTTCATTCATACATTCACCAAATATTATTGAGTGGTTGTCACGTTTCATCTTCAATGTCACCTCCCTCAAAGGATCCTTCTATGACCACTGAGTGTAGTCATGGTGACTCCATCTCCAACACCCCATATTCGCTCTCTAGCCCCTTACCTTGCTTTATTTTCCTTTTGTGACTTAACACCACTTCCTTCTCCCTTTTAAAAACATATCTACTTGTTTTCTGCCTCACCACACTAGAACACAGGATCCCTGAGAGCAAAGACCATGAATTTTCAGCGCCCAGAACAGTGCAGACATTAAGTATTCAATACATATTTGTTGAATGAAGGAAGAGAGAAAGAGAAGAAATTCATCATTAGCCATCTCAAAGATAATTGTAGAATATTGAAGCTAGTGTAGTCCCTCCTTCTTTTTGTTTTTGTACCCTTCAATTGATAAAAAATAAAGTTCACAAAGATGCAGTGACTTGGCCAAGTTCATGGTCAGAGAGACAGAGAATTTGAATCCAAGCTCATGATTTATAGTCTTATTACACTACATTACACTACCTACAAGAACAGGGGGCAAAGTCTGATTCCATAATGATGAATATCTGACTGTGAAAATGTTGGACATTAGAAATTGATTCATCCTGGAGAAGTCTTCCATCATACCATGAAGAGAACCAACAGACCAAGAACATATGGCATGGGGAAGTCTACCTTTTCCTAATTAAAAATACTTCCAATTTCCCCCTAGGGTGCTGACCTTGGTACAGAGAAAGGAGACAATGTTGAGAAGGTAAATATGGACAGGGGTGGCTCCTCTGAATAGAGGATGGAGAGACATTTTGATAGGATCAAGTACCTAGATTTCAAGGGCCCGAGATCTACCATGAGATCAAGGTCTACCAGGTGAGGGCCCTGTGTCCCGTGCTTAGTTTGGGTGAAAATCAGGTTGTACCACAATACGAGCCTCTGGGCCAGTTGCATAATTGAATGTGTAATCAGTACCCTAGAGAACTTCAGCCAAAAGTACTCCTGACACCACTTAGATCTTGCTGAATCATCTCCAAACCCCATGACTGGATGATTCACTGGTCTCCTCTAGGGTCATGACTATCAGGTGCTGACCCAGAAAGAACTAAACTCATGAGGGGAGAGAGGCTCTAGTTGGAAATCTGGCTTTTCCAGTTCTTCAAACTATCTCTCTGTGGGTTTGCAAAGAATGATGGAGGCCATATTGGCCTCTTCCTTATCAATTTAAATAAATGGAAAAAGAAAATCAGAGACCAATGAGATATGATAGGGAGGTAGTGTTTGGGAAGAAACTGCCAACCCAGGATGATAAAAACCACACAGATCCACAATCCCTTATCACAGTCTCAAAATTCAGAAAGCTCCAAACCCAAGTGTTCTGTGTGCCTTTATATTTAGACAGCAAAGTCTTTTGGCAGCAAAGCCTGACAGCAAAGGCTGACGTGAGGCTCCTTGTAGTCCGTATTTATCCCACTTTGTGAACACTTGTGCAGATGTTGCAGGAGTATTTCTGTTTGATTATGAAGTGCTTGATGAATCAGCCCCCAATGATGTATAATATACTATATATTATGTATCCTATCACTTTTATAAAAGCAGGAAAATTCTTAATTCCAAAACACATATTGCACCTAAAATTTCACATAAGATAATGAACCTGTGATTCTTCGCTTACCTTATTGTATCTTCACAGAAACCTAAAGCAGGCAGTATTGTCCTCAGTTAACAAATGAATAAGCTGAGGCTCAGAGAAGTTAAGTGTTTTGCTTCAATCCACATAGGTGTGGACATCCACTGTTTGGCCTTCTGGCTATCCATGCCCCTGTCTTTTTGTAACAGCATCTGTTTTTCTTTGAAAACCCACTACTCTCCTACTGCTTACAAACTTGGTGGGCCCACTTTCCCCTGGGCAAGGGCAGGGCATATGCCTTGAGCTAAACTAACCAGACTATTAATCACCCTGGAAATTGGATCCAGAGAGAAATGGCACAAGGACCATCAACAGTTAGAGCTAAGTGGTCCCAGTGGTGGTCCCCTTAAGAAACTCATTGTTGAGAGTTGCCCTGCCCAGCAGTACTTTCTGAGGTCTGGCTCTATAGCTTGCCCTTAGGGTCTAGGAGTTAGCTCAGATCCTTCCCATACATTCTTTTTTGTCATTCTTTTGTGTGTGTAAATTGGACAGAGTTGGTTTCTGTTGTTTGCAAACTAAGAACGCTAAGAGACCATGCCTTCCAGCTCCTAGCCCTCTCTTCTTTCCACCATCCAGTGGAAGAAAAGATTATATATATATAAATTATATTATTATTATATATAATATTTGTAAGGTCTTTGCTAT
>NW_006921693.1:6546850-6550487 GCF_000298275.1 Orycteropus afer afer
AGCATAGTGGTTAAGGCATTTAGCTGCTAACCAGTAGATCAGCAGTTCAAATCCACCAGCTGCTCGCTGCTCTGTGGGAGGAAAATGAAGCAATCTACTTTCGTAAAGATTTACAGCCTTGAAAACCCAGTGAGGGTCGCTAAGTGTATACACACACTCATACATACACACTGCCATTAAGTTAATTCCAAGTCATAGCAACCCTCACTGGGTTTCTGAGGCTATGTATATATATGTACATATATTTATACATTACATAAAGGAGTCCTGGTGGTACAGTTGTTAAGTGCTTGGCTGCTAATAAAAAAGTCAGCTGTTCAAACCCAGCAACTCTAAGGAATAAAAGACCTGGTGATCTTCTCCAGTAAAGATCACAGCCTAGGAAACGCTCTGGGGCACTTCTCTGTCACTTGGGGTTGTTATGAGTCAGAATCAACTTGTCAGAATCAACAACAACATAACTCTCTCTTTCTCTCTGTGTGTGTGTGTATATATATATATATATATATATATGTATGTATTATATGCCATCGGTTCATCATATATATATATAGAGAGAGAGAGAGAGAGAGAGAGAGAGAGAAACCAAAAACCAAACGCATTGCCATCAACTCATAGCGACCAACTCATAGAGACCCCTCCTTGAGTTTCCGAGGTGGTATCACTACGGAAGTAGATTGCCCAACTTTCCTTCAGAGGAGTAGCTGGTGGGTTTGAACCGCCAGCCTTCTGGTTAGCAGTCAGATTCCTTAGGCATTATGCCACCAGAGCGCTCTCTCTCTCTCTATATATATATGTGTGTGTGTGTGTGTGTGTATAGTTGTGCACCACATAACGTCCATTCAGGCAATGTCCTACTGCATATACATCCATGGTCCCATAAGGTATAATAGAGATCAGAGAATGGGATGTAGCACACGTAAATGGACACAGAGAACACAACAGCTCCCCTCACACAACACGTGTATCTCATGTCTCTTGAATATAAGGTGATTACACTGCAAGGTATGTAAAGGTACAGTACATATATAACCTATAATATTGATAGTCAATAAACACTTGTGTTACTGGCTTATTGAATATATGATACTGTACTTTCTATCATTATTTTAACATGAATTTTCCCTACTTGCAAATAAAAAGTTTACCATATAACAATGTATACTTTGACTCATAGGCAACATTATCCTATCTCACTTATCACCTGTCTCTTGAGTGTTGTAGTGTTACCTCTGTTTAATTTTCTTTTGAAATTTTTCTCATGAAGTTCATCATGGTTCCCAGGCCTAGTGAGAGCAGCAGCAAGAAGCAAAGGAAGAGTATCGATTTGGAGTTGAAATAAAAGTTTATTAAACAACAGAAGGTGGAAAATCATGAAGGACACGCTGGCGATTTAAGCATGCTTGTCTGCTACATATATGTCAAGACCTTTGCATGACATCCAATTTCACAGAATGTATCATGGACATATAAACAATGCATACTGTATATATGAATACATACAAAATTCTTAGAACAGAGCACGGCACCTAAAATCACTCAACCAACTTTAGCTACTATTATTATTACCATCCTGTGCAACAATATGGATAAAACTTATTTGAAAGTTGCTGCAAACATTAAAGTGAATTATGCAAAGTACCTGGCACCTGATGGTTCATGTTCCTAAGTGATAACCCTTCTACCACCCTCTCTTCCTCTCTCTCTACTGTCTTGCCCCACCATGCCTCCTAAGAACCTATGATTTTGTTTCTTGTCCTTTCCTTACTGCTTGCTTACACCTGAGTTGATATTCCATCTAGCTTATCCTCGTATCTGGACACATCACCCACGGGCCCACTCTAGCTCCATAAATCATACTGAGGCCTAAAGAAGCTACTGGCCAGAGATTTTCAGCACAAAGACCCAACTTGGCACCTATGTAGGCTCTTGGGGCCTGTGTCCTCAGAACACTCATAAACTCTCTCCTCTCTCTCCACCTGAAGGTTATTTTTCAGACTCTCTCAGCCTATCGTGTACCAAATCCAGTCCAAGCAGGAACAGTGCTTGGAGTAGTTGTAATGTTTTTAAAAATTATTTTTAGGGTATTTCCAATTATAAATAAAAATAAAGTAAAACAGTAATTATAGAGAATTTGAAAATACAAAAAAGGCACAGCAAAGAAAACTACTATAATTCTTTCCTAGAGATAGCTACTCTTAACATTTTGGTTTATTTTCTTCCATTTTATTGTAGCCATAGTATTTCATCATACGAATGTATGAAACAACATTAATGATAAAAAATAAATGTTGTGGTTGTTATGTGCTATCAAACTGGTTCTGGCTCACAGCAACCCTACGTACAACAGAATGAAACACTTTCGGGTCCTGTGTCACCCTTACAATGGCTGCTATGTTTGAGCCCATTGTTTTCACCATTACGTCAATCCACCTCATTGAGGGTCTTCCTCTTTTTCACTGACCCTCTCCCAAGCCTGATGTCCTTCTTCAGAGACTAGCTCCTCCTGACAACGTGCCCAAAGTATGTGAGATGAAGTCTCACCATCCTCGCTTCTAAAGAGCATTCAGGTTATACTTCTTTCAAAACACATGTGTTCATTCTTCTTGAAGTCCATGGTATAGTCAATATTCTTCACAAACACCATAATCCAAATGCATCAAGTTTTCTGTCTTCTTTACTCATTCTCCAGCTTTTACATGCATATGGGGCTACTGAAAGTACCACAGTTTGTGTCAGGTGCACCTTAGTCTTCAAAGTGACGTCTTTGCTCTTTAACACTTTAAAGAGGTCTTTTGCAGTGCATTTGCCCATGCAATACATAGCGTTGCTTGACTGCTCTTTCCATGAATGTTGATTGTAGATCCAAGTAAAATGAAATCCTTGGCAACTTCAGTTTTTTCTCTATTTATCATAATACTGTTTATTGCTCCATTTGTGAGGATTTTTGTTTTCTTTACATCGAGGTGTAGCCCACTCTGATGGCTGTAGCCTTTGATCTTAACAAGTAAGTGCTTCAAGCCCTCTTCTCTTTCAGCAAATAAGGTTGTGTCATTTGCATATTTCAGGTTGTTAATGAGTTTTTCTCCAATCCTGATGCTGCATTCTTTTTCTTATAGTCCAGCTTCTCAGATTATTTGCTCAGCATACAGATGAAAAGATACAACCCTGACACACACCTTTCCTGATTTTGAACCACATGGTATCCCTTGTTCTGTTGGAATGATTGCCTGTTGGTCTATGTGCAGGTTCCACGTGAGCACAATGAAGTGTTCTGGAATTCTCATTCTTTGCAATGTTATCCATAATTTGTTGTGATCCACTTATTGAAGCCATTGCATAGTCGACAAAACGCAGGTAAGCATCTTCCTGGTATATTCTGCTTTCAGCCAAGACCCATCTGACATTAAGACGTCCTCCTTCCATGGCCTCTTCTGAACCCAGCTTGAATTTCTGGCAGTTCCCTGTTCGTGTACTGCTGCAACTATTTTTGAAGTATCTTCAGTAAAACTTTACTTGTGGCGGGGCAAGATGGCGGACTAGGCAGAAGGATTGCACAGACCCTCTTCAACAAAGAAAAGGGAAACCAATTAACACAGACACAGAAGATAATCTTGGACCCCTGAGCCTTGAAGGA
>NW_006921693.1:6550587-6604097 GCF_000298275.1 Orycteropus afer afer
AACTATGGGGAGGAAGTGGGAGGGGAGCTGCTGCATTGTAAATTTTGGTCAATGACATGAGACAAAGTATATGTGAACTGCTGTATGCAAAGTGAATTTACTCTGTAAATCTTCACCCAAATCCTAATAACAAAAAAAAAGAAAAAAAAAAACTTTACTTGTGTGTGATATTAATGATGTTGTTTGATAATTTCCACATGCTGTTGGATCACCATTCTTTGGAACTGGCACAAATATGGCTGTCTTCTGGTCAGTTGTCCAGGGGCTGTCTTCCAAACTTCTTAGCATAAAAACGTGAGCACTGCCAGCGCTGCATCTGTTTGTTGAAACATCTTAATTGGTATTGTCAACTTCTGGAACCTTGTTTTTGGCAACTTGGACTTCCTCCTTTAATACCAATGGTTCTTGATCATGTGCTACCTCCTGAAATGATTGAACATCAACACATTCTTTTTGGTACAATGACTCTATATGTATTCCTTGCATCTTCTTTTGATGCCATAGTTTGCTTACAACAAGCCCAGAGGACATAGTTTGCTGACTGCTGCTTTAAACCAGATAATAATAATAATAATAAAACTAAACTAAACTCACTGCCGTCAAGCCAAATCTGACTGATAGTGAGTTTCTGAGGCAGTATCACTACAGAAGTACATTGCCCAGTCTTCCTTCCAAGGAGTGGCTGGTAGGTTTGAACCACCAGCCTTCTGGTTAGCAGCCAAATGCCTTAGGCACTATGCCACCAGAGCTCCCAATTATTATTATTATTATTATGGTTATGGTTATTTCAATCCTGGCTCCAAAATGGTGGAATTTTTCCTGTGGTTTTTAAGAATTCACCTTCAGTTACCAATAGTGAGAGCATATCTGTTTTTTTCTTTTTCTTTTTTGTCATTGTAACCAATTTTAACTGCTTAATGGATGACTATTAGTTACATTCACTATGTTGTGCAATCATCACCATTATCTATTTCCAAAAGTTCATCACCCCAAATTCACATCCACATTTAACTATATCTACTGTAAACCGAACTCACGGCCATCAAGTGAATTCTGACCCCCATTGCATTTCCAAAGCTGTAAATCTTTATGGGGGAGCTCTGATAGCATAGTGCCTAAGGCACTTGACTGCTAATCAGGAGGCTGGCGGTTCAAACCCACCAGCCACTCCTCGGAAGATGGGGCAATCTACTTCCATAGTGATACTGCCTTGGAAACTCAAGGAGGGGTCACTATGAGTGTGGGCTGACTTGATGGCACGTAACAACAACAACAACACAAATCTTTATGGAAGCAGTCTGCCCCATCTTTCTCCCACAGAGCAGCTGGTGGGTTCAAACCACCGAACTTTTTCGTTAGCAGTCAAATGCCTTAACCACTGCACCACCAGAGCTCCTTAACTATCTACAGGTGATTTTTATATTTGGAAAAAATATGACAGCAACAATTAATTATTTGATAGGGACTCAATATATGCATCAAAGTCAACTCAGCTACCCACGTTGATGGAGAAAAGTAAATCTGCTTATTCATGCAAGAACATTCAATATGCATTTGCTTAGCACCTATTATGTGCCAGGGATTGAGATTGGATACACCAAGAGCTCATGCCTGGTGGAAAACTTACAGTCTAGAAAAATAATCCATAGTTAAGCACCATGTGGGTAATAAGTGGGTGTTACAGAGAGCCAGAATCAGAGTTGAACAGTTGTAACTGTCTGAAAATGGAGAAGGATGCCTCATGAAAAGGTTAAAGGAGTAAAGTTTACCCAGTAAAGGTGGCAAGATAATTCCCCAGGGCAGTTCCTAAATTTATAAGAGTTCTGACAAGATGATCTACAAAATTCTGTAGTCATCAGGGAGTCCCTGGAGTACCTACGAGATTTATAACCACTCCTCCTTCAATGGGTGCTCTCCCCAACATGCCAGGTTGAGCCTCCAGTGGCTAAAAATGGACTATATTCCCATCCCTGTGTCTAGAGGTAGACAATGGACCCAAAGAGCCCGGGTACAAAGTCTCTAAAGATGTTCCCCACCCATCCCTTTCTTCCCATGCACATGCTACGCCTCACTTCAAGTTGTTGTTATGTGCTGTCGAGTCGGACCCGACTCATAGCGACCTCTCCTTGGGTTTCGGAGGCGGTATCACTATGGAAGTAGATTGCCCAACCTTCCTTCCGAGGAGTGGCTGGTGGGTTTGAACCGCCAGCCTTCTGGTTAGCAGTCAAGAGGCAAAGTCAATTTTGCTTACCCTTGAATCTGGGCTGCTGAGTGAGTTTCTTGATGGGTAGAATGTGGCAGAAGTGCGGCTGTGTGACTTCTGAGCTAGGTCAGAGGAAGCTTTGCAGCTTCCATGTTAGTCTCTTGGACCGTTACCTCTCGGGATTTGATGCTGTGATATGAAGAAGCCCCAGGAGCCCCATGTAAAAGTCCATACGGACAGCATCCAAAACTCCCCCACTGGTGGCCCAGCTGAGCTCCCTGCCCACAGCCAGCACCTATGTGCCAGGTGTATGCGTGTGCCATCTTGGAAGTCGATCCTCTAGTCCCAGTTTAGCAGCTGATGCTGTGTGGAGCAGTAACAAGCCATCCAGCTGACCTCTGCCCAAATTCCCGGCCCATAAATCAGTAGATGCAATAAAATTATTGTTTTAAGTCACTACGTGTTGGAGTAATTTGTTTCTCAGCAATAGATACTTGGAGCATAAAGCCACTCAAAACCTTTCTCTCTCAAGCATTTGAAATTAGGGTTGGAGAGGAACAACCCTAAGATTGGAAATTTACGAAATGCAATACCCTTGCATTTATACCCTTGATGTGTATTCGGATCACGTAGGGAAACTGCTTAACACGTGGAATTCTAAGCTCCCACCCCCAGAACCACTGCTCCAATCAGATTAGGGTAGAGCCCAGGAATACTTTCAGCAAGCACCCCAGATGATTCTGACATCATGAGCTCAAACTATGATTTAAAAATACAATTTTGTCAACCAACACACACTATACATTCAGACATTCTCTCACCTGTGTCCTTAAACTAGCCTTGACTTGAACCCCGGACAGTCCAGTCTCAGCTATTTGCATCCTAGAATATGGTTCAATCTAAAGGTTAAGAAAAACCTGGATTGATGAAAAAGTCAGCAAACAAGATGGCGGCCCCTGAGCCCTCATTAACCCACAGCTCACTCTAAATTAAACCTGAAGACTTCAATCATCCTCCTGATTTTGGAAAAAACACACATGTTATAATCCTTGTTATATTTTCTCCTCCAAAAGGCCAATCTCATCAGACACCTTGGGGATTCTTCTGGATTATATCACAGACAACAGGCTTCTCTCCGTAAGACAGGGGGCTGCAGGGCCACTGAATTTCAAAGGGCCAGTGCATGTGTACGTGTATGTGGGGGTGAGGGAGAGAGCGAGAGAGCTCCAGTGCAAGCAAGCTCTGGCTGAGGCCGGTCGGTCTTTGGGGGGAGATTTTCTTGGAAGAGCTCAGATAGGAGGCCTGAGGTACTGGCCCTGGATCCCACAGCCCTGCTTTCATTAGACATGAGTCGGTTCAAGAGCTGGGTGTCCTTTCCTGGTTGAAGGTTTATTTGGGAAAACAAAACAAACAAACAAAAAAAACCTCTGAAAGTGAGCTGGTAGACTAGTCACCCCTTCCCTCAGCCGGTCCATAGAGGCAGCCCTTTCTGAAGTGGGCATTTCCTACATCTCAAAGCCACACGTCGCAGTTATCAAATACAGAAGCAACACTAGCAAGCGTGTAAAGTGGGTGAAATGTACGTCAGCAACCTTCCTCTCAGCTCTGTCTGCAGTAATGCCTCTCCCCGGATCTACCCTTCTTCTTCCTCGATCATTCCCCACATAAGGTTCCCCAGCTACAGGTGGCTGATTCAGGAAGCAATTCACGCCCTGGTGTTTCTGCGTGGTGCAAATGGTTAAATCGCTCAGCTGCCAAACAAGAGGTAGGGGGTTCAAGTCCACCCAGGAACTTCAACTCGGAAGCCAGGCGCCTGGATTCTGCTCCGAGAAATCAGCCATCGAAAGCTGGGTGGAGCACAGTTCTGCTCTGACACACAGGGGTCACCAGGAGTCAGAGTTGACCCAATGTCAACTGGTTTTCAACTTATGAAATGCACTGCCGTCGCGTCGGATCCAACTCATAGCGACCCCTCCTTGGGTTTCCAAGGCGGTATCACTACGGAAGTAGATTGCCCAACCTTCCTTCTGAGGAGCAGCTGGTCGGTTTGAACCACCAGCCTTCTGGTTAGCAAATGCTTTAGGCACTACACCACCAGAACTTAGCTCTGGAAAATGTTTTCACCCTTTTTTCTTTTTTTCCATTTTTCACCCTTTTCTTCATTTTTTCTTTAATCAGCACACTCCCTCTATCAAAATACACCCTTCCCAGTTCCCGTTCTCTGGACTCCTCTTACATCTAACCCATCTGGGGACTAATTCTCTCCACAGCACTAATAGGGAGCCCTGGTAGCCTAGTACCTAAGGCATTTGACTGCTAACCAGAAGGCTGGCGGTTCAAACCCACCAGCCACTCCTCAGAAGGAAGATGGGGCAATCTACTTCCGTAGTGATACCGCCTCAAAAACCCAAGGAGGGGTTGCTATGAGTCGGACCTGAGTCCATGACAGTGAGTTTGGTTTTCAAAACCTTAGCTGGAGAACGATAAACGCAAACCTCAGAAACTCTGCACGCTAGAATCTCTGGGACTCTGAGATTGGAACACAAGTCAATGCCCTGAAGAATGCCACTAATGATTGGTAATGTAAGCAGGGCACCATGGAGGGAAAACGCTGGAGGATGAGGTACTCCCAAGGAAGGAGAGGAATCTGTTGGGATCTCTGATGGGCCAGGAGGAAGCATAAGGCTCTGGACCCTAAGTTTGAAGTCATCAAAAAGAAAGAGCAGAGCAGACAAGGCTTTGAAAACCTTTCTTTTTTTTCCTTTTTGATTTCCCATTTCCTTGGCTGGGCCTAAAGAAAACTTGCAAGAGACCTTGCTCTGGTGAGAAATCACTACAGTCAGAGTGATCCTAAGAAATTCTAATACCATGAGGAACTCAACGGCAAACTCAGCAGGGCCCTGACACATGGCACCAAAGCTGCTCTTCTGTGGGAAAAATGAGGCCCAACCAGTGCGGGGCCAGGTGGGGCTGGTATAGGGGAGACGAGCGGAGAAAAGAAGGCAGTATAGGCTACCTTCGTTATTTGCAGTCTACATTTGCAAATTAGCTTACTCATGAAAATTTATGACCCCAAATCATTACAATTGTTTCTGGACATTGACAGAGTGGTAAAGTCTGAGTTGCCCCACACGCACGTGCCCAGGTGAGGTGCAACAAGATGGCATTCTGCCCCCTTGTTTCAGCTCTCATACTGTGCAGAAGTGTCCCTCACAGTCTATTTAGTGCCACGTTTTTCACATTTTTCTATGCTTTTTTTTTTTTTTATGAGTTGGTTGTTTAAAATGGCCCCCAAGCACAGTACTAAAGGGCTGTCTACTGTCCCTCAGTGCCAAAAAGCTGTGATGTGGCTTCTCAAAAACCTAACCCACTGCCACTGAGTCGATCCTGACTCACAGTGACCCCCATTGGGTTTCCAAGGCTGTAAATCTTCATAGAAGCAGACTGCCCCATCTTCCTTCCATGAAATAGCTGGTGGGTTTGAACTTACCAACCTTTTGATTAGCAGCCTAACAACTTAACCACTATACTACCAGAGCTCCTTGTGATGTGCCTTATGGAAAAAATATATGTTAGATAAGCTTTGTTCACACGAGTTGTAATGTTGCTAGCCATGAGTTCAATGTTAATGAATCAACAATATATTAAACAATGTGCTTCTAAACAGAGACACACATATAACAAGGTTATATATTGGAATCAGTTGAGGGAAATGTGATTAGAGGCTCACGGGAGCCTAACCCTATATTTTCCTTAGGATGCAAAACCCACCCACTGCCATGGAGTCAATTCCAACTCACAGAACAAAGTAGTAGAGCTACGTTGTAGGGTTTCTAAGGCTGTAAATCTTAGCAGACTGTCTCATCTTTCTCCTGCAGAACAGCTGGTGGGTTTGAACCGCTGACCTTTCCATTAGCAGCCACTTGCTTAACCACTGTGCAATCAGGATGCCTTCATAGACCATAACTACTGTGAGTAATGAGGACTGACTGGAAGTAATCCTAGCGCTGTTGATTGAGCACCAGCTCTGCCCTAGGCACTGTGCTGGGTGCATGGTTTGGGTTTGCTGGTCTGGTTCTCATGACAACTCTGCAAAGAAGACATTCCCAGTTCCCTTCAACAGATGAAGGGCATTAAGGCTCAGAGAAGTTAAGTCACTTGTTGGGCATCACCCAGCCAGTGAGTGACATAGCCAGAATTAAATCCACATCTGTGTGACATCATATCCATACTCTGTCCACCTTGGCACCAAAAATGAGTCTGAGAAAATGAGTTGTAAGTTTATTAAAATTCCCTGAGGTTATTCTTTGCCAAGCACCTTGCTATATGCCCTCCATTATCATATATTTAATCCTCACTAAAACCCTATAAAGGACAGCTGATTTGTCCCATTTCACTGCTGAGGCAACTGAGGTAAAGCAATTTGCCCACGGACCCATGGTTAGGTCATAAAGATGAGGATTAAGCCAGGCAATCTGACTCCAAAGCCCATAATCTTAACCACTGCACACAGCAAACTTATTTTAGTTCACTCCCCCATAAATAAACCTGGTATTGCTCAGGGTATTAAGAAGGATGAGGAGAGAAGGTATATTAACTTCAATCCAGGCTGTTGACAGACCCAGAAATCGCTTTTTGACAGCAGCTTTGAGTTCCTGAGAGGAGACTGTCTGCAGAGCACCAACCTGCCTCAAAAGCCATTCAGACCCCAAACAAAACTTTCTCTGATTCTCTGACGTTCTTAAAAAACAGGACAATTTCAGTCTTTGTGGGACAAATGACTACCACTGTCTCATGTCCTGCATGAACTACACTTTGTCCTTTTCTACTCAGGGCCTGGGGCATGTTTCTGTAAAGATGGGGATCCTGGGTGGGGAGGAGGCAGAGGGGAGACATAAGAAGGAAAAGAAAACAGTGTCCACCTATGGAAAACGCAGAGAGAGGCCCGGCTGCTGACAGAAGGTATTGCCACGAATGGAACCAAAATATGTTTCACAAACTGCCCTGGCCTTATGAAGGATTAGCTGCTAAAGGACGTGCCTGTGGGTACCACACTCTGTTTACAGACCTCTCCTTGCCCTACACGTAGGTGTGACTTTCTATGTCCTTGCTGAAGGGTTGGTTATCCGGTTACCTGAGCTGCGTAAACCCAAACAATTCCCGGAGCCCCTTGGACAGTATGCAAGAAGCAAGGTCTGAGAGGTTCTCCAGCTGTGGGTATTTCCACAGGCAGTGAGGATACGTGTGTATCTTCACAAACTCCCCTCCACCAACAACTGGCCTGTATACTTCAATAATGTTAGTGTCGAGAAAGACAAACAAAGGCTGGAGAATGTTCCAGATTCAAGAGACAGGACCACTGCATGTAATGCAGTAGCCTGGATTACATCTTGGATTGGGGCAAAAAAAAAAAAAAGCCACAAAGGATATGATTAGGGCAACTGGCAAAATCTGAGCATAGAGTGTACATTAGATAATAATGTACTGAAACTAAATTTGAGCACGATCCTGGTACTGTGGTCATGTCAGGGAGTGTCCTTGTTTGTAGGACATACACACTGAAGTGTTCAGGGCAAAGGGCAAGGTGTCTGCCTTCCACACCCAAATGGTTCTGGGAAAATTATATGGAAACAAAGGAGCCCTGGTGGTGGCACAACGATTAAGCGCTCAGCAGCTAACAAAAGGTTGGTCATTTGATCCACCCAGAGGCTCCGTGGGAGAAAGCCCTGGCAACCTGCTCCTCTAGAGATTACAGCCTAGAAACCCTATGGGCAGTTCTACTCCATCCCATGAGGTCACTATGAGTCGGAATTGACTCAATATACCAAAAAAAAAAAAAAAAAACCTCACTGCCATTGAGTAGATTCCAACTCATAGCGACCACTCCTTGGATTTCCCGGGCAGTATCACTACGGAAGTAGATTGCCCAACCTTTCTTCTGAGAAGTGGCTGGTGGGTTTGAACCACCAGCCCTCTGGTTAGCAGTCAAGTACCTGAGGTACTATGCCACCAGAGCTCCTTGACTCAATATTGTTGTTGCTGTTGTTAGGTGCTGTTGAGTCATCTCTGACTCATAGGGACCCTATGCACAGCAGAACGACACACTGCCTGGTCTTGTGCCGGCCTCATGATCCTGGCTATGCCTGACCCCATCATTGCAGCCACTGTGTCTATCCATCTCCTTGAGGGCCTTCCCCTTCTTTGTTGACCCTGCACCTTACCAAGTATGATATCCTTCTCCAGGGAATAGTTCTTTCTGACAACATGACCAAAGTAGGTGGCCATTTTCACTTGCAAGACGCATTCTAGCTGCACTTCTTCCAGAACAGATCTGTTAGTTCTTTTAGCAGACCATGGTACTCTTAGCATTCTCCAACACCACAACTCAAAAGCATCAACACTTCTTCGGTCTTCCTTATTCATTGTTCAACTCTCACATGCATAAGAGGTGATTGAAAATACCACGGCTTGGGTTAGGCACACCTCAGTCTTCAAGGAGACATCTTTACTCTTCGTCACTTGAAAGAGGACTTTTGCAGCAGATTTGCCTAATGCAATACATCGTCTGATGTCTTGACTGCTGCTTTCATTGGTGTTGATTTAGAACCAAGTAATATGAAGTTCTTGACAACTTCGATCTTTTCTCTATCCACTGTGAAGCTGTTTATTGGACCAGTTGTGAGGATTTTTTTTTTTTTTTTATGTTGAGGTAATCCATACTGCAGACTGTAGTCTTTAATCTTCATCAGTAAGTGCTTTAAGTCATCCTCACTTTCAGCAAGCAAAGTTGTGTCATCTGAATATCACAGCTTGTTCATGAGTCTTCCTGCAATCCTGATGCAATGTTCTTCTTCATATAGTCCAGCTTCTTGGATTATTTGCTCAGCATACAAGTTGAGTAAGCATGGTGAAAGGATACAACCTTGACACCCTCCCTTCTTGATTTTGTAGCATGTAGTATCCCCTTGTTCTGTTCGAATGACAGCCTCTTGATCTATGTACAGGTTCTTCATGAGTACAATTAAGTGTTCTGGAATTCCCATTCTTCTTAATGTTACCCATAATTTTTTATGATCCACATAATCAAATGCTTTTGCATAGTCAATAAAACATAAGTAAACACCTTTCACGTATTCTTTGCTTTCAGCCAAGATCATCTGACATCAGCAATGTATCCCTCATTCCACTTCTTCTTCTGAATCTAGCTTGCATTTCTGGAAGCTCTCTGTCAATGTACTGCTGCACCCATTTTTAAATTATCTTACAGTAAGATTTTATTTACATGTGATATTAATGATATTGTTTGATAATTTCCACATTCTGTGGGATCACCTTTCTTGGGAATGGGTACAAATATGGATCTCTTCCAGTCAGTTGGCCAGGTAGCAGTCTTGGCATAGCTGAGTGCCTCCAGTAGGGCATCCGTTTGTTGAAAACAGCTCATTGGGTATTCCATCAATTCCTGGAGCCTTGTTCTTTGCCAATTCCTTCAGTGCAGCTGACTCAGTGTTGAGTGTTGATTGACTCAATATAGCAGCAAACAAACAACAACAATAACAAAGTATGGAAAGAGGGAGGGAGGAAGCCATTGAGCAAACGTAACAAGGTCAAAATTAGTGAATCTTGGTGATGGTATGAGTTCTTCTAACTGTTCTTGTAGCTCTTCTGTAAGTGGAACTTTATTTCAAAATAAAAGGTGTTCTACAATTTCCCCAGCTGATTGCTAACTTCCCAACCAAACAGCCTACCCCTGTTCACCAGAGAGCTCTAGTGATAACTGTGTCTCGTCCTTTCTCTGCCTGCTCCCCCTACAAAGCCATGCACGCAGAAGCCAGGTTCCTTCAGCCTGTCCCCTGAGAATAAGCTCACCCTCCCCACCCCGAGAACTTCCCTACCCCTCCACGGCAGTTCGCTGTTTGGATCACTGACAGCATGAAGAAGGGGGTGATCTTGAAGCCCCTGTCCCTTCCTCCTGGGCTGAGAGGAACAGAGGAAGCAAACATGCTGCTCCCATTATCAGCCCTCACATGTACCCTGGGCCGCGTGATGCAAAGGGTTTAGGAACTGGGGATTACAAGGATGTTTGGAGATCAGCCATCAGTTTCTTAAGCCTAAGCAGGGTTCCTGGAACTGGCCACACTTAACTATTACATTCCAAAGCTGTTGTATGTTACTGCTCCTTAACCTTGCCTTCCGACTCTGCTTTCTTCTTGCAACGTGCTGGGGAGCCCTCGTGTTTTCAAAGTTTCCCTTATGCCTTAATGCAGGACCCTTGACCTTGGCTGCACATTGGAATCAACAGGAGCTTTCAAAGATACTGATGCTGGGTCCAATGTCCCAGAGATTTTTAGTCGATCATTCCAAGGTACATCCTCAGATTTGGTTGCATGTGTCTGTGTGTGTGTGTATGAGAGTGTAAACTCCCTAGAGGATTCTAACGTGCAACCATGATTGAGAAGCACTGCCTTAATGCAACGCCAATATATCTACAAATCTCCTCTCTTCCAGGTTTTCATCTTTCTAATTACTACTTCCGTAATGGTACTGCCTCGGAAACCCAAGAAGGGGTCGCTATGAGTCAGGTCTGACTTGACGGCACATAACAACAACAACAATTACATTGAGGAGGTTTCTGGTTTCCCTATTTGAGCCTCTCTGAAGCCCTGAATAGGAGGACTCTCTCTGAAGTGGGTCCATATTCACTTGGCCTTTACAAAAGTGATTTTTTAAATTGTTATAAAGATATAGAAAACACATTTGCCAATTTGAAAGTGATTTATTGGCAACCACAAATGAAAGAAAGATGAGCTGTGGAAGGATCTGCTCTGGTTAGTGACAATCAAAGGTGACTATTCCAGTCTCCTATAAATAAACTCGCCCTGCCTACATTTACAGGGCAAAAACCTCAGAGGCATTGCAGCACACGTCCCCCTGTGACTGTGCAAGTTGCCACAAGGCAGAAAACAACGGATCATCCAGATGTAGTTATAAGATACTGAAAATACATGGGGCAAAGAGATGATGAAATTGTACCAGATTTACAGCAACAGGTGGTGGCCTCTCCAAGCAGGCATAGACGTGGTCTTCTGGCCTCTTAGTCACAGGAAAGAGAGAACAAGGAGGTCCGGGATCAAGAAGTCTGTTGAAAGATCTGTGGCTGGGGTTCAAAACAGCAGAGCTGAGGGAGATGCTGAAAAACATGCATTTGCCCAGTAGTTCTCAGTCCCAACACTCATTAGAATCCCTCAAGGGGACTTCTAAAAATACTTCCCTATCTCCAGCCCCCACCCTGCCCGGTAAGCCAGTATCTGTAGGTAGGGCACAGGACGAGTGTTTTTAAAAGCTCCCTAGATAGTCCAGATGTCTAATGTTGTAAATAGTCTAATGTGATGTCCCCTTGACTTTGAGTATGGCCTTCCACATGGAATCCTCTTGTCCAACCAGCCAGGCAGGACCCTGACTCCCTCTGAGAACCACCATCTGAGGTCCCCAACCTCTGGCACCCTGCCCCTGTAGCCACATCAGCTCCCCAGCCCCTGTCCACATAGTGCCGCCTTCTCTTCCCACACTCTTTCCTCTGTCACACACATACACACACACATACCTGCACACACTCCACTCTCACATTTTCACATGCACATAATCACACTCACATAATCACACATCCACACAATCACACTCACAAAATCACACATGCACACATTCTTATACATACTCTCACACTCACTCTCACATGTACTCACACTCACACATACATCCATACTCACACACTCACACGCACACTCACCAACTCATACTTTCACATTCACACATACTCTCAAACTCACACTCTCACACACATTCACACTCACACAGTCACACACACTCACAAACTTATACATTCTCACTATCAATCACAACCACATGCTTACACTCTCACACACTCATACTCACACATTCACACTCAGACATGCATGCTCACACACTCACACAAACACTCACACATTCACACTCTTGCATACTCACACACCCTCACTCACACACACACTTTCACCAACTCACACACATTTGTACTCTCAAACTCACACACACTCTCTCACACAATCACCAACTCATATATTCATACAATCGCACACACCCACATGCTCACACTCTCACACAGACACACTCACACACATATTCACACTCACATACACATTCACACTCACACTCATGCTCACACACTCACATGTACACTCACATATTCACACTCTTGCACACTCATCCACACACCCTCTCACACACTCACCAACTCACACTCACACACACTCACCAACTCATACATTCACACAATCACACAACCCATATGCTCACTCTCACACTTACACACTCACATGTACACACTCACACATTCACAGTCTTGCACACTCACACACCCTTATGCACACACTCACACCCACACACTCACAATCTCACAGTCATACTCTTGCACACTCTTACTCACATATGCACACTCACTAATGTGTGCACACTCATACTTGCTTACACTCACATTCACAACTCACTTATATACACACTCACACTTTCACATGCTCACATTCACACTTATACTCACTCACACACACACACACACTCTCACATTCATACATTCACCTTATCCAAGCCCACAGAGCAAAAATTCCAACACACTCATCAGAATTCTCAGTTTCTTGTATAGAAGTTCTTTCATAGTTACACTACGAGTTTCTGAGGGCAGGTATTTCCTGGTCCCCACAGATTCTAGCAGAGTCTGAAGCTCAAAAAAATACAGTTGCAGGTTGACTGATAGATTGGTTGATACATTCAGCAAAAAATATCAGAAGACAGTTATAGCCATTAAGCCCAAGACATGATCCCTGATGGAGCCTGCCAATGCCTGAATATTAAAGACCCCAGGCTGGGTTTGCATCCTGCTCCCAACAGCTACTAGCTCTGTGACCTTGAGCAAGTCACTCAACCTTTTCTCAGTTTCTAAGAAACCTAAGCCTCAGGTTCTATATCAGCCAAATGGGAATAATATTAATATCTTCCTCAGGTTGTTCTTGTTGTTGTTAGTGCCATCAACTTGGTGCCAACTCATAATGACCCTGTGTACAACAGAACAAAACTGCGCGGTCCTGCGCTGGCCTCACAATCAGTCCATGCTTGAGCCCATCGTCATAGCCACTGCGTCAAACCATCTTGTTGAGGGTATTCCCCTTTTTCACTGACCTTCTATTTTACCAAGATGGTGTACTTCTCCAGGGACTGGTCCCTTCTCACAACATGACCAAAGTACGAGAAACGAAGTCTGGCCATAGGACTGTTAAATAATACATGCCAAGCATTTTGTAATCACACAGAGCCTGTCAGAGAGGAAACACTCAATAAATGGTCCATGCTTTCATTAGCCCTACATGTGGGCCAGAATGTGCTCTGAAATGACCCCCAAAGCCCAATCTGAGCAAGTGTAACACCTCTGCTAATTAGTGACAATTGTTAGCAAAAGTGGTTTCACGATGGTACGGGGCCCTCTGCCCAGGTGTTGGCCGCCAACATTCTGCACTATCATTGGATCCTGCGGTTCCAGTTCTGATGATTCTCACTTTGAAGAGCCACTCATGAAGTGGTGATCCACGGTTCATCTCTCATGTTCCATTCTCCCCTTTCAGCAAGGTACAAAGCTGGTGGCTATAACTTGAGGTGAACAGTTCTAGAAATTGACCCAGGCTGAGAGATGTCCGTCACCTACAGGAGAGGGTCTTAAACATGAAATGATGTCAGAATCACCTACACAATTTGATGCAAATGCAAAGGTGGGCTCCACTCCCACAGAGCACAATTCCATGGGTCTGGGCTGGGTCCCCATCTCACGCTGACACCTAACCCAGGTGATTCTGAGGCAGGTAGTTGGGAGACCAATGTTGATCTTGTCAGATGATGAAGAAGAAGAACTCTAAGCAGCAGCAACACGGAATTGGGGGAAGAATGTGGCTTCTGATATCAAACATCCCAGCTTTGAGTTTGAATCAGTTACTTAATCTTATTGGTATTCATTCAGCCATTTGTAAAATAAGAGTAATAATACTCATTTGGCAGAATGGTTGTCAGAGTTGAATGCAAATATATCTATGAAGCACCCAACACAGTGCACAGCACATTTAACTCTCGCATAACACTCTTCACTCTGGTGCAGCACATGAAGGCCACATCACAACAGTCACAACGGGCCTGGCCTACCAGCCTAAGATAACAGAAGATGGAGATGTCTTTGACCACAGTGAATAAATAATTGGAATTAATACACTGGGAGGGGCTCTAGGGGATCCAAACCTAACTAAGTTGTTACAGACCCACATCGTCCTTCACCTGTAAAGAAAATGCTCCAAGGCCAGTTCTTTGCCTGACCTAGCATTTACTACCCATGTCTAGAGGCTTCCTTCTTTCAGGCTGCTGTCACACAACTAACCGTAGACTCTCTTCCTAAGAGTGTCTCTGTGCCCCAACCCATGCTATGCCAAAGACCAGCTCACAGCCTGGTGTGCAACAGACAATAACACAGGTAATCTTCCAGACGATACAGAATGCCACAACATTCTTAGATCTCATCCTGACTCCTGTCTAAGATTGCCCCTGGGAGCCCTTTAAAAAAAAAAAAAAAAAAAAAACAGAATTGACTCACAGGAGAACTGTGCTCCATACAGTTTTCAATGGCTGATTGTTTGGAAGTAGATTGCCAGGCCTTTCTTCCAAGGTGCCTCTTGGTGACTTGAACCACCAACCTTTTGGTTAACAGCTGAGTGCATTAGCCATTTGTACCATCCAAGGACTCTGGAAACCTATTTAAGTTGTGCTTTCCTGCTTTCATTTCTGACAGGGGTGCTCAGCTCACCAGGCATTCCTACTTCTTGTATTCCCCTTTCCTACTTGAAAGCCCCTTTTGTTAGACTGTAAACCTTGGGGTCAGCTTGTTGGCGTCTACTAGTGTTCCTTCAGGTACCCTGTTGTCTCATTTTCCAGACACCCAGGTCAAAGTAACAGTCATCTCTTTAAGTCCTGGCCCCCTGGGGACTTCCTGTCCCATGATTGGGCAGTCAACAATATTTACCAACATATGTCCAGAGCCCAGAATACAAGTGTCACTCATATTTGCCCAACCACATCTGCCTGAGAGTACAACAGGATCCTAATGACAGCAATGACATAGAATTCCTCTGGGAACTTGTGGTCTACTGACACCATTAGCCCCACCCAGCTCTTTCAGGCTGGGTCCCCAAGAGGATGCTCACGTGTGCCAGAGAATGCTGTCTGCTGGGCTCTCACATGGAGTCTGTCTCCTGCCACAGAGATGGCCCCAGAGTGTCTGCTCCTTCTCATGCAGGCTGGTCCGACTCCCTGCCCAGACCACGTGTCCTTCACCTGGTGCCTGACATCCTCTCACCCATACCTCTGTCCGTGCTCCACCGAGTCCTCCTTCACAGAGCACTGTGGGCTTTGTACTCAGTGTCCTTCACAGAGTTCTGGCAGTCAGTGTTGCTACCCACCCTCTGCTGGGACAAAGGACCAAAAGAGAAAGACGAGAAATCTCCTGTGCGACCCACTTCCTGCTGCACTCAAAAGCCGCCTTCCCTCTAACACCAATCCATGGCCTTTAGACCGTCTCTTTCTGTGCCCTCACCTCCACCTCCAGTCTCAGTCATTCCCAAGGGGCTCCTCAGCCCTACCTGCTCACATCCCTGGAAGGCTGGTATTATTGGTCTGTGGACAAGCCCAGACACATCTACAACTAACAGAAAACACAGCTTACATCTTCAAGCTAGGACCGCCACCATCCATAATTATCCAAAGAATAACAAAAACAAAAAACCCCACTAACTCCACTGCCATAAAGTCTATTCCAACTCATAGTGACCTCGTAGGACAGAATAGAACTGCCCCATAGGATTTCCAAGGCTATAAATCTTTAAAAAGCAAACTGCCAGCAGAGCAGCTGGTAACTTTGAACTGTAAACCTTTGGCTTAGCTGTCAAGCACTCAACAACTGCACCACCAGAGCTCCTTACCCAAAGAATACTAGGGAGATGTTAGATAGAGCCACCACCCATATGTCAGTTTGTCATACTAAGATGCACCTGACCCAAGCTATGGTTTTTTCAATCGCCTTATAGGCATGAAAAAGCTGGACAATGAGTAAGGAAAACTGAAGAAGAATTGTTGCATTTAAATTATGGTGTTGGCAAATACTGGAAATATCATGGATTACCAGAGAATGAACAGATCTACCAGGAAGAAGGACCGCCAGAATGCTCCATGGAAGGGAGGGTGGTGAGACTTTGTATCATGTACATCGGACACGTTATCAAGAGGGACTAGTCATCATCCCGGAGAAGGACATCATGCTTGGTAAAGTAGAGGGTCCATAGAAATGAAGAAAGTCCTGACAAGACAGACACAGTGGCTGCAACAATGGGCTCAAACACAGCAACAATTGTGAGAATGGAACAGGACTAAGTATTTCATTCTGTTGTACATGGGATCCCTGTGAGTTGGAAGTGACTCAACAACGCCAAACCACAACATTAGCTGGGACAGGACGCTCCTTTAGACCAGGTGGGTGCCCCCAGGTGCCTCAGTCTCCACCAATAGCTTCATCAATTTACATGACACGCCTGGCCTCCTGATCTACCCCATAAAGTCAAGGTCCTTGACGTGATAAACAAGGCCTTCTGGCCTCTGACCTCCACCACAGCTTCAACCTTCTCTCTTGCCTTTACTATTGCCTCAGACTGCAAGATCCAGTAACCCACTGTTCCCACAGTTCCTAACTTCTTGCCCCAGGCCTCTGCACTCTGTTCCATCTGCCTCCTTCCACCACCCCTTTTGCCTTACTAAGTCCTTGCCATCTTTTAAGTCTCAGCCTAGAGGTTGGCCTCCTCAAGAAAATCCTCTGTGGCCCCGTCTTCTCCATCATGGCATTTATCACACTGCAACCTTATTAGACTGTCCTCTCTTTGGGTACAGGGTCTGCATCTCATTCGTCTTTTTATTCCTGACATCTAGGATGGTGCCTGGCACATTATGAGCGCTCTTATATTTTCTAAACACCTGATTGAATGAATAAATGAATCTATTATGACATGAGCAGAGAACATAGCTGGAGGAGAGAATACAGGACTGATCAGTTGTTTTGTTTTGTTTTTCAATGACTCCCGCGATGCGGTTCATGTGCCTTCCCCAGCGTGTGTTAGGACTGATAAGTTTGGAAAAACGAGGGCACTGGCAATTCAAAGGCCTTCCATGTGGTAGACCCAGGTTCAATTCCCAGCCAATAAACTTCATGCACAGCCACCACGCATCGGGCAGCGGACGCTTGCACGGTGCCGTGATGCTGAAGAGATTCCAGCGAAGCTTCCAGACTATATGGACTGGGAAGAAAGTCCTGAGAATCTATTTCCAGAAATCAGGCCACGAAAACCCTACAGATCACAGTGGTCTGATCCACACCTGACCACGGGGATGGCTCAGGAATGGGCTGCATTTCATTCCATTGTGCGCCAGGTCCCCATGGATCTGGGGCAACTTGACGGTGGCTAACAACAAGCTTTGATAAAAGAACAGAAAGATTCTTAACCAGCAAGAACAGAAGTAGCTCGAGTACTGCCACGAGCCTCTGGGCAGCCATCGACATTTCCTGCCCATGACTGTGACTCAGGACCGTCCTCCTGAGCCCATAACACTTTTTTTTTTCTTAACAAATTTTTTGTTTTAATTTCCAGTGGTGTTTCCTTTGACTAACCCATCACGGTAAAGCTGGCAAGGTTATGTTTCCCAAAAAGAACTCTGGGAGACAGCTGTTGCTAGGTGCTGTCGAGTCAATTCCAACTCATGGTGACCCCATGCGACACAGTCAAAACATCTCATGGGGACGTGGGAGCAGATCACTAAGTCTTTCTCCCGCAGAGCTGCTGTTGCTGTTGGTGTTATGTGCTGTCCAGTCAACTGCTAAGTGAGTTCAAACTGCCAACCTTTTGGTTAGTAGCTGAGTGTTTGACTTCTGCACCACCAGGGCCCCTTTGGGAGATATTAGGGTTTATTATATTATTTGTGGAGAAATGATTTCCAGACAGGCCCTTATTAAATTTCCTCTGATGCCGATTCTCCTGCCCCAAGGCCCTGCGTCTTCACTCCTCCCTGCCTTCTGAAGCTGTTTTATATTTCCCTGTCACTCTCACTTTTTTGGGTGGGGGTGGGGAGCCAGGAGAGAGAGAGAAGGGAGTGCTGAGTGGCTGCTGGGGGCTGAGATTCTCCCTCGTCAGCCTTTCTATGACCTCAGAGCCACAGTCACACAACATCGTCACACGCATCAAAGCTGGAACAAACTCGGAGTTGTCTAGTCTACTTCACTGCGTGCTTTGCACTGGATGGCCACCACTCTGCCCGATTCTGACCATCTGATTACGCCCGTAAGCATTTTAATTTCTTCATGTAAGAGAATATAAAGCCACTTGGAACTCAGCATGTGTGCTTTTCAAATGTCTCACTGTTTATCTTCCCTGCAATCAGGGGAACGTGCTGTGTTCCCTTCCCATCTCCCCCTGGCTACTTTCTTTCCCTCTCAGCCTGAGGTGAACAACACTGGACATCCCCCAGCGTTAGAAAGGCAGCAATTTGTAACGGTGACGGACACAGACTTTGGAGTCAGGCAGCTTGGATTTGAGCCCTGGCTTTGGTCTCTATGTCTTCATTTGCGCATCTGCAACACAGGGATACAGTGGTGCTCACCTCGTGCATTGCTGGGAGCGGACAGAGGGAAAGCACTTCACACAGTGCCCTGCAGAGCCTAAGCACTAAATACGAATTTCTTCTCATTTGACAGTTTATACAGTGCAGTGTTTTCCAGTGAGATAAAAGGCAGTGTCTTTTTTGGTCATCAAAGTAGCTCCCTGAGGCAGAGCTCAACGCTGCTAGTCACCATTGAGTCAGTTCCAGCTCATGGCGACCCACGTGTGCAGAGTAGAACTGCTCCTCAGGTTTTCATGGCTGTGACCTTTCAGAAGCTGAGCATCAGGCCTGTCTTCCAAGGCACCGCTGCGTGGCTTTGAACCTCCAACCCTTCACGAGTCATTGAGCACTTAACTATTTGCATCACCCAGGATTCTCAGGAGGAAAAGAAGTAAATAGAATAAATTGAAGTAATTTGCTCCAAGTCACCTCTGAGTGATGGACTCGAAATCGAAAGCCATGTGTCTACGTCCACAGCTCACACTCTTTCCAAAGGGACACACTGCCCCATGGCATCAGAGCCAGTGCATAAGCAGGTTCTCATTAGCATTAAAAAGGATTCACTGCGCTCAGTCTCTCAGAGCCCCCGGCTCCCTGTCCCGCACACTGGTCTTTGTCTACAACCCAACTTGCTAACGTGTTCAAATTCATCATCGAGGCATATGTTCAGTATTTAGTATGAACCAGGGACCAAGCTATGCACTTTGCATGTGTATCTAATGTAATACTCACAACCACCTTAGGTGCAGAAGTTTACTAACTTACCTGAGATCACGTTATTAAGGAAGCTGTTGCCGGGTGCTGCCGACTCACTGCCACTCACAGCAGCCCTGTGTACAACAGAAGGAAACACTGCCCAGTGCCAGACCGTCCCCACAGTCGTTGCTGTGTTTGAGCCCCACGGTGTCGGTCCATCTCACTGAGGGTCTTCCTCGTTTTCACTGACCCTCTACCTTACCAAGCATGATATCGCTCTAGGGACTGGTGCCTCCTGATAACATGACCAAATTAAGAGACTTCGTCTGGCCATTCTCACTTCTAAGGAGCATTCCCACTGTACTTCTTCCAAGCTAGATTTGTTCGTTCTTCTGGCAGTCCATGGTACACTCCGTTTTCTTTGGCAATACCGCAATTCAAATGCATCAGCTCCTCTTATTCATTGTCCAGCTTTCACAGGCATATGAGGTTAAGAAAGTGGAAACACATAAATTCAAACCCACATCTGTCTGCCTTCAGATCCCAAGTTTCTAGCCCCTAGGCTATTATACGGGAGCTCTGGTAGCATAGTGGCTAAGGCACTTGACTGTTAACCAGAAGCCTGGCAGTTCAAACCCACCAGCCGCTCCTCGGAATGAAGATGGGACAAGCTACTTCCATAGTGATACTGCCTCAGAAACCCAAGGAGGGGTCGCTATGAGTCAGGTCTGACTCAACGGCACATAACAACAACAACAACAGGCTATTATACAAATGTTGTTTTTAAGATACATGTTACATGGTTTAGAAATGGTTCATTCATTTGTTTCATCTATTCCACAGGTATTTATTATCTACTATGTGCCAAACACTGCTCAACCTTGGAGGTGCAATGGTGAACAAATCAAAGACCTTGACCTTATGGACAAAAGGCACACAATAAACAAATACGCAAGAAAAAATAACCTGTACATATAATTTTTCAGGCCATACTATGATCAAGGTAAGAGGATAGCAATGGGACTTGGATGGGAGGTTCTGTTAGATGGGATGGTCAGGGAAGAATCTCTGAGAAGGTAAGATTTCATCAGAGACTTGAATGAAAAGGGGGAGGGGACCATACAACTACCTGGCAGGAAGCATTCCAGGCAAAGGATCAGCCAGTGCAGAGGACCTGAGGTAGGAGTGTACACAATGAGTCTCGAAGCAGCAAAGAGGCTGGGTGGTCAAGAAGAGTTGCACAGGCGGTCCCTTTCAGTGAGGAGAACAGAAGGACTAGATCAGGTAGGACCTGGAAGGCATGGCAAAGACCTTGGGTTTTATTCTGAGTAAGATGGGAAGGTGTTAGAGGATTTTGAGTACTGACCTACTCACTTACGTTTTATTGAACTGACTTGTGTTTTGAAAAGATTGCTCTTGCTGTTGTGTGGAAATAGGTGATAGGGAAGTAAGAGTGGAAGCCAGAAGCCCAAGTAGGAGGCTCCTGCCATGTTACAGATGAAAAATATGTGGCTTGGCTCAGGGTCATAGTGAGCATGGTTAGATTTTGGATATATTTTGAATTTAGGCCCAATAAGATTTGCATATGGACTGAATGTTGGATATAAGAGAAAGAAATGTGAACCTTATGTTTTTAACCTGAATGGTGGGGCCATTACCAAGATAGGGATACTAGAAAAGAGCAGCTTCGAGGGGTGGGGAAAGATATCAAGAGTTCCATTTTGGATATGATAATGTCTTTAGACCTCCAAAGAGAGATATTGAGTAGATAATTGGGTATGTGAGTCTCAAACTTAGGGAAGATATTGGTGCTGGAGATACAAATTTGAGAGTCATGGAAAGTATCTAAAGACGTGGAACCAGATGAAACAACCGAGGTTTAGTGTTTCATCTGCTTTTAGAACCTCTTTTTTTTTAGTGCCAATAAAGATATAAAAGTCCTTGGGAAAACTGGGCTTTTTGAATCTGTCATGATGGGCCCCTGGTTTCTTGACAGAACAATTGATAAGACACAAGAAAGCCTGGGAACCACTAATCTCATGCAATCTGCCCCCAGGTGGACACATGTCATAGGAACATGTGCGGTGGTGCTTCACAGCACAGGCCAAGGCAAGAGACGGGCCTGGCCTCCCACCCCGTCTCCATCACCACTGACCGGGCCAGGGTTCCTAGCTTCTTTTAGCCTCGGTTTTCTCACCATATGATAGGGGTAATGATAGATCTATGCCCTAGAGTTTCTACAAGTTTTAAGTAACAAAATTTCATGGAATGCTTAGCAAGGTGCCCCAGCACGTAATTCACATGTAATAAAAGATCCTTATAGCCACTTAGAGTAAGTCCCATTGAGTGTTTGCTGGTTTTGGCTGTGGCAGTGGTACAGTTGCTGGTGAGTGATCCAACCCCTAAGATGGGTTAAATGTTTGGCTACCTCAGTGAGGAGTCTCGAACTCACTGGCATTCTATTCCACAGTTGGACAACCTTCATTTGATTCAAGCCAGGAAGTATTTATGCTCTTGGCACTGTTCCAAGCATCTTCTGTGTATTATTTCACCTAAGCTTCACAGTAAGAGAAATTGAACCCAAATCTTTCTACCTTCAAATCTATACATTCTGCCCAGGAAATCACTCCTCTTCCTGATAAAGTCAGCTGTTCTGGTTCCGCTCTCAGGAAGGACTCCGAGGAAGTTCTCCCACCCTCCACGTGACAGTTTCCTCTCAGTTATGCAGGACCCTGCTCCAGAGTCATCAGGCACAACAGGAGGTCGTCCTCTCCCCACCCTGCTGGGGGTGTGGAGTGTCAGCAGCAGCAAACACAGAACACACCCGGGTCCACCCAACCTCTCCCAGAGCCACTGCTCACCACCAAAATCTCTGGGAAACAACTTCTCCCCAGTGAAGCAAGCATCTACTGATACCATATTCCCAATATAGGGTCTAACATGTGACCCTCTGCCTTAAACCCATGCACCATCATTCAGTCATTGCCAGCAAGCTTGTGAGGAGTATTTGCCAAGTTACATCAGCACCAAGGGGGTACCCAGGAATATGTGGCTTGGCCTTCCCCATAAGGACATCTCAAGTCTTTGTGATCTCAGGCCAATTGCTTCACAATTCTAAGCCCCCATTTCCTCAGTGTGAAATGGGGATCATGATCTGCAAAGATTATTGGGAGGAATTAATAATAGAATGTTACATGCAATTATTTAAGACACCCCCTCAAAAACCTTCTTCCTTGGTATCAGAACTCCAATTCAGTTCAGGAAAGCACTGTACCCCTCTCCCACACTATGAATTAAAATTTATGTGACATAGACATGACAGTTCCATTCCTCTCTCCCAGATACTCGCTTTTCCAGACTCCCTGAAGCCTAGGGCTGTCTACTTGACCTTGCTCTGGCTAGGTTAGGGGAAGAGGTTAGGGGAAGTTGCCTAGGAGAGTTCTGGGAAGATTTTTGCTTCCTTATAAAGGAGATAAGCATGAGATAATATACATAAGAGGCCCTACACACACACACACACACACATACATACACACACACATCCTTTCTCTGATTTTTCTTTCTTGAACTCAGATGCAATGTCTGGAACTGCAGGAGCCGTATTGTGACCATAAAGTGGAAGCACAAGTGTAATATGATAAAGGGTAAGGATAAAAGAAGCAGAAATGAAGAATGACCCTGGGTCCTTGATCAAATTCTGGAGGAATTGAAGAACCAATCTCCAGAGGACTTGTGAGAGACAATATTTGAGTGTGTAAGCCACTGTTAACCAGATTTTCCATCACTCACAGCCCAAAGCATCCCTAACCAATTCAATGATATTATCCATCATTATTATTCATGCCAATCTTCCACCACTGTTCCTGCCATGACTTGGAGCAGGGAATTGCAACTCTGAGCACTGAAAGGGGCTTAATGAAGGGCATTATTCTGAACCAGGTCATTCACTATAAACTCAAGCTCCTCTATTATTTTCCATAAAGACCTCCTCTACAAAGGAGGGTCCCTTGGCCTACAGGGTTCACAAAATACTTCTCAATGATTACAGTACAACATCTTATTTATAGCCACCTTTGCTAACCCCACACATCATGTCTCATATGTCATATTAACACCTTCCTAGGTTGTTTCCCAGGCATTCTGCTGTGTTTCAGTGGAAAAATTTCTGATTCTGAGAACCAAGTTTCACACTTGCCCATAAGGATAGTGGAGAGCCCTGAACATGAACACAAATGCATAGAAAACACTTAACAATGGCTGGTACCTAGTGGCTTCTCAATAAAGAGTGGCTGATTATTACCATGATCATGAAGATGATCATTGTACAACACAATTACAGTCCCTTCTAAATTCAGTTCCACAAAGGAATAGACAGGCCCTGTACTTCTAAATATTCACCCTTTGTAACTTAGAGATTAGGATTGTTGCAGACCTGGTATGTTCCTGGAGCAGGAGGAGACAGCAGATTCTTGTAGGTGAGAGGGTGCCTGAATAAGTTATGTGGAAAAGAGGTAGGACTTAGAATGACCATTCAGAAGGTGAGTCAAGGCCGTGGTAAAGAATCACACCCTACTTTCCCAACCTGGGCTGACAGTCAAGATGAATTTTATATTCTTCTTCATCATCCAACAGGTATTTATGGAGGTACATGGCAGCTGTTATAACCATATGGTAAAATTCCCCATGAGAACAAAGGACACAGTATGATAAACACTGCAGGGGGATTTGTGGCTTGATTGAAGGCATTCATCCCAAGAAAACATCCTCAGGTTTCAGCTGCTCACGTTTCTGAAATTCTAATTGAGCTACCCAACTGGGGGATCCAGAAAGATACAAGCAGCTTCCCAACAGAGCTTTCCTCTAAAAGCTACCCTGCAGCTTCACTAACAAACCAATCCAACACTCAGTGATACTGTGGTGGGACTCACCTCTATGTGACACCAAAGCAATGAACAATCTCACCATGTGCTGGGTCTCTGTCCATCCCAAAGGAGAGCTACTCCATGGGTGGTGCAATGAGAACACAGAGCAGGAGTTGAGAGACATGGTTTCCATGTGAACCTTCCCACTAAATTCTGAATGAAGCTAGGCAAATCACGGGGCCTCCCTGGACCCCCAGGGCTTGTATTAGACCACCGCAAGCTCCTTTCCAGGTCTAAGATGCCAAGAGTCTGAGCAGGAGCAGAGGAGAAGGGTAGGCCCATCTCTCAGCCTGTAGCTCCTCGGGGCAGAGCTACCAAAGTGAACAGGACAATGTCCTCTTTCAAGGAGACTTGTGCAATGGCCCTCCTCGGCACAGCAATAAATACCAGTAGTTCCAGAACGGGTACACCAAGTACTGTGGGGGTATGAAGAGAGATAAATTGATATGAATGCAGCCAAGAGGAAATCCAAAATGGTCGGCCATGCCTCAGCCCTGCAGATAGTCTCACATTCCACCAGCTCAGCCATCTCTGCCAGGATCCCCCCAGCTTCTCGCTGGGGTAGAACATCAACATCCTAGAGGCAGGCAGCTGTTTTTCCCTGGAGATTGATGAGGTGTTGCTACATCACAGAGCATCTGCTACAGAGAGACCAGAAGACTACCTCTAAAAGCCACAGCTTGGGGAAGAGGAGGAAGGAGGGAAAGCAACTCAGAGCAGCCTGGTGTTCACATCCATTCAAGAAGCACAGTGACTCAGAAGAGCCTGCTCCACATCAGCTGGTTGGTGGATGCCCCTGGGACCTTCATGTCTCTCCTTTAACACACTGGAGTCCCTGGGTGATGCAAACAGTTAACGCACCCAGCTGCTAACCCAATGGATGGAGGTTCAAGCCCACCCAGAGGCACCTCGGAAGAAAGACATGGCAATTTACTTCTGAAAACTCAACCACTGGAAATCCTGTGGAGCACGGTCTTATATTGACACACAAGGAGTTGCCAGGAGTCAGAATCAACTCCACGGCAACAAGTTTGGTTTTGGTATGTACATGGGCGTCAGGTCTTTTTAGCACTGGGAACCCTCTCCTTCTTCACTGGCTGCATCTTGGTCCTTGAAGAGTGTGAGAAAATGTGCTATCCCCAACCCTTAGAAAGCACTAGTATTCCACACTCTGCAGACAGTAAGTTGATGTTTCCTAGGCTGACATTACTCCAACAAGACTTCCAGTCAATACTAGGAAAAGCAAGGGAAGAAAGAAGTAAGGTGTTGTAGATTGAATCATGTTCCCCACAAATAACACGCTGTAAATCCTCCCTCTATGCCTATGGTATAATCCCATTTGGAATGAGCTGTCTTTGTTATGTTAATGAGACAGAATTAGTGGAGGGTGTGTCTTGAGTCAACCTGTTCTGAGATATAAAAGAGATCAAACTAGCCAGCAGAGCAGAGATGAGGAAGAGAGATGCCAAGCCACTTGAAGATCATTCAGGAGCAGAAGCACAAAGAAACAAGGGCCTTCCTCAGAGCCAACAGAGAAAGCCTTCCCCTAGCTGTAGCTGGCACCCTGAATTTGGACTTCTAGCCTCCTAAATTGGGAGAAAATACATTTCTGTTTGTTAAAGCCACACATTCGTGGTATTGCTCTTATAGAAACTCTCAATGATAAAGACATAGGGTGTGAGTGGTTATGGAAGGAGAGATGAAGCAGAGAGCTGAGAATTTGAGAAGACCCAGAAATAGAGCCTACAACACTCCTGTGCTATAAAAGGCAGCTGAGAGCATAAAAAAGTGTAAGTTCTCCAAAAATCACTCTGACCCTCTCTTTGAACCCAGTAATTTCACATTTAAGCATCTATGTTATTAAAGCTATGAGAAATATGGACAATGATTTATATATACAATAGTCATGAAAATATTATTTATAACCAGGGAAAAAGTGGCAACAACTTAAATGTCCAACATTAAAGAACTTACTGGGTAAAACATGGCTCATTAATACAAGAGAATATATTAGGCAGCCATCAAAACTAGTGTTCACAAAGAAGTCATAAAGTTATGGGGAAATGAGGTGATGTAAGTTACGCAGAATCCTCAAGGTATATAGAACTTGATCTCAAACCATTTTTTTAAATGTCTATATTAGAGCAAAGGTTGGAAAGAACCCATCAAAGAATTAACAGAGAGAAGCACATAATCTCTATGTAGTGGAATTATGGGATATTTTTCTGCTTCAGTAACTTTTCTATAGCTTTCCACAATGAGTCAGGAAAATGCTGATAAAGAAAATGAAAATGCAATAGTAAAATGCAAGATGAAAATTTAAATTGGCTAACTGATGCCAACTAACATCGGAGCTCCCACATTTTATTTTTTAATGCACAACCCTCTTGATTGGAAAGCCTCCTTTTCTTCTGGGGACACTTTGCTTCCACCTGTCCCCTTCCTCCTCAGGTGAGATTAGGAAGGACGGTCCTGCTATCTTCTGGTCCCAGGCATTCAGCACTCTTCCTCTCCCACCATCCTGTGTTTGCCAGTTCTTCTCTCACCCCCAACTCCTACACTACCTTGTAGCCTAGACTCAATACACCTGAACCATAGCTGCTGATTCTTTTAAGGAGTTACTCTTTCAGGTGACTGCATCATCTGGAAGGGCATGAAAAAATAATTCCTATTCAGTGAATAGGATGTGTGGGATGTGTTTTAGAAGTTTGGAATGACAATCCAATGTTCCTGGACACTCTAGGTCTAGGAACTTTGCTCCCCAGGTGGGGAGCGTCCAGCACCTTAGCGTGTCTAACACAGAGATAGGCATGTGTGTTCTGTCACTGATTAATACATTTTCTAACCAAATATAGAGTTGCCTTTACTGAGCGAATAGTGCAACTTCTTCATTAATCTATCTCATCTTGTAGCAACATAATAATAAATTGTAAATGGTAGAGTGAAGTTCAAATAAATAACCTAAATACCCTTGTCACTAAACAGTTATCCAGCCAAGTTCAAATAATCCCCAAGTCTGCTCCAGCTTGTTCTGAATTGTATATAAATGAGACTGCTGGTGTGCATTATCTCATTAATATTACAATAATCACTAATGTGTGCAGTGAGGTCAAGGTGGTTCAGTGGGAGAGTCCTTGCCTCCCACGTGGGGGACCCAGGTTCACTTCCCAGACACCACACTTCATGTGCAGTCATCACCCATCTGTCAGCAGAGGCTTCTATGTTCTCATGATGCTGAACAGGTTTCAGCAGAGCTTCTAGACTAAGATGGACTAGGGGGAAAGGCCTGGCTACCTACTTCCAAAGTCAGCCAATGAAAACCCCAGGGGTCACCATGGTCCAGTCATGTTGTGTATGGGGGCTGTGACTCAGGGACCATTGGAAGCCGGCCGACAGCAAACTCAGGCAGCAACATCAACAATGATGCAGGATGCATTAGCTGTCTCCTCAGCAGACTTCCAGTTCAGGCGACTGAGACACTTGTTTTGATGCAATATAGCTTCCTGAGAATTTTTTTAAAGACATTTCTCTTACCAGGAAAGAAACAAGGACCAAAAAAAATTTTTTACAAGTGTGGGAACTTCTATTTCTGAATCAGACTTCCTTGGGATTTTATCTTTTCTTGTTTAAGAGATTTCATTTTTCCAATGTGGGGGAATTTAAATATAGAAGTACATTTCAATAATTACCTACTTAAAACATCATCAAGAATGATGTTCACAGGAGGCAGAGTACTTAGGGAAGCCACAGAAGCAAAAACATGGGTCCAAGTGGAGAAACTTGAGAAATTTTGAGCTGCATTTGTTAGTTTTCTGAAGTTCATGGGATCCCGGATGGTGAATGAGTCTCGTATTTTCTGATGGTAAGTCAATCACCACAAGCACTTCTGGGGTCCCAGTCAGGATCCATAAGTCTCATTCCAGTATCTTTTGGAAATATAGATTCTTTTCTTGCTCCTCTTCCCTTTCCTTCACTTTCTTCTTTATGATTTTATTTTATTGTGGTGAAATAATATATTGACTGCTAACCAGAAGGCTGGCAGTTCCAACCCACCAGCCATTCCTCAGAAAGAAGATTGGGCAATCTACTTCCATAGTGATACTGCCTCGGAAACCCAAGGAGAGGTCACTATGAGTCAGATCCAACTCAATGGCAGTGAGTTTAGAAATATATGTGACAAACCATTTGCCATTTTAGCCCCTTTCATGTGTATAACTTAAGGAGCTGCAGTGGCACAGTGCCTAGGGCATTTGACTGCTAACCAGAAAGGTTGTGGCTCAAACCCGCCAGCCACTCCAAGGAAGGAAGACTGGGCAGTCTGCTTCCATAAAGATTTACTGCCTCGGAAACCCAAAGGAAGTTACTATGAGTTGGAATCAACTCAATGGAAGTGAGGTTGTTTTTTGTTTTTTTTTGTTTTTATATGTATAACTCGGCGACAGTAATTACTTTTATCGTGTTGGGCAACCATCACCATTGTCCTTGACAGAAACTCAGTACCCCTTAAGCACAGTCACCTCCTACTCACCCAGGTCACCACAAACAAACTTAGTATCTATGAATTTGCCTATTCTAGACATTTCAGGAGCTCTGGTAGCATAGTGCCTAAGGCACTTGACTGCTAACCAGAAGGCTGGAGGTTCAAACCCACCAGCCACTCCTCGGAAGGAAGGTTGGGCATTCCTACTTCCGTAGTGATACTGCCTCGGAAACCCAAGGAGGGGTCGCTATGAGTCGGGGCAGACTCGATGGCACACAACAACAACAACAACAACAACAGACACTTCATAAAAGTGGGGTTATACACAGTTAGTCCTTTTGTGACTGACTTATTTCACTCAGAATCGTGCTGTCAAGGTTTATTCATGTATCAGACCTTCATTTCTCTTCATGACTGAGTAATATTTCACTGAATGCATGTACCACATTTTGTTTATCCATTCATCTGTTGATGAACAAACACTTGGGTTGTTTCCACCTCTAGCTGTTGTGAACAACACTGCAATGAATATTGGTTTACAGGGATCTGTTTGTGTCCCTGCTTTCAATTCTTTTGGGGTATCTATCCAACAGCTCTTCATCCTACATGACAAATAGAACCACTGAAAAAGGATAGAAGTAGACACATCCCTTTTCCACTGATTCTTCCCAGAAACAAGAGGGAATGTCATGTTTAGCTATTGTCTTTCCATATGCGACTCTGTTGAACTTTCACCCTTGAAAAGTTTCTTAGTAGAAAGAAATTAATTTTTTCTAATTTTAAATAGATTTTATATCTTTAAAAAAAAAATACTATTTTTACACTTTCCTTTAAAAATGACCAGAAGAAATGGGTTCCAGGTTTTCACTAATTTTTTCCCCCAGAGTTTTTGTCAGGGAATCTATATCCCTGCTCTAATCCGTCCTCAGACCCATCAGGGTTAACCCCACGTGACAGTAGTTTTGAAGCCCTCATGACAGTCAGTCTGGTGGAGAGAGAGTGATGTTGGTTCCTGCAGTTTCCTGGCCAGTGGAAAAGCTTGGCCTCACCAGAGATGGTTTGCAAAGAAGGGAAACAAGGAGAGATGAGAGGCACAGTTCTGGGAAAGTATGTTCTAGGTTGAGTAAAACAAGGCAAAGTACCAGTTTGGTGCCATGCTACAAGAGAACAGTAATCTGGCCCACTTCAGTCTAGACTAGAAATTAGGCAGGAAAAGGTCATGCTGCTACAAGGTCAGTGTCCTATCAGGATTAGGGGTCTGCCATGCAGACAGGTCACTTGGGTTTGAATCCCAGTGATCTGCTTTCAAAAAACCAGCTACTGAGAACCCTTTGAAGCACTGCCCCACTCTGACACACAAGGGGTCACCATGGGTCAGAATCAACCCAAAGGCAGCTGGTTAACTGGTTCTGCCACTGTATTATTGCTTAGGCTCTCTCTGGTTCAATTTTCTCACATCTAAAATGGTGATAATAACATTACAAACTCAAAAACAAAAACCAATCTCACTGCCATCGAGTTGATTCTGACTCATAGCAACCCCTCCACACCTGAGTTTCCAACACGGTATCTCTACAGAAATAGATGGCCCAGTCTTCCTTCAGAGGAGTGGCTGGTGGGTTTGAACCACCAGCCTTCTGGTTAGCAGTCAAATTCCTTAGGCACTACACCACCAGGGCTCCTGATAATAACACCATCATCTGAGAAATGTTCATGGATGTCCAGTATATGCCAGACATTCTTCTAGATACTGTGGGGCAGTGACAAACAAAACAGAAAAGGTCCTTGCTGCTGAGAAGTTTACATGTAGAGAGGAGCGACAGACAAGAAATAAGTAGGATCATTTCTATAACACATGCTGTAAAGAATATAAAACAGTATGATATGATAGAACGTGATGGGGCAGGGGATGGTGAAACACTAGAAGAAGAAATAACTGACCCGATACATGAATGAGGGGAACAAACCAGCCACGTGAAGACGAGAAGAAGATGAGGTTCCAGGCAGCGTCTACTCCAGAGGGTATTTCAGAAGAAACAGCAGTCAGGAAATCAAATGACATAATATTGGGCAAATCTGCCACAAAGAATCTCTTGAAAGTGTTAAAAAGCAAAGGTCAAAGGTGTCATTTTTAGCACTAAGGTGCACCTGACCCACGCCATAGTATTTTCAATCACTTCATATGCAAGAGAAAGCTGCACAATGAACAAGGAAAACCAAAGAATTGATGCCTTTGAATTACAGTGTTGGTGAAGAATATTGAATTCACCATGGACAGGCAGAAGAATGAACAAATCTGTCTTGGAAGAAGTACAGCCAGAATGCTCCTTAGAAGCAAGGATAGTGAGACTCATGCTTTGGACATGTTATCAGAAGCAGTGACCAGTCCCTAGAGAAGGACACTATGCTTGGTGAAGGAGGGAGTCCACGAGAAAGAGGACCCTTTGAAGGGGTAGACTGACACAGTGGCTGCAACAATGGGCTCAAACTTGGCAACGATTGAGAGGCTGGTGTAGGCTCGGGCAGCCTTTCGTTCTGTTGTACTAGGGTCACAGGAAGTGACTAGATGGCACCTAACAATAAGAACAACAAGAAAAAATATGGAAAATTTTAGTACAATGTCTGACACATTGGGAACTACTTAACAAATGTAGGTGGCCCTGTAATGCAAAGGGCTTGTGAAAGGTCCCTGAGTCAGATCATGAGGAAGTTGAAAAAGAATGCCAAGGCCATCAGTGAAGAAATTGAGGCCAGAGAGTTGATTGCATGGTCTCAACCATGGAGGCCAGATGGAACAAAAAAGTAGTAAGGGGGATGGTGGAGGGTACTTCGGAGAGCTAGAGAGCACATGCCCTGTCTAGAAGGAGCGGCTACAAATGGATTAGCTTAGCATCAGGGGGCCACAACCAAGTTAATGAATTTGGGCTGTCATCTAAGACAAAGAATGTGAAAGCAATTTTCAAATGGAAGGTAGTATCACTATTACTCTTCAGTCCCTCTGTAGTTCTGTATTTAAAGCTATACCATCAACATTTACAATGGTTAATTTTATGTGTCACCATGACTAGGCATCAGTGCCCAGAGTTTGCCACCCTGGATTACATATAGAACTCCTTTCAGGACTCTACCAAGGTACCTCCCTCTCTATGCCCAGCTTGGCCTAGACTCTTGGGTGGGATATGAATAAAGAACTCAAAAGCATCTGTCTCATGCCCCTGTTTTATAAATAAGGAATGGGGGCCCAAGGAGGGTATGAGATGCTAGCAGGAAACACAACTATCCACACAGCCTTGATAAAGACTGTGCCTTCCCAAGCATGGGTATATGGGTGGATAGATGGGTGGACAGGCTAAACAATTAGGTATGTCTATGTAATGGGGAGTGTATTCAAGAACATATATAGGGTTGGCAGACAATGGTCCTATAAGTTTATGTGAATGATCAGAATTGCCAGGTGTATAATAGAGCTGACAAGGTTGTGGTCACTGCTTGGTCACAGCCAGCTACCCAGAGGGACTGAGTAGTTGAACCTGGGGGCTTGGGACCATAGTCACAGGGGACATCAAGCTCAATTGGCATAACATACTATGCAAAACATTGTTCCACCTCCTACTTTGGCGAGTAGTGACTGGGATCTTAAAAGCTAGCAAGCTGCCATCTAGATGCAACGATGGGTCTCTCCTCATCCACAGCAAAGAAGAATGAAGAAAACCAAAATTCATGGAAACAATTAGTCCTAGCAACTGGTACTCCATCCGACCTGCAGCCTATACGACTATGAGACCAGAAGAACTAGATGGTGCCCGGCTACCACTGTCATCCACTTGGAAGGGGATCTATGTAGGAGATCCTTGATAGAGAGGGAGAACAATGTGGAACAAAACTCAAAATCATTTGGAGAAAAAAAGGGGGGGGGCAGTTTTGCTGGTCTGATAGAGCCTGGTGGCACCACTGAGACTATGGTCCCTAGCTGCCCTTCAGGTCTGAATTGAACCCACACCCATGGTTTCCAGCCAAACAGAAGACAGGCATATGAGTTGAACATTTACCTGAGGTAGATACACTCCTTGGAGAGAACAATCATTGAGAAAGAAGGGCTGCTTATGCACAAGGAGACAGCTCAGGGGGCAGGAGAGTATGGAAGGATGGACACAGGGAAGAAGTAACTATGGGGAGGAAGTGAGAGGGGAGCTGTTGCATTGTGGTAAACTGTGGTCAATGTCATGAGACAAAATATATGTGAACTGCTGTATGGAAAGTGAATTTGCTCTGTAAATCTTCACCCAAATCACAAAAAAAAAAAAACTGTGCCTTCCACCTCTGTTCCCTCTGCTTCTGTCCCACAGCTGAAGTGACACACACAGAGCAATACGGAGAAAGGCGGCATCTGCCCAGACAAATCACCCCGGGTGACCAGTGAGGTAACAGTTGTCACAGTGGAATATCCCCCACATTTAGAGAAGTTATGCTCTAATGCATCTAAATTTTCAGGACTGTCAGAAATTTTTTTGGCAAGTTGTGGGGATGGAGAGAAGAGGGAGGTCATACTATGATCAGCATCAGGGGCAGTGATCAAGTAGGGCAGACACTGGAATGGAGATCTAGAAAACAATTCTTGTCAAATCAACAATTGGATAATGCAAAGAGCATGTGTCAGTCAGGGGTCGCCACAGAAAGAGAACCAACAGGAGACTATATAGATCTCATACCATATATATAGCTCATATATCATATAAGATGCACACACACACACATCAATTGTAGAAAGGAAGAAAGGAAGAGGGAAACATTTATTTTAAGGAATTGGCTCATGCAGTTGTGGGATCTGGCAAGTCTGAAGTTTGTAGGAACGAATTCTATCTCATAGTCCTGGGGCAGAATTCCTTCTGCTCCCATAAATCTCAAAATCTCAATGTTTTCTCTTAAGGTTTCCACTGATAGGGTAAGGCCCACCTCCTTTACTTAAAGTTAATTGATGATAAATGTTAATCACATCTACAAAACACTTTCAGAGCAACATCTAGACTAGTGTTTTACCAATCACCTGGGCATCATAGCCAGGTTGACACATAAAATTAACCGTCACAAGTTTTGATGTTACAGCCTCAAGTACAGAACTACAGAGCAACCCAAGAGAAATGGTGATACCACCTTCCACTTGCAAACTGCTTTCACATTACTTGTCCTCAACTACAGCCTACAGAGGAAATGACCAAAGCCCAAAAGACCAACTCAGCTGTGTGACTCACTTGTGCCCTGTTCTCATTGTTGTCGGTGTTGTTGTTAGGTGTTGTCAAGTTGGCTCTGACTCACAGTGACCCTGTGGACAACAGAACGAAACACCGCCCAGTCCTGCGCCATCCTCACAATCCTTGCTATGCTTGAGCCCATCGTTGTAGCCACTGTGTCAATCCATCTCCTTGAGGGTCTTCCCCTTGTTTGCTGCCCCTCCGCTCTACCAAGCATGATAGCGTTCTCCAAGGAGTAGTCCCTTCTGACAACATGATGGAGTCTAGCCATTCTCACTTCTGAGGAGCATTCTGGCTGCACTTCTTCCAGGACAGAAGGCCTGCTCTCCTGAAGCCCATGAACTTGGGAATGCCTTCCATTTGGGAGGAATGCAGATTCTCATCCATGGAACAACATGCACAGCATCCCGAACAGGACTGGTAACCAGTGCTCTAGCCTTTCGAACAACCTGTTAGTTCTGGACGACACCATGATTTTTCATCTGTAGGTATTTGTAAATACCATTCCCTCTGCCTGAGATCCTACTCCCCATTCCTCTCCCCACCCCGCTAAATCCTATTCATTTTGTCCCAACTTAAATATCACCTCCACCAGGAAGCCTTCTCTGATACCCATGTATTAGTGCTCCATCCATGTGGCTCCCTGGCACTTGACACCTCCTTATAGCACTCAGCAATCACATTGTCCTATAACAACCTGGCTGTGATTCTGTCTTCCCCATTCATCCATGTCCCATGGTGGCAGAGGCTATGGCTTGTTTCCTCTTACATACTGTGGCGTGAATATCATTGTTGTTGTTAGCTGCCATCCAACTGGCCCCCAACTCTTGGCAACCTCACGCACAACAGAACAAAATGCTGTCCAGTCCTGCGCCATCCCCATGATACGCTGGCGATCAGAACATTGTGATCCACAGGGTTCTCCTGGCTGATTTGCAAAAGCAGGTTGCCAAGCCTTTCTTCCTACTGTGTTCATATCACAGCAACACGCGTCCACCACTGACAGACAGTGGGGGCTGTGCGTGAGGCGTATTGGCAGGAAGTTGAACCCGGGTCTTCCGTGGAAGGTGAGAATTCCACCACTGAGCCACCTGTCCCCCTCTGCCCTTAGCACACATTCAGTAAGTTGTTATTCTACAGACTCATGAACAGGACCTGATCCTTCCTTCGCAGGGCTTCGGTTAGGGCAGAGAAGCGCACTGCCTAGGGTGCTTATTCCACAGCAGACTTGCTCTAAGAGCTCCAGGCCTCTTATGGCTGTCTCTCTCGGGGCTTTCTACTCTCCCCACTGTCAACAACTCCATGTTAGTCATGCGAGGTCTCTGGGTAATGCCTACCCATTCCAGAGCCAGCAGCTTCTCTCTGCAGACTGGGCGCCAGTCCATCTTTCTCCCCTCCACTGGCTCAAGAGGTCCAAAGGCAGCCAGGAAATCAGTCTTGAGAATGTTTGGCCTTCCCAGGCCCTTGGGATTAAAACAGGGCTTTGAACCCATTCGTTCCTATTCAATCTCCTGCTGAGAAATTGCATTTCTGTCCCAGATATACTGAATCAGAATCTACATTTTAACAAGAGCTCCAGCAGATTGTATAAGAATCTGTAGTGTCCATAAGACTCGCCTGGGGCTCTTGTTAAAATGTAGGTTCTGATTCAGCATATCTGCAGCAGAAATGCAAATTCTCAGCAGGGGATCGAATTGGAATGAACGATTCAAAGCCCTGGAGTAAAGCCTAAAAGTTCTAAAGAGAGAGACAGCCAACAACCCATCCCCCCTGGCCTGGTGTGCTCTTGGTTTTCTCCTTGTATCTGGGCCCCCCTGTGTTCTCACTCCCATTCTCCAAGTCCTTAATCACCATTTGTAGGTGAGTTTCCATTTTTGCCAGTGACGCTGTGTGTAGGATAAAGCGAATGTCTTTGGGAGCATCTACCCAGTTTATTATGACTCCACAGGTGTAACCCTGACCCATGAAGGTGAGCTTCTGGCATCCATATCTTTACTTCATGTCCCTGCTCCCTGATCAGTCTTGATTGGACCAGGGTTAGATATTTGAACCAACTTGGGCCAATATTCACTCACCTAGAAGAGGGGCTAGTTCAGTCTGAACAGGTCCCTTAAATGGAGGTGATGTTAATTAAGGAGTTTTATGATGTCCTTCTCCTACCTAGTAAGCAGATGAGAAAGCTGGACAGCCCCTTCCTGAGGTCCAGCCTCATTCCTTCCCAGAGGAACCTCTTCAACATTCATCAGTTACCTCTTGAGCACCTGTTATGTGCCAAACACCAAGGTCTAAGCAGTTGGTCTAAGTGATGGAAAAAATAGACATAACCCTTGCTGTCATAGAGTATGCAATTCAATTTATCAAATAACTAGAGAAGTAAATATATAACCATCAACTATTTTGAGTGCCATGACAAAAAGTACAGGATAATAAAAATCAAGTAACAGAGTTACCTGACCTCACCTGTAGAATCCAAGAACACTTCCCTGAGGCAGGTGTCATTGGAGGAAGTGATGAAACTGTGACACATCCATGAGGTGGGACATTGGTCCCTAAGTAAACCAGTGCAGCTGAGGCAGGATTTCAGGGGCAGAGGTGACCACCAGAATACAAAACCAACAGTCAATGGGGGGATATTGGGTTCTCCACAAACAGAGGAGTGGAAATTAAAGTCAATCCAATCTAGATCTTCAGAGGTAATATGATACCCAGGTCACCTTTGATTTAATCAGCTTGGGTTGCAGCTGGAGAGCTGGGAATGTTTAAACCTGCTCCAGTGATTCTAATGCACAGCCCCACGGAGCCCTACCAATTGGTGGACCACAGTGAGAACCCAGCAGCCAGCAGAAACCATGTCTGTAGAGCTATACCAACCCTCACAGTCATGCAACTTGTCCAGCATCAACTGACACATTCCTGGGATCAGCAGAGGATGACTCAATAAGCAAGCTTCCTTACGGATTAGTAAGCACAAGTAAGCCCATGCTTACTGTACTTATTGGGTGCTCTGTCCCACTCAGGGACTGTCAATTTGAAAAGAGACCTTGATTCTGTAGGAAGGTACTGTGGGTTGGGAGAGAGACAGCTGCCAGTCATACCTGGAAGCAGAATCTTTGATATGATGAAAAAAATGTGAAATTGTTCACATTTTTGTTCACAGTGTCTGACAGTGGAGGCTTGTGTGTTGCTAGAATGCTGATAGGTTTCAGCAGAGCTTCCAGACTAGGACAGATTAGGAAGAAAGGGCTGGCCATCTACTTCCGAAAGTCAGCCAGTGAACACCCTGTGACTCACAGGGATTCACAGCCGACCACAGGGACAGCACAGGGCCAGACAGCATTTCGTTTCATGAGGTCACCGTGAGCTGCAGGCTGACTCAACAACAGCTCACAGCAACCCTCTCCACCTTCTGGGGAGGGGGAACCCCAAAGAGGTTGTGTCTGGGCCGCTGGAGCAGCTCCCAAAGGTGAGGACGGAATATTTGGACAGCAAGGAGAGGTCAAGTTGCCCAAGTTGGGGGAGGTCTTTGGGACAAAGAACAGAGATGCTTAACAGGGGAATTTTAAAGTTTTGCTGTGTGATCTGCAATACCATCCAGCAGGTTTCTTTAAGAAATCTTCAGTAAAGTCTGCATTTCTCATCAAAACTTTTGGAGTTCAATTTGATTTAAGGAGGGATGCAATATAGTGCTGAGTTTGGCTTCAAGGTAGATACAAAGTGAGAGGAGGGGCTGTCCAAAGGGTCACAGTCAAATACAGATAGGACAAACAGTAACAATAATGACAACACAACAACAACAGAACCCCTGACTAAGCGCTGACCACACACTACTCCATGCATTTTACACATGTTAACCCAGCTAATCTCACAATGTTTTTCTGTATGAATTTACAGATTAAGTAACTGACTAGAACCCAGAGAGGTTGGTTCCAGAGCCCAAACTCTTATTACTGTGTTATTCTGCCTTTCAGTGTAGTGTACAGAATACAGAATACAGTGTATCTGTTTAGATAAATCATATGCATCTCCATCTTCAATACTTTATATCTTTGTGGTTACCTTGATTGTTTTGTAATTCAGATAGCCTTGAAGAGCTGAAAACTTCATAGCCTTTCCCAGTGACATCACGAGGATGGGTGTCACCCTTCCCAATGGACCTCCTCCCGTATGAGACCAGACAAAATACTCAAAATTTTTTTTTTTGTTGGTACTAATGTTATTCATCCACCACTTGCCTCTTAGTTTGTTGTACTGTGGTGACTATGCAAAAGCATTTCAATGTGTGCCCCATAGAAAATTATGGGTAACATTAAGAAGAATGGGGATTTCAAAACACTTAATTGTGCTCATGAGGAAACTGTACTTAGACCAGGAGGATGTCATTCAAACAGAACAAGAGGATAGTGCATGGTTTAAAATCAGGAAGGGTATCCTTTCACCATACTTATTCAATTTGTATGCTGAGCAAATAATCTGAGAAGCCAGAATATACGAAGAAGAATGTGGCACCAGGGTTGGAGGAAGACTCATTAATAACCTGCAGTATGTAGATGACACAAGCTTGCTTGCTGAAAGTGAAGATGACTTGAAGCACTTATGAAGATTAAAGACTACAGTCTGCAGTATGCATTACATCTCAACATAAGGAAAACGAAAATCCTCACAACTGGTTAATAAGCAGCATCATAATTGCAATAGTTAGAGTTGTGTGTCAACTTGGCTGGACCACAATTCTGTGTGGTTTAAGCAGTTGCAGGGTGGGTTATTCCCATGATGAGATCAGATGTATATGTTTTGAGCAGCCAATCTGTTGAAAGGCAGTTTCCCTAGGGGTGTGGCCTGCTTCCAATATATTTATGGACATCCCAGAAAAGAGACACTTCTGTGGATCGGGATCCTGTTGTGCTGTCTACAACTATCTGTGAGCGAACATTCCACCATGCAGCCTGGTGATCTTGGATTCATCATTCATTGGAGTCAACAGCTGGTATACTGCCTGCCAAACTTGAGCTCGTCAGCCCCTGCAGCTGTGTGAGTCAAGAAAAGCCTCCAGCTTGACGTTTGATCAAGAACTTGGGACTTGCCAGCTTCTATAAGTGTGTGAGCCATTTTCCTAAGAAAAATTTATCTCTCTCTGTCTCTCTCTTTCTCTCTCTCTCTCTTGTTGTTGTTATGTGCCATCGAGTCAGACCCGACTCATAGCAACCCCTCCTTGGGTTTCCGAGGCAGTATCACTACAGAAGTAGATTGCCCCATCTTCCTTCCAAGGAGTGGCTGGTGGGTTTGAACCACCAGCCTTCTGGTTAGCAGTCAAGTGCATATGTGTGTGTGTGTGTGTGTGTGTGTCTATACATACACATATATACATATATATAAGCTTTACTGGTTTTCCTTCTCTAGAGAACCCAGCCTAACACAATGATAAATGGAGAAAAGATAGAAGTTGTCAAAGATTTCATATTACTTGGATCCACAATCAACACCAATGGAAGCAGCAGTCCAGAAATCAGATGTTATAATGTGCTGGGCAAATCTGCTGCAAAAGATCTCTTTAAAGTGTTAAGAAGCCAAGATACTTCTTTGAAGACTAAGGTGCACCTACCCCAAGCCATGGTATTTTCAATCACCTCATATGCATGTGAAAGCTGGACAGTGAATAAGGAAGACCTAAGAAGAGTTGATGTTTTTGGGTTGTTCTGTTGGCAAAGAATACTGAAAGTACCATGGACTGCCAGAAAAACAAACAAATCTGTCCTAGAAGAAATGCAGCCGATATGCTCCTTGGAAGGGAGAATGACCAGACTTCGTTTCACCCACTCTGGTCATGTTGTCAGAAGGGACCATTCCCTGGAGAAGGATCTCATGCTTGGTAAAGTAGAGGGTTAGCAAAAAAAGGGGAAAACCCTCAATGAGATGGATTGAGACAGTGGCTACAGTGATGGACTCAGGTGTAGCAGGGACTATGAGGATGGCAAAACAACGGGGGGCAGAGTGTCCGTTCTGTTGTACATAGGGTCACTATGAGTCAGAGCCAACTTGGCGGCACCTAATAACACAACAACAAATACGTTACTTGTAGATCAGAATTCCTGTACATCATTGAGTGTCATGGTATATAATGGTAGAGACATAAACAACTAGCAAAACTAAAACTTAGACCTTTAAATTACAATGTCATATGCACAGACTACATATATTCACATTTACACAGTTTCATGTGTATGGAAACAATAGACTTCAAAGTAAAAACATTTAGGAAGTATTTCAAAATTATGTTCATTTTAACATTAAACTTTACCGTTACATGAGACACCTTAATGGATTGTTGTTGTGTTGTTGTGTGCCATCAAGTTGGACCCAACTCATAGCAACTCCTCCTTGGGTTTCCAAGGTGGTATCACTACAGAAGTAGATTGCCCAACCTTCCTTCCGAGGAGTGGCTGGTGGGTTTGAGCCGCTAGCCTTCTAGTTAGCAGTCAAGTGCCTTAGCCATTATGATACCAGAGCTCCATTATTAATGGATTAGGTTTGCCTTATCTGTAACAGCCCAAATAATGTAGAAGTTGTAGACAAATGTATATGGAAACATATTCATAAGTGAAATAATACCATAAAAATAAGCAGAAACAGGTACCCAAGCGTCACCACTTAGTGAGCATTCCCACTAAATCAGAACTTGGCCTTCGAAGTTGTGAGCTTGTGGATAATTCATAGAAATCAATGCCTTTCACCAACTCACTTTCAGTTGGTACTAACATCACAAGACCGAATGCCTTGACTGTCTCTGGTAGATCTCAAAGAGTTCTTTATAAGCTTCTGCTTTGAAAAGCCCCTCTTACGTGAAGCCACAGACACACAGATGGTCAGAAGTAATTTTAGGCTTAGTGAAATGATTAGAAGAGGTTGCATGAAGTCCCAATCAGTTATGAACATCAAAACATCTAGTGTTGCCCAATCTTTGGCTTCTTTCAGATCAAACTCTGCTGTTCTCAGGTGCCTTCTCAGCCTTGGTGTTTCTATTAAAACCTCCCTCTTGAATGCTTCCTCATAGACAGTGGTCAATTTTGGAAGGGATACAATTAACTCTTCTTCTTCAGTGGCAGATGTGAGAATCTTCAGTTGAACAAACATGGCTGCTACTTCCTTGATGGCTCTGGATTTGACTGGGGTTCAGAATGAAAGCGATCAGTGCACTCAAGCACCACCCTCTTATTTTCTCCTTGCAGAGAGAGTCCAGCGTCGCCAGCCTGCTCCTCATGCCCTGCCACCCTCTCCTTGAACCTGGCTTTTCTCCCCACTGCAATGCCACGTTGGTCTGATATCTAAAGTGCCTGTTCGGCTGCATGCTCCACTAAGTGACTGCACTCCTCATGCAGAAGTCTTACAGCCTCTAGCTTTCTCTCCATCCTGTCAAGAGTTAAGCCCTTAGCCTGCAGCCACTGCTGTGTAAGACTAACTTCCTGAAGCACATCACTCCAGAAGTACAAGGAGCACGGAAAAGTGAAACCACAGACAGCAAGCGAAGGACCTTGTGCCTCTCCTTTTGCGTCCAAATCTCACATGGGTCAGACAGAGCTTCCATTGCCACCACAGACTTATCAAACATTTCTTTAACTGACTTAACTGCAGTGTGATGAGCACTCCATGGTGTTGTGGGCAGCTTTTTCACCAACAACCCAGTATGGTCAATTAACATATCTCATCTATGAGTGGAAGCAGCAAAAAAGAAAACATTGTCTCAAGAGTTCCAAAATATGTCACACACAATGTATTTTCAGCAAAAGTGTGGTGACTGCATGTGGCCCATGCATCCATTAAGAATATCTTTCTTGTTCTTTCCCTTAAGAACAGCTTGTACACCTCTATGGATTCATAGCATCATAACCTTCAGCATGGCACATCAATATGGCCAGTGCATCATTGTCCAGTGATATTATCAAACTATGTCACTAATATCACATGCAAGCAAGATCTTGCTGAAGATCACTCTAAAATGGTTGCAGCAGTACATTCATAGGGGACTACCAGAAATTCAAGTCGGATTCAGAAGAGGACATGGAATGAGGGCTATTGTTGCTGATGTCAGAGGGATCTTGGTTGAAAGCAAAGACTAAAGATGTTTACCTGTGTTTTATTGACTATGCAAGGGACTTTGACTGTGCGTATCATAACAAATTATGGACAATATTGCAAAGAATGAGAATTCCAGAACATGTCATTGTGCTTATGTGCAATCTGCACATAGACCAAAAGGCAATTGTCCAAACAGAACAAGGAGAAACTATGTGGTTTGAAATCAGGAAAGGTGTGTGTCAGAGCTGTATCCTTTCACCATACTTATTCAATCTGCATGCTAGGCAAATCATTTCCCAGGAAGTATTGCCTTAAATATAAAATAAAACTCTAGCTATGAGTGGAAGCCAATTTGAAGGCAACTAAACCAAAAACCAAACCAAACTCACTGCCATTGAGTCAATTCAACTCACAGCGACCCCTCCTTGGGTTTCTGAGGCGGTATATCTACAGAAGTAGATTGCCCAGTCTTCCTTCTGAGGAGTGGCTGGTGAGTTTGAACCACCAGCCTTCCAGTTAGCAGTCAAATGCTTTAGGCACTATGCCACTACAGATCCCTTGAAGGCAACTAACAACAATTACTAATTAATCAGAGACCTGTAAATGTGTTTTAGGCATCAGTGAGGGATCTGGGTATTTTTTCTGCTGTTGTTGTTAGGTGCCATTGAGTTGGCTCTGAATCACAGTAACCTTGTGTACAGGAGATGAAACACTGTGCAGTCCTACGCCATCCTCACAATCTTTGCTATGCTTGAGTCCATCATTGAAGCCACTGGGTCAATCCATCTCATTGAGGGCCTTCCTCTTTTTTGCTAACTCTCTACTTTACCAAGCATGATATCCTTCTCCAGGTACTGGTCCCTTCTGACAACATGACCAAAGTAGGTGAGATGAAGTCTGGCCATTCTTGCTTCCAAGGACATTCCAGCTGCACTTCTTCCAGAACAGATTTGTTTGTTCTTCTGGCAGTCCATGGCATTTTCAGTATTCTTTGCCAACATCACAATTCAAATGCATCAATTCTTCTGCAGTCTTCCTTATTCATTGTCCACCAATGAATTGTCCACCATTGTCCAATAGGATATGAGGCCATTGAAAATACATGGCTTGGGTTAGGCGCACCTTGGTCTTAAAAGTGACTTCTTTGTTCCTTAACACTTTAAAAGCCTTTTGCAACAAATTTTCCCAGTGTAATATGACACCTGATTTCTTCACTGCTGCTTCCTTCCATGGGCCGTGATTGTGGATCCAAGTAAAAGGAAATCCCTGACAACTTCAATCTTTTCTCCTTTTATTGTGATGTCATTTATTGGTCAAGTTGTGAGGATTTTTTCCTTCTTTATATTGAGATATAATCTATACTGAAGACTGTAAACTGAAGACTGTGATATTCATCTGTAAGTGCGTCAAGTCATCTTCACCTTCAACAAGCAAAATTGTGTCATCTGTATATCACAGGTTTTAATGAGTCTTCCTCCAATCTTGATGCCACATTCTTCTTCATATAGTCCAGCTTCTCAGATTATTTGCTCAGCATACAGACTGAATAAGTTTGGTGAAAGGATACAACCCTGACACATACCCTTCCTGATTTTAAACCACACACATCCTCTTGTTGTGTTTGAATGGCATCTTCCTGGTCTATGTACAGGTTCCCATGAGCATAATTAAGTATTCTGGAATTCCCATTCTTCCCAAAGTTATCTATAATATGTTATGCACACAGATGAATGCTTTTGCATAGCCAATAAAACACAGGTAAGCATCTTTCTGGTATTCTTTGCTGTCAGTCAAGATCCATCTGACATCAGCAATGATATCTCTCATTCCACATCCTCTTTTGAATCTGCCTTGAATTTCTGGACTTTTTAAAATTATTATCTTCACCAAATTTTATTTGCATGAGATATTAATGATATGATTTTTTTATAATTTCCATATTCTGTGCAATCACTTTTCTTTGAAATGGGCACAAACGTCAATCTCTTCCAGTCAGTTGACCAGGTAGCTGTCTTCCAAATTTCTTGGCAGAAATGAGTAAGCACCTTCAGCTCTGCAAAATTTTCTTCCTAGGGCTCCTGAAATCATTACAGAGGTGCCTGGTGCTCCAGCTGCACACAACCAACTCGACCCACACCCCTGCTGTGAGTGGGTTCCGACTCATGGCCACCCCCTGTGTTACAGAGTAGAACCGCTCCATATGGTTTCCTTGGCTCCACAGGGCTCATGGAGGTAAACTGCCACATCTTTCTTCCAATTGGCCTTGCCAGGTAGGTTTGAACCACCAACCGTTAGGGTAGTAGTCGAGCACAAATCTTCATTGAGCACCCTTTGGGGGCCACAACGATGAGGAAGACAGTCCCTTAGGCATGAGGATGGGGCAGGGAGTGGAGTGACAAAGCAAGTGCACCCCTGACTCTGAGACAGGGGACAGGAAGTGGGTGCACAAGAGGCAAGTAAATAAGGGTGGCTCAGGACATGGCATCACGGGATGCTTCATAAGAAGCATCATGGGTGACAAAGGTTTGAAGGAAAGCAGGATTACACTGGGACAGAGGGAGAGAGAGGGCCTCCAGGGAGACGGGAGAGCCCAAGCAAAGGTGCAGAGGTGGCAGAGCCCACGGCAAGGAATAGGGCCACCGGGAAGGAGCATGAGGAAGAAAACTTAGATGCCAGGGGGCAAGTCTTTTCCATAATAAACCAAAATGGTAGAATTCTAATGAAATGATCATGAAAATCTGGAAAAGCAGTGAGACGGTTTTTATTTTTGACAAAATAAACCAAAACCATTGCCATCGAGTTGATTTCAACTTACAGAGTACAACGGCCTCATAGGGGTTCCAAGGTGTCTCCAATACCAGCAGGGTCACCATGGTGGACAGATTCCTGCAGTCTTCAGATTAAGACAGGGTAGGAAGAAAGGCCTGGTTATCTACTTAATGAAAATGAGCCACTGGAAACCCATGGGTCACAACAGAAAATTGTCTGCTACAGCATAGAGCTGCTAAAGTGAGCACTCTAGGTTGGAAGACACTCAGTCATGGACTTGAGCATACTGACGACTATGAGGAGGACATAGTACCGAGAAGCACTCTGTTCTGTTGTTCCTGGGGTAGCTACGAGGGGAGCGGATTTGAAGGCAACTAACAACAATGAATAATTCATCAGTTAATTAAGCCTTAAAATTTGAAAGGCAGAGCAGAGTTACTCTGCAGATCTGTGAAGCAACCAGTTCCTTTCAGAAGTACCTCCAGCCTTTCCCCAACTACCCCATCTCAATTTTTCCATCCTTTCCCTGGCTCAGTTATTGTGGTTCCATATGCCCCAGCTAGCCTGGGTTTCCTGGTAGCACCATGGATAAGTGCTCAGCTGCTAACCAGAAGGTCGGCAGTTCAAATCCACCAGCAACTCCTTGGGAAAAACACCTGGAGATCTGCTCCTGTGAAGATTATAGCCTAAGAAACCCTATGAAGCAGTTCTACTGTCACATGGGGACGTGATGAGACAGACTTGACGGTATATGACAACAACCCGGGGTTACCTTCTGTGATGTGTTTTCAAGGTAATTTCCTGACCATGTAATTTTTATTGAAACTTACCTCTTCTATGTTCCAGGGCCACAAAGCCTGGGATAAACCTAATTGGCTCTCAGGTGATAATGACTAAAAAAGACTATCAATGGTTAGGTATTGCTCTTGAAACAAAAGGTGCAGGCATTGTGAGAATTTCAGGCCAGTAAGAGAGATTGGAAAGAAGCTCTGGTGGCACAGTGCCTAAGGCATTTGACTGCTAACCAAAAGGCTGGTGGTTCTAACCCACCAGCCACACTCTGTGGAAGGAAGATGGGGCAATCTACTTCCATAATGATTTACTGCCTCAGAAACCCAGTGGGGGTTACTCTGAGTAGGAATCCACTCAATGGCAGAGAATTGGGTGCCTTGGTTTAAGAGATTGGAAGGAGACCTTGAGGTGCAGTAGTTAAGGGCTTGGCTGCTAACTGAAGGGTCAGCATTTGGAAGCCATCAGCCATTCCGGGGGAGAAAGATGTGGCGGTCTACTTCTGAAAATATTTACAAACTACAGGGCAGCTCCACTCTGTCCTACAGGGTTGCTATGAGTCAGAATCAATTCAACAACAGTGGATTTGGGTTTTGGAAAAGAGATCAAGGTGGGAGTCTTCCAATTCCTCTCAAATCACACCCAATAGGAGGCTCTTTATTCTACCTTCACAGTTGGCATCGGTTGGAAAAAATTATTTAGAAAACTATTTGCCAAATTGTACAAAGGGAAAGGAAGAACATGACTGGCGTGTCCTGTGTGCCCTCTCGGGCCCTGGTCCCTGTTTTCCTTCCTGCCTGGAGAAAGTCGGAGATGTTTTGGGAATGTCATTCTAGATCACTCAGGCTATCCAGTTGCACTTCATCTGGCAACCCAGATGGGCTGGATGAGCCAGCATAACAGGGGCCCGGGGGAGGGGAGGGGGCAGACCACAGGGGAGGGGAGGGGAAAAGGGGCCGGTGATGACAAGAGGGGCTTACAGAGGCAAGGACCTGGAAATCGGGAACCCAGCAGGTTCAGCTGGCGAGCTCAATGCTTGTCTGAAGGCCAAGGACACTGCCAGCAGCCCTATGGGAATCCCCAGCATTTCCTAATTGCCTTGGCCTGAGTCCACCGCAATTCATATCCCTTGACATTTCATTATTTATAGAGCTCTTCCCAGACAGGATGCCTCACAACAGCCCCTGGATGAGGACTAGTGTTGTTCACATCCCCATTACACAGATGTGTAAACTGAGGCTGAGGAGTCCGGTGATTCACCCAAGGTTGCTCAGGGGGTGAAAAGCAGAACTGGGACTCTACTCTAGGTCTTCTCCTTACCAAACCAATCCTCTCCCAGCTGCTCCTACTTCTCCATGGTTGTTGTTAGTTGCTGTCCAGTCCATTCCAAGCTAAATGGCCATTTAGAATTCTCAATTCCCTTTCATCAAACCTCACAGCATCAACTATAAGTAAGTGTCTGGTACTAGGCAATATCCTACAGAACTTAGAGATTCAAAATAAAATAAAACTTATCATCTGTTTTCAAGTTACTTACAAGCCTGAGAGATCTTGAAACAGTGGTACAGAACCTCCTGGTCCGCATGCCTTGAAACACAACCATGAACTCCGCTTTCCTTCATAATGTCACCTGACATGTCATTCATTCAACAAATCTCGGTTGAGCACCTGCTCTGTGCCAGACCCCAGGTGCTGAGGTTACAAAGAAGAATAAGACAGTTAAAGCCTTGTTGTCACAAAACTTAGATTTTAATGGAGGGAGACAAGTCATAAACCAGTAAAATAAACAAACAAGTGTGTGTTGAAACTAAAACAGATGCAAACAGAGCTCCTCTTGGGCAAAAACAAGCTCAGATCATATTAATGTCAGGCTGATCTTCACAAATCAGCCGACGACCTTCTAAATTAATACCAAGAGTTGCTTCTCTACTTACCAGGTCATATAAAAACACGTCTCTTTATTACCAAACCACACACAAAAAATAAAGAAATAAATAAATAGCACATACTAACCCAGTCAAAAGTCAAACTTGGAGGGAGTGCTACAAGACTAAGGAAATATGCTATAGCTAATCCTACTTCCGTAGTGATACTGCCTTGGAAACCCAAGGAGGGGTCGCTATGAGTCGGGGCCGACTCGACGGCAAACAACAACAACAACAACAACAATAAACCACAGCTCCATCTTCAAGGGTGTAATGTGTGCAGAGCCTCAGAAAGGAGCAGCCTCTATGCACGTTGGAATGATCTGGGAAGATGACATTATCATTATTACTTCAGGGTTGAATTGGAGACTCTTGTGAAGCAAATTAAATTATGCTTCAGCAGAATTCTAGGACGTCAATTTGCGTTTGTTCACACGAGCACATGTGGCTTTTATATTGCAAAAGAGAACACAGTCTGAAGCCAGTTCAGCCCACCCCACGGGGAGTGTTGTCTCTCTGAACCTGACTGACATCCACTGTGCATGTTTGGCAATTAAGCACACACCATCCAGAACTTGAATTCTTGCTTTGTATTGTTCCTTATCTCTTCCAGTGTTGACCTTCTCATGCGGTGATGATTCATCGACCATCTAGTTGACAGGGATCACATCTTCCCCTTCTGCCCTTTTAACCTTGGAATAGAACATAAAAAACCAACCCAGCTGCCGTCAGGGCGACCCCAACTTCTGGCTGCCCCATTTGTGTCAGAGCGGAGCGGTGCTCAGCAGGGTTTTCAGTGGCTGATTCTTTGGGAATGGATTGCCAGGCCTTTCTTTCAAGGCACTTGTAGGTGGGACTCAACCCTCCAACCTTTTGGTTAGCAGTTGAGCACGTTGACTATTTGTACCACACAAGTTGGAATCAACTTGCGGGCAACTGGTTGGACTGTACTACGGCTTTCATTTAGTCTACAATTTGTTGAATGCCCACCATGTCCTGAGCACCTCATTAGACCTTGGGGAGGTAGATTTCTCGGAGACTACAGTCTCTTAGTGGCTAAGGCACTTGACTGCTAACCAGAAGGCTGGCGGTTCAAACCCACCAGCCACTCCTCGGAAGGAAGGTTGGGCATTCCTACTTCCGTAGTGATAACTGCCTCGGAAACCCAAGGAGGGGTCGCTATGAGTCGGGGCCGACTCGATGGCAAACAACAACAACAGTCTAGAGGGAGAGACAGACATTAACCATCTCTATTTACAGACTGAGACAACTGCACTACCAGAAAACAACTCTGTTCCCTGAGAATAGATCACATTTGGGTCATCCAGCCTGGTCTAGAGAGAAGCAAAGGATTCCCCAAAGAAGTGCAGCAGAGGAGAGAAAATATGCAAAGGCCTGGAGCACAGGAGGACGTGGGTATTTTGCACCGTAGGCCTGCACTGGGGCCAGTGCAGAGGAAACAGGGGGAGAGGGAGGCAGAGCCCCGGCAGGGCCTCGTAGGGCTTTCCTAAAAGCACAGTCATCCACTGATGGGTTTGCAAAGGGTTCCCTGAGTGTTGAGGGCACCGAGGAGCAGCGATCTCTAAGCATTTTAATCAGACACCCTCTGAGAGAAAAGCTTTTGAGTACATACCTGGAGGGATGTAAATTTCTATTAACAGAGATTCCCCCATCAGCAATGAACTCCTTTGTATTATCATCTTGCAGGCAATCTAAGAGTCCTCAAACATTATCATTGTCACCTCAATGTGAGTCAGTGTGTCCGATTACTTTTCCCAAAGCCCAGGGTCTCACATAAACATCATATGCCCAGCAAAGTATGGAAATAAGCCTGTGGAAAAGCCCCAGAGACAAGCATCACTGAAGTGCCCTTTCCACTTGCCCAAGGTGCATGGGGCAGGCAGACAGAAGTGCCTTGTCCTTCCTGTCAGCCCTTTCCCCCAACCCGGGAGATTAGGCTGTTCTAGAATAGAGAAAGAAAACAATAATGTTAAGAATTTTTTAAACTCTAATTCCCTGAGCAATGATGTGTGCCAGGTACTCGGGAAAGCATTTTACAGGCAAAAAATGTATTCCTTGCCATAATTCCATCAAATAGGTAACTATTATTGCATGCATTTTACAGGTAAGCAAAAAACAGAGAGGTTAAATACTTTCCCAAGGTCACACAGCATGAATGATGGGGCCAAGATTGTATTCAATATAGCAGTGTTTTGTAGATTAAAGAAAACTACCCCAAGAATAAAGAGACTTGGGTTTGAGGCGCTTCCTTGGCAGCCACTAGCTGCCTTGGTCAAGTCACATCTCAGAGCCTCAGTTTCCTCCTGTGTAAGACAGGAGGCCAGAAGATCTCAAGGCTTCTCTCAGCTCCATCATCTTGTGACTCTACTGAGACAGTGACCAGCCCCCCAAACCAAGTACCCCCTTGAACATGGGGTAGTTAGCAGCACTCTGTGTGCTAGCTCAAAGGAACAGACACTGTTTCAGGAAACAACCAAGTATGAGTTACTCAACCACTATTAAGACTAACACCTGGCATTGAAAGGCTTGGGTGAAAAGAAAAAAAAAAAAAACTGTGAACCTGCTGAAAGGATGGGCGTTTGAAGTCACGCTGTTGTGTTATGCTCTTGTGTTGCTGTAACCAAGGCTTGAGAGGCTTAGTGCCCCAGCTGTTCCATGGCTGTGAGCTATTCCTGTTTCTCAGTTCTCGGAGTAACCGTGTCTTACGCAGAATTATTTTCCACAAAGACACATGACGGCGGCCCAGGGCCCCCGTTCAGCCAAAACGACCAGTCCTTGCAACTGACAGCGTTTCGGAAAAGGACACGTCTTCCTTCACAACGTGGGGGAGAGGTCGTCGGGGGCGTGCCACTCACTGATTCATCCCTTTGTTGTTGTTGCCGCCAGCTGACCTGGAGTCAGCCCTCAACTCAAGGCAACCCCACGTACCTTGGGAGGAAACGTTGCCGGTCCGCACCATTCCCTGATTGGTTGAAGATTGGGCCCTTGTAATCATGGGGTTTTCATTGGCCGATTCCCAGAAGTAGATTGCCAGCCCTTTCATCCTAGTCCAGCTTTGTCTGGAAGCTACGATGAAACATCCTAGCTACACGCAAGCCCCCACTGACCAACGTGTGGTGGCTGTCCATAAGGTGCATTGGCCGGGAATTGAACCCAGATCTCCCACATGGAAGGAGAGAATTCTACCACCTAACCACCACTGCCCCCATGATTCATCTCTGGTCTGCTTTTATCATTCCGGCTGAGCTCTCAAGCTCCATTATTAAGTTACACCTGGCTGTGGCCATGGGTCAGGGCGTCTGGGCTGAAATCTTGGCTTTGCTATTTATTAGGAATGTGACCTTGGGCAAATCACCTACCACCTCCAAGCCTCAGCCTCCTCACCTGTAACATCTAGACCACAGCACTTCACAAGGTCACTGGGACTATTAAAAAGAACACGGAACATGTCCAGCTAGCACAGGACCTGGCACACACAGAACTCTCAATGTTGTTGTTGTTGTTTGCCATCGAGTCAGCCCTGACTCATAGCAACCGCTCCTTGGGTTTCCGAGGCAGTATCACTACAGAAGTAGGATTGCCCAACCTTCCTTCCGAGGAGTGGCTGGTGGGTTTAAACATCTGTTAAACCCCAATCCTAAACTGTAAGTCTCAGAGGCTGGGAGACCAAAGTTAATGTTTTATGTCACTCAGAGGAAAATTGTTTTGGAAAGTCTTTAACCCCAAAACTCCTTAATTTTTTAAATTTCCAAAAGTAAAGTAATTGAAATTTTAATTTCATGCATTCAATTTGATTTTATTGAATGAGTATGGAGAGACCAATCCCTGGAGGAGGACATCATTCTTGGAGGGTCAGCGAAAAAGAGGAAGACCCTCAATGAGATGGGTTGACACAGTGGATGCCACAAGGGGCTCCAACATAACAATTGTGAGGACTGAGCAGGGTTTCATTCTGTTGTCCATGGAGTTGCTATGAGTTAGAAATGACTCAAGGGCATCAAACAACAACATGGTACAAATGGTTTGCATTCTACCACTAACCAAAAGATCGGAAGTTCAAACACCCCCAGCCATGCTGCCAAAGAAAGACCTGGTGACCTCCTTCTGCTGTAAGATCACAGTCACTGAAAACCCTGCTGAGCACAGGTCTACTCTGAAACACGTGGGTCACCATGAGTCAGAAGTGACGCAACAGCAGCAGGTTTAGTTTTTTGTTCTGTTTTTCTACTCTGTGCCAGGGACTTGAGGATACTGGGATGAACAAGACACAAGAACCTGCCCTCATGGGGCTTATTTTAGGGCAAACTACTGGAAATTAGCAAAAGTTTAAATTCATTTGGGGACAAAATTGGCATATTAAGCTTTTAGCCATTAAGGAAAGCCAGCAGTCTTTAAATTTGGCCTCAGCTAGGGCAGCTACCAGCTCTTGCAACACTTTTCTTGGTGGCCCTTTCAGAGAGCAAATTCCTGGGCTTGAAGGACTGTGTCTGTGACCCGGTGTGACATTTCTTATGTCCTCAGGTATCCTTCCCAGATGAAACAGAGAGGAGACATGGCACAACACAGCCTCTCTGTCACAAAGGATGTTCCTCAGGATGTGACTGGATGACCAAAGAGAAAAGGGGCCACATAAGTTCATGAAACGATAGATTGAACCACATTAAATAGGTTCTTTTCTGCAGGACTTCTCAGAGCCTTTAGGAAGCGAGCATGTTTGTGAGTCTCCAGGAGGACAGTATAGGGTGCAGCCCTTCCCATGTGTCTCTGACCATGGAACAGTGCATGGTTCCAGAACAGAGCCTAAGACTCACCTTCTACAGAACACATTTACAGACATGCTGCATTCTTGGGTAGAAGTTGGGAGTCCCAAGTTCTGCTCCTATTATGTGGCTCACTGCATGACCTCAAATAGGTCAAGTTACCTCCCTAGGTCTTAGCTTCCTCTGGGAAATGTGTATGTGCTGTCAAGGTGGGGCCAGAGGGCAATGAGAGGTAAGAAGAACCTGGACTACATCACTTCAAAGGTCTTCCTCAGGTGGGATATTTTACCATCTGCAAGGTCACCCCATACCCTGGTTCACCAGCAGGGTCCTGCCTTTCTGTGCTGGCTCATGCGTTTCAATGACCCCTCACTACACCAGGCCCCCTAGGATGCCTGTGATACATTCTCACTCCCCATTCTCTCTTTCAATTCTATAGCCTACGGGTTCTTGCAAGAATCTCAGTAGACTGTTAGCAGCCAGGTAAAGCCTTGAGGATGCTCCAGGGCAAGTGCCAAAGGGCACTGACCTCCTCTAACCCCACAAGAGGAAGACAGAATCACCATCAGCAGCCCAAGACCTATTCCTGGGAGACCAGGCATGCTGCCTCCCTCCAGCCCTTTCCCCAACCCTGACACCAATTGCTCCTCCCACAGCACCCACCACCTTTCTGCTGGGTTCGACAATTCACTGCAGTGGCCACAAAAAACTCACAGATTATGGGGTTATGGAATGCAAAAGTTGGAAACAAAGAAGAATCACTGGTAGTTGAAAAATTTGGCCTTGGTGACAGAAATAATGCTGGAACTCGTATGGTAGAATTTTGCAAGACCAACGACTTGTTCATTGCAAACACCTTTTTTCAACA
>NW_006921693.1:6606202-6682845 GCF_000298275.1 Orycteropus afer afer
GGAGGGTCGACGAAAGAGGGGGAGGCCTTCAACGAGATGGATTGATACGGTGGCTGCGATGATGGGATCAAGTATAGCAGGGATTGTGGGGCTGGCGCAGGATCGGGCAGTGTTTCGTTCTGCTGTGCATGGGGTCGCTATGAGTCGGAAACGACTTGACGGCACTTAACAACAACACAACAACAACAACAAGGAAGCACCAGACTACAATTAAAGTTCAGGAACAACGCTCAGTCTCTCTCAGCCCTCAGTCTCTCAGCCAACAGTCTCTTTCAGTCTTTTTCCCAGCAGTGGGTGTCTCTCAGCAGCATGTGTCTCTCAGGAGTGTGTTTCTGTCAGCAGTACGTCTTTCTCAGCCAGCAGTCAGAGAGACTTCTTCTGCCTCTAGAAGGCCTCCTTTTAAGCAGAGTGGCCACTAACCAGTCCCAACATCAGAATTCTATACACCTGAGAGAAAGAGCAAACTTCCCAGAAAATATTTTGTGCTGCTCCCAAGAGAAGTACCCCAGATGGATAACTTTAACAACCAGGAGCTACTCAGTTGGGCATGGAAAATTTCACCATGGAGTTTACAAAGACTTATGACTAGAAAAGCCACACTATGTAATTTACTACACCACAGCAAGTAAGAATCAACACAATCCCATCTGGACCACATCTAAAGGACTGGGTGGCAACTGTACAAATAACATAAGCTGATATTTTTAACATGATCAACGATAGCTGGATGGACAGATGAACGTTCATAGATACATATGAACAAAACAAAACCAGCTAGCTGCCTTTGAGTCGACTCTGACTCAGCCACTCCCTGCATGTCAGAGGACAGGTGCACCCACAGGCTTCTCAGTGGCTGGTTTTCTCAGAAGGACATCACCAGACCTTTCCTCTGAGGCACTCTGGGTGGACTTGAACCTCCAACCTTTCAGTTAGCAGCCAGGTGCATTAACCATTGTCACCACCCAGGGACATAGATATAGAAATACACAGCCTGGAAGAAATACAACAAACTCTTAGCAGTGGTTTTCTCTGGGTTGTAACACAAGAGGTGACTGCTGTTTTCCTCAACTTTTCTTTATTTCCTAAATGCCCTCTGGTAACCATGTCTTCCTTCTGAGGAGTGGCTGGTGGGTTTGAACCACCAGCCTTCTGGTTAGCAGTCAAGTGCCTTAGGCACTATACCACCAGAGCTCCTTCACGTAGATTGTTGTTGTTGTTATGTGCATGTATTACGTTTGTGAAACAAAACAAAAGCACACTCCCCCTTTCATAAATTTTACTTATTTTGTTGTTGAGAATATACACTGCAAAACATACACCAATTCAACAGTTTCTGCACACACCATTCAGTGACACTGACGATGTTCTTCGAATTGTGCCACCATTCTCATCCTGCTTTTCTGAGTTGCTCCGCCCTCGATAGCATAGACTCACTGCCCCCTAAGGTTCCTATAATCTTTCAAGTTGCTGTTGTCAATTTGACCCTATGTGGATTGTTCTTAAAAGAGCTTAACACTCAACGTAGACATTTTTCACTACTTAAACTATTTTCTAGTTTCAAGAACACTTCTTAATATTTTTGGTTGAAGCTTTAAAGATTAGCTCAAGGCAATAGTTTCAGTTTATCCAACCTTCATGGCTGCAGGAAATGTGGAGTCCATGAGAAATTGAAACTCTGTTCTACATTTTCCTCCTTTTGATCAGGATTCTTCTATGGAATCTTTGATCAAAATATTCAGTAATAGTAGCCAGGCATCATCTGGTTCTTCTGGTCTCTTGGCAAAGGAAGTAATTAGCCACACGTTCCATATCCTCCTCCTATTCCTGACTCTCCATCTTCCTCTGTTGTTCCCGGTGAATGGAGACCAATTGTTCTGCCTTAGATGGCTGTTTGCAAGCTTTTTAAGACTGCCCTACACAACAAACGAGAAGGCAGAACAGAAGCACTAAGCATGTTATTAAGTCAATTAACTGGGCTGTTCCAGGAAACTATGACCCTAAACCTCTAAACCAAAGACCCAAATCCCATGAGGTTTTTGGTTGTACATACGCAGCCTCAGCAGCTCTTCTTCTTCTTTTTTTTTTTTTTTTTTTGTCATTGCTGTATATCTCTATCACACAACTTTTGCCAATTCAGCTTTTCACAGGTTTACAACCTATTGACAACAATTACAATGATCAGCCATACCCTTTATTTATGCACCCTTAATCTATGGCACATAACAACAACAACAATCTACGTGAAGGAGCTCTGGTGGTATAGTGTCTAAGGCACTTGACTGCTAACCAGAGGGCTGGTGGTTCAAACCCACCAGCCACTCCTCAGAAGGAAGACTGGGCAATCTAGTTCCCAGTGATACCACCTCAGAAACCCAAGGAGGGGTCACTATGAGTCAGATCCGACTCTACAGCAGTGAGTTTGGTTTGTTTTTTTCAATCTAGGAGATATTTCCATTACTGTTAACCCCCTCTTTTCCCCTCCTTCCTGCCTCTGGTGACCACTAATAAATCTTGCTCTTTATACGTTTGCCTTTTCTTGTCTTTTTATGTAAGTGAGGTCATACAATATTTGTCCTTTTGTGATTGACTCAGTATGATGCCTGCCAGCTCCATCCATACTGTACCATATATCGAGACTTCGTTTCTTCACTGGCTGAGTCGTATTCCATTGTATGTATGGACCACGTTTTGTTTGTCCATTCATCAGTTGATGGACATTTAGGTTGTTTCCACATTTTAGCTTTTGTGAGTAGTGCTGCAACGAACACTGATGTACAAGTCTCTATTTGAGTGCCCCCCTCTGTCCCTTTTTTTAAAAAAGAGCTGTCTACTGCAGGTCTGGGTGTAGAAGACACCATCTACAGATTTTGTCAGATTGCCTCAGCAAGCAGCCTCTGCACTCTAGTCTACCGTTACCTTGGCTTGTTTCCCTGATTCCTAATCTTCAACACCAACTCCCAAGCACAGTTTTTAATAGCTCCCAACCGAGCTCCTAGCATTATCATGTGACCTCTCACTAGCAGCCTGTGTAGGCCCTGACGCCTTGAAGTAGCCACTTATTGTTGGGAAGGTTGTCTAGTGCACAACTTCAAGGGATACAATTAGCGTAGATGACAATGTGAATGGCACCCCCTGAGTTGCACAGTGCACACAACTGTACACAGCAGCCCTATGGTGCCTTCCGTTATCGTGATAGTTGAAACATTTTGTTGGTTGAAGTGCTCCTAGAAGGATGAAAGTAGCTAGGTTGGGAAGGCAGTACACATAATAGCTCACCACGTAGGCTCTGGAATAGGACTGCCTGGTTTACAACTGACTCTGCCACTTACAAGCTGTGTGACCTCAGACAAATTGTTTAACTTCTCTGGGCTTCAGCTTCCTTACCTATAAAGTAAGATTACACCAGTGCCTAACTCCTAGTGCTATGACAATTAAAAACACCAAAAAAAAACTCACTGCCATTGAGTTGATTCCAACTCATAGCAACCCCCACTGGGTTTCCGAGACGGTAAATCTTTACAGAAGTAGATTGCCCAGTCTTCTTTCTGTGGAGTGGCTAGTGGGTTTGAACCACTAACCTCCAGACCAGCAGTCAAATGTGTTAGGCACTATGCCACCAGAGCTCCTTGTGAGTATTAAAGGAAGGTAAGACCTAAAGCACTTACTGAAACAAGCTTCTGTCCCATGGTAAGTGCCCAACAGCATTAGCTATTTTAACTATATGGTCCTTGGGTAAATAAACAGTTAGTGCTGGACTACTAACCTGAAAGGTGAATGCTTAGAACTCATCCGGCAGCACTGCCAAAGAAAGGCCTGGCAATCAGCTTCTGTAAAGATTATAGACAAGAGAACCGTTGGAGCACCATCTACCTTGTAACACGTGGGGCTGGCATGAGCTGAAATCGACTCAGCAGCAACCGGGATTCTGTGATTCCCTCTGAAGGCACAGAGCCCTGAAGGCAAGGTCTTCATTGCGAATTAAATCTTGTATTCTTATTTAGCTCTCTCTGGGTGGAGTATTGGGGGCAGGCAGCCAGGGTAGGGTGAGCTCCATGGGACTGGGGCTGGGCAGGATGCGCAGGTTCACAGACCAAGAGGGTGCAGCTGAACCAGGTTTGTCAGGTTGCTGCCCCAAAACGGACAGCAACTGCAAAGGTAAATGAGTCAGAATTGACTGATGCACCTAACAACAGCAGCAGCAAAGAGAAGAGACAGAGGGACATGAGGCTGGGAAGACCAGACTGCAGCAGCCCATGAAAAAGACATCAGAGAGAAAGTCCGGGACCCAGGAGGAGCTCCTGAACCAGCGCTGGAATGCCCTCGGGACGCTCTCAGGGGCGTATGGAGGCTGAGTCTCTCGGGTCACCTTCAAGGTCAGTGTTAATGCCTTTTCTGTCTATGATAATGGGGATTGGCTCCAGCTGGGAGCTGTGAAAACACCAAAAACAACAGTGGCTTGAGCAAGATAGAAGTTCATTTCTCTCTCAGGTCAAAGTGTGGATGTAGGAATTCCAAGGCTGGGTTTGTGGCGCTGCTCCAGGAGCCATCAAAGACCCCAGCTCCTCCCATCCATGCCTCCACCATCCAGAAGGTACGACCTTCATCCTCTTGGCCAAGTGGGCATCCATGGGATGAAGATTCCCAAGAGCTGTCACACAGGTGTCTCACCTGTATCCACAGCTTAATCATGGCCACACGTGGGTGCAAGGGAGGTGAGCAATGTTTTTATTTGAGGCAGTGTGTGAGTTTCCTCCCTAGCTGTCCGTTTGTTGGGCTGTGGTGACTTGTGTGTGGCTGTGATGTTGGAAGCTATGCCATCAACATTTCAAATACCAACAAGGTCATCTATGGTAGACAGGTGTCAGTGGAGCTTCTAGACTAAGACAGACAAGGAAGAAGGGCCTGGAGATCTAGTTCCAAATATTAGCCAATGAGAACCTTCCGGATCATAAGAGAACCTCACTCAACTCACTTGCTTTGGACACGTCTTCAGGAGAGATTCATCGCTAGAGAAGGACATGGTGTTTGGTTAACTAGAGGGCCAGTGAGATTTAGGAAGACCCTTGGGGAGATGCATTGGTGCAATAGTTGCAGAGATGGACTTGAACATGTTGGTAGTCTTGCTTCAAATGTCACACACTCCATTCTCTCAGCCTCAGCCAGTGCTAATCAGAACTCCCTTGCATGAAGCAATTGCTTCAGGTAACAGGTATGTGAGCCAAGCCAGGGCAGTTATGTCATTCCTGACACGTGGGCTGGCATTTGGGAAATGATACCCTCCTTGTTTTCTAGAATCACCCCATTCTGAGGACAGCATAAGGTGAAAGGGACCAGCGGCAACTTGTCACCCCTGAGGAGCGCCTGCCTGGTGTTAAGCCAGCACAGAGGTATATGAAATGGAGAGAGAGACACAGCTACAGATAGATCTGCTCCTGGGCTTCACAAGAGCATATGCCAATCAATTCTCTCCACTCTTTTATTTTTTCTTAAACTAATTTGAGTTTCTTGCACTTCCAGCCAAGTTCCTTGACTAGCATGCTCAAGAAATACCTGTTGGGGCAAGTCACAACCTCTCTGAGCTCTGAAGTGTCTCCTAAATTCCAACTCTAAAATGCTCTGATTCTAAATCAATGATTGGGACCTACAAAACCCTTCCAGTTTTTATACGCCAACTCGACAGCAGCTAACAACAATAGGCATTTAAACACCCTTGGCCTCACTTAGGAGCTCTGCTGGTGCAATGGGTAAAGAAGCTGGCTGCTAACCAAAAGGTCAGAGGTTTGAACCCACCAGCCACTCCATGGTAGAAAGATAAGGCAGTCTGCTTCCAGGAAGATTTACAGCCTTGGAAACCCTATGGAACAATTCTACTGTCTCTTATAGGGCTGCTATGAGTCAGAATTGACTCGATGGCAGTGCTTTGGTTTTTTGGTTTTTGGCCTCACTTGGCCCAGCTCAGCCCAAAGGCATGTATATTCTCCCCAAGTCACTCTGCCTGCGAAAGACTTCATGTAACGAGAGGCCCTTCCTGACAACTTGACTTCTCTTTTTCTTATGCATCTGGTTGGTACACTGAACACTCTGGGCTCACTGGAGACCTCATGGCTCTTGCAGGACTTCCACACGGGAACCGGTGGCAGCTGGAGAAGGAGAAGATGCAGGGACGCACTGAAGCAGCTGCAAGGGAACGAGTATCGGCCCTCTCCCCAGCCCCACATCCAGCACAGCTCATCCTGGCTAAGGCCCTTCCGCAGCCCAGCTCCAGGCGAAAGACACTCCTTGAAATGCAGCTTGAAACAAGATTACTGTCTTCAGGGAATTCAGACATTGAGACAGAAAGTTAGGGAAGATAAGTACCACCTAGCTGTCCACTGCCCAGGTGGATGTCAGAATCAGAGTCCTTCTGAGTTGCCATGAGAGGCGATGGAACTGAAGAATTTTACAAAGCACCTGAGAAGCTGTTTTTCTCGTGGACGTGTTCCAGTTCAGAACTTCCTGCCAGTAGTGTGCCTGGTTCCTGAGAGGCAGTGGGTGGGTCTCTCCCTGGTCATTAAACATCTACCAGCACATGGTCCTTTCTCCAGGGAGAGGGACTTTGTCCACTAGGCACCGCTAGTGCAGGGCCAGAGAACCTACAAGACCCACCTGGGTTCTGGTGTCTTCAAAGAAATGGATAACCTCTTAGGATCATTCACTAAGTGAGAAATTCAGCCTTACCATCTTGGTATTTTGACTGAAATCAAGTGTGAAATCATAGTAATAACTAACACTGATGGAGTGTCTCCAGTGTTCCCAGCATTTCACACCATCTCCTCCTTTAAACTTGACAACAATCTACCAAAGAGCTTTTTCCAGTTGCCAGCAAGTCAGCTCCAAGTCACAGTGACACCCTGTGTGTCAGAGTAGAGCTGTCCTTTCTAGGGTCTTTTATGGCTGATTTTTCAGAAGCAGACCCCCAGGCCTGACTTCTGAGGTGCTTCTGGTGGACTTGAACCTCCAGTCTTTGAGTTAGTAGCCGAGTGTTAACCATTTGACTACCTAGGAATTCCGACCAAGAGCCAGTCCCACGGCCTCCTCAGGATCCACATCATGGTAATAGTCATGGGTTGTGTAGCCAATGCCCTCTGAGGTCAGCAAAACCACTTTACAAACCCAGAAAAGATAAGTTAGTTTGCACAGGGTCTCACTTACAACAAGAAGCTATGGGGTCAAGAGCAACTCAAACCCACTGAGTTAATTGATAAATAAATTTACCTAGTAGTTAATTCAAAATCAATGACTAATTGCACACATATAATATAGTTTCCCCATTCTTGCATACACCTTTATCTTCTCTGTTCATATCGTCATGTAGTTCATGTAGTTTGAGGACCACTGGAAGAATAGGAGTCCTGGTGGCACAGTGGTTAAAGCACTCAGCTACTAACCAAAATGTCAGTGTTTCTAACCCACCAGGCAGTCCACAGGAGAAAGATATGGCCATCTGCTTCCATAAAGATTTACAGCCTTGGAAACCCTTCTGTATTCAATAAGGTCACTATGAGTTGGAAGTGACTCAATGGCAGTGGGTTTGGGATTGAGTTTGTAGAAAGAACTCAGATCTTGGAGGAGAGTATGGTATTAAATTCTGTCTTGGTCACTAACTAGCTCTACCACTTTGGATCAATTAGCCAAGTTGAGTTTTAAAGCACTCATATACAAAATGGAGTGGGGAATTTCCACATCTCTGGATGTTTGTAAGGACTTTAGACAATAGTTGTAAAACAGCTAGCAATGAGTACATAATCAGTGCTCACACATGGCACTATCAGTAGTAAGTTCACTGTATTTGCTTGATCTGGGACAGAGCAATAGACTCAATGAGTGGGAGGGCTGTGTGGCAGAGAACCCACTGAAAGAAGGCCTAGGGAAGGGTGCTGTCAGAGGGTTGGATGGCCAGCAAGGGTAGAGGTCACCAGACAGTAAGATGTGAGGACAGGGAGGTTACTGAGTGGGCAGTGGGCTGTGGAATGAGAACAAAGAGCCAAAAAAAACACTTAAACCAAGGACTCTGAGGCCTGCAACACAAGAGCTGGCTGAAGGTAGAACCCCCTCTACAACCTCCCTTCCAGAAGGGCCACTTGCCCAGATGCTGGCCTGGCACCAAGACCCTTGAGTTAACTTCCTATGCAAAGGGGCTAAGACCAGACCCTGGAGCAAGTTCACTTGCTCAACCATCTCCAGATAAATAGCCCCTCTGTCTCCTCCCCACGCCTCCCACCATCACTGTCCAGCAGGCTGACTAGGAACATTCCCAAGCGCTCCCTTCCTTGCAAAGCCCTGGGAAGGAGGCTCTTAAAAAGCAAATATTCAGCCTCATAAACATGTCATAAATCCATAATCAAGTTCTCCACGTTCTCTGTGTTTTTATGTGATACAGCTAATATCATTCTACCCATGACTTTGAACCCGCATCCTCTGGGCCCAGGTTACCAAGAAGTGGCTGTTTACAGGAGATTTTATTACTATTTATTACTGGTATGTGCACAGGGAGCTTGCTTCTTTTTTATTTATCTCCAAGAAAAATATATTCTCTGATGCACATAGACAAAATGTGATATCAGATATGTTTGCCTTCTTCCAAAGAAGTTGCTTCTACTTCTGGTAAGATATCGTCTAGCCTGGCTCCCCCAGAGGTTGGCTCGCCTTCATGGTTTGAGGGTTGTGGCCATTGCGTGGGAACCTACATCTATCTCCTTCCCTGAGGATGAATGTGCTGAAGACATGGGCCATCTGATGTCCAGCAGGCACTTCCAAACTGTCCGTAAATGTCCATGAATGACAAAATGGGAGGAGGGCCAACACATGATTCCCCAGCATTCAACCAACCAGAACAGTCAGCTACAAAAACTTTGTACTTGACTTCAGAGGACCAGACGAAGAACAGAGAAGAAAAGAGCTCATCCTAGAAGGTTAGGAGGCATAAAGAGTTAAGCAAAAGGTTGGAGGTTTGAATTCATGCAGGGGTACCTCGGAAGAAAAGCCTGGTGATCTGCTTATGAAAAACCAACCACTGAAAACTCCATGGAGTACAGTTCTACCCTGACACACATGGGGCCACCATGAGTCAGAGCTGACTCGACGGCAACTGGTATGTTTAGCTTTAGAAACAAAACCCTTCCATTTATAACCAAAGTGTACTAGAGGCCAGACAGTGGGCTGAGCAATTTGCAGGCATTATCTCATTTAATGCTTGCACCAACACTTAATGGAAGTTCTGTTGTCACCCTCATTTTACAGATGAGAAAACTGAGGCATAGAGTGGTTAAATACATTTCCTAGGGTCACACGAGACTGCCCGTGGGCCCGGGCTCTGACCCCAGACTCCATGTGCTTAACTGATACAGTGCCAGGAAAGAGAAAATTCAAGTGCAGTGCCTACACCTTCTGCAGAGACATCCAGAACCGAAAGGAGCCGACATACCGTCTTTTTACAGTGGAAGACGTGGACACCCAAAGAAAGGGAGGTACCCAGCAGCACCCAGCAGAGCTAGGATTTGAAACAACTTATTTGAAACTATCACTGCAAGACTGCACTCAGCAGCCCTGTGTTCAGCAAGAAAACCCCACCAAGCCCCTTAGTCTCTGTGACAGCCTTCCCTGCTGTCCCAGGGTTTATTAAGGGCAGATGGTGATTCCTTATATTTTGGACAGAGTTCCAGCAAGACAATTTGGAGGGGAGTAAGTTCATTCCTGGGAGCTCTGGTAGCGTAGTGCCTAAGGTACTTGACTGTAACCAGAAGGCTGACGGTTCAAACCCACCAGCCACTCCTCGGAAGGAAGATGGGGCAATCTACTTCCATAGTGATACTGCCTCGGCAACCCAAGGAGGGGTCGCTATGAGTCGGGTCCGACTCGACAGCACATAACAACAACAACAAGTTCATTCCTTAATTAACTTTTTAATTAATTGTTTAAGTAGCAGGACCTAACTGAAGTTTCCTTTGAGTGTTACATTCAATTAACCAACATAATGGTTCATATTCATTGATCGCATACAATATGCCAAATTCTGGCCCAAGAAATTGACACATAACTGATTTGATCCCCACACAATCTGAGGAAGGAGGACTGCTTTGCCCATTTCATAGGTGATGAAATTGAGACGCAGAGAAAGTCAGCACTGGCCCGAGCTCTGCTGACTTTTCCTAATATTTAGATAATGCTTGCGTGCTTATGTTCATATTTGATGTCAAAGCAGCTTGTGCTTCACAGGGGAGTATTTCATTATTTCATCAACTCCACTTCAGTGATGGACAACCAAAGGGTTGCCTTGGCTCTGCCACTACTGAACTATGGAGCCCTGAGAGGTGTCTGGGTGGTTCAAATGGGTTAGTGCACTCGAAAGGTTGGGGGTTCAAGCCTGCCCAGAGGTGCCTTGGAAGAAAGGCGTGGTGATCTGCCTGTGAAAGAAAACTCAGTCCCTGGAAACCCTATGGCGCACAGTTCCACTCTGACACACATGGGGTTGCCATGAGTCAGTTAACCCAACAGCGACTGGTTAACCTTGAGTAGGTGCTTCACTGAGCAGGTCCTCATTTGCAAATCTGCAAAAGGGAAGGTTGCAGCTAGATGCCCTCTCAGATCGCTCGCTCCAGCCCAAATGCCTCAGAGAATGAGGAGCAATGCCCTCTTTTCTGGACTATCCTTCCTCTCTGGCCTGGCAAACCTGAGGTCTCCTCGCTTCAATACAGGGCTTGTAGCATCTCCTTGCTGGTTGCGAATGATTTTGCAACTTAATTATCCACGTGCCTCAGGGCAGAGAGAGTGGGCGCAGTTTTACATCTATCTAATCAAAGACTTCTCAGTTCAGGATGGGGCCTTGCAATGGTACAGTCTCTGTTTCCAGCAACATTGGGTGGATTGGCCCAGAAAGCTTCCCTTCAGGTGATGTTGAGGAAATGACACAGGGAGTTCACTCATGAAAAGCTCTGGGGGCACAAAGAAAAAGGCCAGGATTTCTCAATATATCCCCTGTTTGGGTTACCTAGTGCTGCCCTAACAGAAATACCACAAATGGGATGGCTTTAACAAACAGGAGTTTATTCTCTTACAGCTTTGGAGGCTAGAAGTGCGAGCTCAAAGTGCCAGGCTCTAGGGGCTGGGTGAAAGCCCCTCGACCTTGGGCTTCAACTCTGCCTTTTGCTCCCGGCCCACTGAAGCTAAAGGTATCTCCTCACTCAGGCAGCTGCTGGCTGCTGAGGCTGACAAATGCAAGGTCAACAGGTGAAAAAGCACAGTCCCAATATTACCAAACCATATGACCGGCCATTGATTCAAATCCATTAAAAGTCCCAAGGTCACCAGAGCATGTCAGGCTGTGGAACAACGACTTGGCTATATCCAGCTGCCCAGCCACTCAACCGGGCCCAACCAAGTTGACACACAAACTTAACTACCACATCCCTCTTTAGCACAGAGCATGGATGGTCTTTTTCAACATCACATAGGCACATGCAAGCTGGACAATGAATAAGGAAGACCGGAGAAGAATTAATGCATTTGAATTATGGTGTTGGCAAAGAATACTGAATATACCGTGGACTGCCAAAAGAGTGGACAAATCTATCTTGGAGGACATACAGCCAGAATGCTGCTTATGAGCAAGGCTGATGAGACTTCATCTTACATACTTTGGACATGTCAGGAAGGACCAGTCCCTGGAGAAGGACCTGATGCTGGTGAAGCAGAAGGTCAGCAAAAAAGAGGAAGACTCTCAATGAGCTGGGCTGACGCCGTGACTGTAACAATGAGCTCAAATATACCTACTGTTGTGTAGCTGGCTTAGGTCTGGCACTGTTTCTTCCTCCTGTTGCACAAAGGTTCGCTGTGTCAACTCAATGGCACTAACGACACAGAGCAGGGGAGGTGAGCACAGCCATCAGTCACCCTCTCCGCTCCAGGCTGAAAGCAGCAGGGAGGTTTCCCAGTTGTACATGCATGGACATCACAGGCTGCAGGTCTAGTTTTTATTCTGCTTTTTTGTTTTGTAGGAGCTTTTTTTTTTTTTTTTTTTTTTTAAGGCTATCAATTTTGCTCACATTTAAAAGGGCACAATGTTCTGGCAGGATTTTGTTTTTAACTAAAAGGTAGGAGATAGATAAGAAATTATTAGGCCTGTTGAGTACATGGTGGAGAGTAGGGAGTAGATTAAAAATAAGATGGTACTCAAAATGTGCAGAAAACTGGGCATTTCATCAGAAGCTATCAAACAACTACAATGTTGGAGCCAGAAGACCCAGGTCAGAACCCTGGCTTTTCCACCCACTAGTTGAATGAACATTATTTTTCTTCCCAGCACTAAACCTTTCTGTGTTAGAGAATTCTCCACTCTGAGTCCTGGCTGTCAACTAAAAGGTCAATGGTTCAAACCCACTGGCTGCTCCACAGAAGGAAGAGGCAATCTACTTCTGTAAAGATTTACAGCCTTGGAAACCCAGTGGGGGTCATTGTGAGTCAGGATCAACTCAATGGCACTGAGTTTGGTTTGTTTGTTTGTTTTCTGTCTCTACTACAGCAGCCTCCAAGGCCAGGTACAAACTTCCCCAGCTTCCCTTGCAGCTAAAGTCAATCAGATGGACCCGTCCCTGCCTCTTCTTTTAATTGTGGTAAAAAATATATCTGTACTGGTTCTCTAGTGCTGCTCTAACACAAAATAGCACAAATGGGTGGATAGCTTCAACAAACAGTTTATTCTCTTACAGTTTAGGAGGCTAGAAGTCCAAGCTCAAAGTGCCAGCTCTAGGGGCTGGGTGGAAGCCCCTAGACCCTCAACTCTGCCTCCTGCTCCCAGGCCACTGGAGCTGGAGACGTCTCCTCACTCACGCGGCTGCTGGCTACTGAGGCTGACAAACCCAAGGTCAACAAATAAAATGGCACAGTCCTGAGATTACCAAACAACATAGTAGGCCACTGGTTCTAGTCCAGAGATAGTCCCAAGTCAGCAGGAAACATGGCAGGCTGCTTGCTGAATGAAGACTTGGCTACAGGCAGGGTCCAAGTGTGCCCCAAAGCTCGAAACCCTTCTCAGTGCTGCTTCTTACATACAGGAAGCAGCCCACGTCCCTAAGGCAGCCACTCAGCTGCTCCAGTAGATTCCACCATGGAGTTGATTACCAGTCTCATCCTGGGGAATAAACACATCCAGCTGCCCAGCCAAGTTGACACATAACCTTAACTACCAAAGTATCTGTAACAAAACACTTGGCTTTTCAACATTTCTTACATGTACAATTCATTGGCACTAATTGCTTTCTTCGTGTAGTGTACCTGTCACCTCTACCCACTTCCAAATGTTTCCATCACCCTTCACAGAAGCTCAGCACCCCCTAAAGAATGACTTTCCATCCCTCCCTTGCGCCTGTGGTAACCACTAAAAAACTTTGCTCTCTGTACCTTTGCCCATTCTGTGGTCATTGCTATTTGTCATCTAGTCACCTCCACCTTGAGGCAACCCCCGTGTACAACAGAAGGAAATGCTGCCCCGTCCTGCCCCATCTTCATGACCATGGAGTCCACCATTGCCGTTCAACCTTAGGGGCTCATTCTCTAGCACTCTGTTGGACAATATTCTGTTGTGTCCATAGGGTTTGTATTGCCTAATATATGCCTAAGACACTTGACTGCTAACCAGAAAGCTGGTGGTTCAAATCCACCAGCCACTCCTTGGAAAGAAGGTTGGGCAATCTACTTCCATAGTCATACCACCTCAGAAACTCAAGGAGGGGTCGCTATGAGTTGGGTCTGACTCAACGGCACATAACAACAACAACAATAATTTAGAAATAGATTACCAGACCTTTCTTCCTAGTCTGTCTTAGTCTGGAAGCTCTGGTGAGACCTGTCCACTGCAGGTGACCCTACTGGTGTTTGAAATACTGTTGGCATAGCTTCCAGGATCAGAGTGACGTGCAAGCACCACAGTATGGCAATAGGACAGACGGATGTCTAGTCTAGATGTTTTGTGTAAATTGGGTCATACAGCATTCATCCCTGACTTTTCATCAGAAGCCAGTGATGCAAAGAAGTAGGGTCAATGGAAAAGGCATTCTGGTGAAATCAGTAGAAGCAGGGGCCATGTCTGATATCCAGGGCAGCTGGGGGCTGCCGGGGCAGTGATGGCAACAGTGGTACACTCTATAATGTCCAGTGTTTGGGGGGTGTCCTTGCTAGACTGCTTCTCAGACACTATTTTGGCTTTGGTCTTGGCTGCCATCTCACCTCTCTTGTTCCAGGTCATTTTCCAAGCCAGGTTCTTCCTGGTGATAATGTAAGCTCCCTCCCAGAGACTCAATAAATTCTTTCTCTTCTTATGTTGGGCAGAGTTGGTTTCTATAGCTTATAATCTGTGAATGTGATGGATGTACTGAAGATGTAACAAAGGCAAAGTACTTAATCTCTCTGACATCACCCCACTTGTCTGTAAAATGGAGATTGTACACTATGTCTTTCATTTATTTGTTTAGCAAATAGGTATCACTGAATAGCTGCTAGGTGCTAGACACTGTCTAGCCAAAAGCAAACAAAATGTCTAACAACTAATGAATGGATAAGGCAGATGGTGTACATCCATACAATGGAATATTATTCAGTCATAAAAAGGAATAAAGTACTGATACAGGCTGCAATATGGGTGAACCTTGAAAGCACTATGTTAAGTGGGAAGCCAGACATAAAAGGTCACATCCTGCATGCTTCTGTATGAAATGTTCAGAATAGAGGATCCCTGGTGGCGCAATGGTTAAATGCTTGGTTACAAACCAGAAGATCAGTGGTTTGAACCCACCAGCTTCTCCACAGGATAAAGATGTGACGATCTGCTTCCATAAAGATTTACAGACTTGGAAATTCTATGGGACAGTTCTACCACCTCTGACAGTGTTGCTATGAGTTAGAATCGACTCAGCAGCAGTGTGGTTGGTTTGTTTTTGGGGAGTCCAGAATAAGCAACTCCAGAGAGACAGAAAACTGATAGGTGGTTGCCTGGCACTGGAGGAAGGCTGATTGGCTGATTGGTTACCTGGCAACCCCTCTGGGGAGAGAGGAGGATGCTGGGATGCACAGCCTCACCAGAGCCCCATGGAGAGAGGAAATCTCCCCAAAGAAAGGCAGAACGCTGTTACCAAAAAAGGGAAGGGTGAACAAGTGTGTTGGGCAGCCAATGTCTATCTCAATTCACCAAGGTTGCTATGGAAACCAAGTCCTTTGTAGGGGCAGCAGAAAAACCTCTCCAAGGTCATTTAACATAAAAAGGTAAGAAAAACTCTGCCATTGAGTTGATTCCAACTCATAGTGATCCCCATTGGATTTCCAAGGCTGTAAACCATTTTTTTTTTTAACTGTGATTTGGGTGAAAGTTTATGAAGCAAATTCACTTTCCATACAGCAGTTCACACACACATTGTCTCATGACATTGACTACAATTTACCCCACTGCAACAGCTCCCCTCCCACTTCCTCCCCATGGTTACCTCTTTCCCGTGTCCTTCCCTCCTATGCACTTTTGCCCCCCAAGCTGTCTCCCTGTGCATACACAGCCCTTCTTTCTCCCATGATTGACCTCTCCAAGGAGTGTATCTACCTAGTGTAAATGTTCAGCTCATAGGCCTGTCTTTTGTTTGGCTGGAAGCCACAGGTGTGAGTTCAATTCCAGACCTGAGGGGCAGCGAGGGGCCATAGTCTCAGTGGTTCCACCAGGCTCCATCAGAGCAGCAAACCTGGGACCCTTTTTGGTTCTGTTCTGTTCTGTTCTTTCCATAAGGCTGTGAACCTTTACAGAAGTAGATTGCCTCCTTTTCCTGCCATGCAGCAGCTGGTAGGTTTGAACCGCAACTTTCGGGCTAGCAGCCAAATGCCTTACCCACTATGCCACCAGAGCTCCTTATTTGAGATAAGACTTACAGAATAAGTAGAAACTAGTGAAATAAAGCCTAGTACCTGAGGAAGAAGAGGCATTGGTGGTTCCGTGTCGAATTCTCACCTTCCCTGTAGGAGACCTGGGTTCGATTGCTGAGCACTGCACCTCATCACGACCACCAACTGTCTGTCAGTGGAGGCGTGCACGTTGCTGTGATGCTGTGGTTTCAGAAGAGCTTCAAAGCTAAGATGAACTCGGAAGAAAGTCCTGGCAATCTACTGAAAATCAGCCAAGGAAAATCCTGTGGGTCGTAATGGTTTGATCCGCAGCCAATCAGTTATACAGGGTCCGCCATGAGCCAGGGCTGACTCAAAGCAGCCAACACACCATCAGCACCTGAGGAAGAATGCTACACGTAAAGGGTGTTCTTCAGAGGAGATAATATGTGTTAAAATGCATCCTCGACTCTAAAGAACTAAGTAAACATGCTGTTACCCAACCACTCAGGGATCCTGACTACCAGACTAGCTCCTTCCTGCTCTGAAGAGCTGCGTCTAAAACATCCTGCCTCTGGTTGCCCTGCGGAAGCTGAACCCCAAGAGCCGTCACTGTCGGTGGACTAACACACCTGATTCTTGAAGACTCCCTGGCTGGTTAGTATCACAAGCACAATAACTACCATGCTATGCCTCGTGTTCCAGCTCTCTCCTCACATAAAAGTTGCAACGCAGCTATGTTCCTAGGCCCTGCTTCCATCTTGGTAAAACTGCTAAGGATGGTAACATCAGCTCAAGCACAGGTCTTGCAGCTTGGGATGCTCTGTGCAGCAGGCTTCTGCTTTAAAAAAAAAAAAAAAATGGCAGAAAGGGAGAAGGGACAGTTGCAAGACTGGGCTGATACATACTAGTACACTCTGTGGGGCTAGAAGGAAACATGAAAATCATGTGAATAGGTGTAATGGTCTTAAAAAATGAGATGGTTTGCTAAGGGGGCAGGAGTGCATGGGAGGGAAGGACACAGGAAAGAGAGCTTTTACACTGTGGAAAATTGCAGTCAATGTCATGAGACAACGTATATGTGAGCTGCTGTATGGAAAATGAATTTGCTCTGTAAACTTTCACCCAAACCGCAATTCAAAAAAAAAAAAAAAAAGAATGTTTTAAATGTGTAAATCTCCTCAGAGGCAACTTTACCATGTCAATAGTCATCAATAAATGTGTCAAATCACTTGGGAAGTTTAAGATGCCTATAATAAACATCCTTTTCTCAATCATCAAATAAAGTGTACAGCTCAGCTCAGGGGTTTCCAGTGTATACACAAAGTTGCGCAACCATCATCACTGTCTAATTCCAGAACACTTTCTCACACCCAAAAGAGAAACCAGTATCCATTAGCAGCCACTCCCCATTTCTCCCTGCCTCCCAGCCCCTCATAACCACTCATCCTTCTCTACGGATTTGCCTCCTGTGGATATTTCATATCAATGGAATCATACAATATGCACCCTTTTATGACTGGCTTCTTTCACTCAGCATAATGTTTTCAGTTCGTCCATGTTGTAGCACGTATTGCTATTTCATTCTTTTTTATGGCTGAATAATATTCCACTGTGTGGATAAACCACATTTCTTATCCATTCACACAGGGTATACATTTATCCCAAAAGTTGATGGGCATTTGGGCTATTTCCACATTTTGATGATTCTAATAAATAATCCTGCTATGAAAAAAAAGAAAAAAAAAAAGTGAAATGGTTTTTCCTACCTCCCCCTCCTGGTTCCAAGACCTCATTTTAAACATGGGAAAATCAAGGAGGACTGGTAGGCTTTAGTGATTCCGTCCAAACCACACAAATGCTCCTGTCTCCTAAACTACTCATTTCTGGTCAGTCAGGATCCATTGGTTACAAAGGACAGAAACCAGTAAAAAGTCCAACCTTAGTTTCCATAGGGTCAGTGGCCTGACTGATCCAGTATTTATTAGGTTGTGACAGTTTTCCTAAAAATATTATTATTGTATGTGGGAACACTGAGGTGTAACCCAGTGAATCTTCTAGGCTCTGAATAAGGTTTTTCTTGTCTTTATTGGGTAGCAGTAACCTAATTTCCCTTGATAATTAGGATCAATTACTCCAGTCAATACGGTATTGCTTTTCTTTGCCAGTTGATTTAGTAGCATAAAGAGACTCCAATGACTGGGTGGGAGTTAGCTTCCAATTTAAAGGAACTATGTCTGTGTTCCCTGGAGGAAACCAGGACTTCTAAACCCACCAATCAAAGGTTGTGGAAATAGGAAGTCAAAATTCTGTATCTGGGTTACTAGGTGTAATAGTCTGAAACTGAGATGGGTTTACTCCCACCTCCCCGCCCTGGCTCTCAGACCATGTATTCTATATACAGAGAAAAAGTTGTATCTTCTACACCCTATGAGGGAGCTCTGGTAGTGTAGTGCCTAAGGCACTTGAGTGCTAACCAGAAGGCTGGAGGTTCAAACTCACCAGCCGCTCCTCAGAAGAAAAGTTGGGCAATCTACTTCCATAGTGATACTGCCTCGGAAACCCAAAGAGGGGTCGCTATGAGTCGGGGCCGACTAGACGGCACATAACACACACACACACACACACACACAAACTACACCCTATAGGACAGTACTCCCAAACTTTTAGGGTCTTATTTCCCAGCTGGTCTTCAGGGGGCCATTCCATGGTCCTGTCAAGCTTCTGGGTCAATTTTGTCAGCAAAAGCCCAGCGTCTCACTTATTTTGCCTTGATCATCTAGACAGGATATTGTGCAGGATACAAACACAATAAAGGTTCCGCCACATAATGCAACAGTCGCCAGTACAGTTGCCGTCACATTGATGCACTCATGGTGACTCCACATGGGTCTGAGTAGAACTGTGTACTGCAGGGTTTTCAATGGCCAATTTTTCACAAGTAAGTTGCCAGGCCTTTCTTCCAAGGCTTCTCTGGGTAGACTTGAACCTCTAACTTTGTGATTAGTGGCCAACCATGCTCCCCATTGGCAGTACACAACCAAACAGGGACTCTAACACAACAGCAGTCAGTGGTAAAAACCAGTCAGCCATGTGTCCAGTCTTGCTTTTCACTCTCGGCCCTGTTCTCCCGACTGCCCTCATGCAACTCCCAGAGGGTGAATGGTGTAGGAAGAGCACGAGCTTTGGAGTCAGAAAGTCCTGCATTCAGACCCCAGCCCTGCCGCTTGCATATTCTGCTACATGATTCTGAGCGAGTCACCTAATCACACAGTCTCCTTATGAATAAAATGGGAATAATAATGTCTACCTTGTAGAGGCTTCGGGCGAATTAAATAACCCAGTGTCAGCATTAGTAGGTAAAGAGTCAGGCGCACAATAAATGTGACCCTTCCTCCTGCCTTCGAGCAAAATTCCCCACCTGAAGCATCAATTTTAGAAACTGTAACAAAACACAGAGCTTAGGGAAATTTATAAAGTTTCTCCAGATGAACTTTCTCTACGTTCAGCTTTGCTGCTCTGATGGTATTCATGCTGCAAATTTATAAGAAAAATCTCCAGCCCTACATTTTTCAATTCCTTGGACAGCTTGACATTCTTCTTCTCTTTTCCAGTATTTCTAAATCTACCAGTTTTACTCAAGCCACAGTCTCTTCTCTGGGCTTGAGCCCAGTTTTCTCAGATGATTTCTTCTGACAAGTCCTCATATTTATAGATGGCTTCTCTGATCTAATTTGACCCTTGGCTCAGGTACACACATAAGCACCTAAGACTAGAGGGGGGTGGGAGGAGCAATGGAAGAGCAGAGGGTGTGCTTTTGTGTGTGACCCCATCCCTAAAAACCTCTCCTGAGTGGAAGTTCTATGCTGTCAGCATAGTATAGAACTTCTGTTCACAAGCAACAGAAGTCAACCATGGCTATCTTAAGCACAAAGACTCTATTGGAAGACTGTCAGGGTCCCTGGGTGGTACAATCAGATTGTGCTCAACTACTCCCCTAAAGGTTAGTGGTTTGAACTCTCCCAGTGGTGCCACAGAAGAAAGGCCTGGTAACCTGCTTCCATAAAGATTACTGCCCAGAAAACCCTATGCAGTTCTACTCCCTAACACATGGGGCCACCAGGAATCAGAATCAACTCAACAACAAGAGGTTTTGTTTGGTTTTGTTTATACCAAGGTCTGTACCAGCAACAAGAGGTTGAAGAAACAAGATTAGAAAACAGGGAGGAATTGAGAGAGCCCCAGTGGACCAGGTGGAAGGACCCTAGCAAAGCTGTCCCAGCAGGAACCATTGGCTCAGCTTCCCCACTGACTCCGGCCGTCCCACACTCAACACCACCTCCTTCCCTTGCTCCCGGGAGAGTGTGTGATAAGTGCACCTGAAGTCACACACCTGTCCCTGGATGGACCAGGCAGCAGGTGAGAAGATCTGGTCTTTTTAGGACCTATATTGGGAAGTGAGCACTAACTTCTACTTAAAAAAAAAAAAAAAGGAACTCACTGCCACTGAGTCAATTCTGACTCATAGTGATCCCCTTTGGGTTTCCAAGGCGGTAAATCTTTACACAAGTAGATTGCCCAGTCCTACCTTCTACTAAGGCTATGCACCAATCAGGGGACTAGCAGGAAGGGGGTACTAACTGGATGGTAAAAAATAATAATAATAATATTTGTATTATTATATATATAACGACCAATGTTCAATATATGTTCATTCACTTGTTGGTTTCAGATAATTGCTATTTATTCATTCTTTTTTGTTATTTGCTCAAAAACTAAGTTTGTTATAACTTATTCATAGTGAGGTATACTGCCCATAAATATATGTAACTTAATAATATACGAGGTATTACAGCTTTGCTAAGGCAGGTGAAATGAACATGCGTAGGACTGGGTTTCAGAGGGCTGTAACTACTGGCAGAGAAAGACCATCTCATTCAAGACAGATTGAATAGGTGAGGGCAAGAGTGGAAAAGCCCTTCTGAATGTTCTTGCCGTTCAAGTTCCTGCCTCTTCCGCTGGGCAGGCCTGGGCAACTGTGAAGAAGTCCTTCCAGCAATACGGGCAATCTTCCCAGGGGCAGAGGAAACACGGAGTTTGTTCTGTCTTGGCCCTAAAACCGGTGAAACAAAGCCTTCTTCAGAACAATGACACTCTAAACTTCCACCATTCGATCAGATATTCATTGCTTCATTCACCTAGACCAGGATCGGAAAAGTCCTCCTGGGGCTTCCCTTTGCTTATCTCCTGTATCCATCTGACCCTCACTCACCACGTCCTGCAGTGTTTTCTTCCCAAACAGGCCTCAAACCCATTCCTTTCTCACCATCCAGCTCTCACTCTCCAGGTCTGGTGTTCATCACCTCCTGCCTGAAAACTTCTTCTGCCTCCTGCCATGTACTCTTCCACCCATCCCCTTCCCCAAGAGATATCTACACTACAGCACAATATCACCACATCACTCCCCTGCTAACAGCTCTCCGGTGGCTTCCACGACTTCAGAACAAGCCCAAGTGTTCTAAGGAGGCAAGCTGAGCCCTCTGCAGGCTGCCTCTGCAGGCCCAGCCCTCCTCCCTCCCTGCCTCTCTGTTCATCAACACCACCATGTCCATGCTGTCCGCCCTCTACTCCATTGTCCCTGCTGTCTCCTGCATCTGGAATGCTGACTTCACTCCCACCCTTACTTCTGTCTGTTGGATCAGTTCCTACCCATCGTTAAAGGCCAAGGTCAAGACCAACTCCAGGAAGCCTCCCCAGACTATTCCAGGCTGAGTTAGGTGTTTTATCCTCATGGGTGTCCCAATAACACCCTGTGGATGTCTCTATCATTGTACCTCTCACATGACTTCAGAAATACATATTTATAAATCTGTTGTGATACATAGAGCTTTTAAGAACACAAATGATGTATTTGCATTGGAAAATAGGCTACAAAAGACCTCTTTTAAGTTTTAAAAAGCAAAGATGTCACTTTGGTGACTAGGGTACACCTGGCCCAAGCCATGATCTTTTCAATTGGCTCATGTGCATGCAAAAGGCAAATAATGAGAAAGGAAGACAGAAGAATTGATGCATTGGATACACAGTGGTGGTGAAGAATATTGGATGCACACAGACTGCCAAAAGACTAAACAAATCAGTCTTAGAAAAAATACAACCTGGATCCTCCTTAGAAGCAAGGATGGAGACACTTCAACTAGCTTTCTTTGGAGATGTCATGAGGAAAGACCAGTTGCTAGAAAAGGACATCATGTTTAGAAAATAAGGGGTCAAGGGAAGGCCTCAGTGAAATGGATTAGCCCAATGGCCATGACAATGGGCTCAGACACCCCAGCGACCATGAGGACGGTGCAGGACCGGGTGTTGTTCCCTTCTGTTAATACATAAGGCCTCCAGGAGAGGACCAGGAACACAGCAAGGGTGCGATTGCTATGTCCCCCTTTGAAACAATGAGTGAATGAATGATATTCCCACAACATAATTAAAAATAGCACTAAAGATAATTACTCATTTTGCTTAAGTGATAGAAGAGGGGGAAAAAATTCTAACTTTTGCACCACTCATTCAATAATACACAATTTGGAGACATTTAGCAAAGGATTTGTGGAATACCCTTTTTAGCAAAACAGATGTTTAAAAGACTAAATTATTTCTGAAATTACTATCAACAGTAAATCCTGGTTGAAAATATTATGTCCCTGTCACTGAATTTCTCAGGCTGTAGTCAGAATAGGGGAGAAGGTGAACATTCTGTACTTCTTTATCAAAGTACTTTCTTCATCCTGAAGTGACTGTACTGCTGTTTAAAAGAAATCAGAAATTTGTTTTCTTTTTCTTCGTGTTGAGTTTTCTACAAGAAGCCATAACATGGTTTGTAGCTCACGGCCCACAGTTTCTAGGCTACAACATAAAATTCAATTCCACATACACTGAGACCTAATGTGTGCCAAGCACCAAAAACCAAAACTAAACCCACTGCCATTGAATCAATCCCGACTCATAGTGACCCTACAGGACAGAGTAGAACTGCCCCATAGGGTTTACAAGGCTGTAAATCTTTACAAAAGCAGACTGACTCATCTTTCTCCCGCAGAACAACTGGTGAGTTTGAACCGCCAATCTTTTAGTTTGCGGCCGAGTGCTTTAACCACTGCACCACCAGGGCTCCTGTGGCAAGCGTTAGATATATTTAAAATAATAAATAAATAAAACATTTGTCATCAAGCTAATTACTACTCACGGTGGATTCCAACTCATGGTGACCTCACGTGTGCAGAATAGAACTCCTCCACTGGGTTTTCAAGGCTGTGAACTTTTGGAAGCAGAAAGCCAGGCCTTTTCTTCCAATGCACCTCTGAGTGGGCTCAAAATGACAACTTTTCGGTTAGTGGCTGAGTCCTTAACATTTCACGCCACACAGTGACTTCCATGACATGTAACGCAATGAGTAGAATTCTTCCATCATCTTTTGTTTTCTGTGGAAATTAATGGGTAAGATGACGGAAATAATGCAGATCACCCAAAAACATAAAGTTGTGGTTTTTTTCTATTTTCTGATGAATGTTTGTAATTATTGTAAATGACCATCCTTCAACAAATGATGTGCATGCAGATGCGGAAACTGAGCAAGGAACAGGTAAAGTGGCTTCTCCAGAACTGAACAAATCTGTGGCTGATCCGTAGCTGACTCATACAAGGAAACACACTTCACCTGACCCACGGAACACTTCTCCAATCACTGGGCCAGGGGAGGGCTGACAAGTCAAGACATGCTGTGATGATGAAAACACAACACCCAGTAGATTCATACTTCATCTAATGGTCAGGTAAGGACTTACAGATCCACCAAAACCCACTGCCATCGAGTCAACTCTCTCTATATAGGACAGTGACCCTATAGGACAGAGTAGAACTGCCCCATAGGGTTTCCAAGGCTGTAAATCTTTATGGACGCAGACTGCCTCATCTTTCTCCCACGTACCAGCTGGAAGATTCGAACACCTGAACTTTTCTGTTAACAGTTAAGTGCTTTAAGCACTGTGCCACTTGGGCTCCTTAAGGACTTACAGGCCACAGGATTTTTCAAATCTGCTGCTTCTCTACGATCTTGGTTGACTTTGAAGGAGGCCTCTTTTGTAGCTCAAATACTTGTTACTGCTTTTCTTGTACTCTGTAGACCAAGCTCATATGATAAGAAAGCCTGATAAATTCCATCACTGGGATGTGTAAGTCAGAGGACTTGAACATTATTTCCAAATTTACATTTCTCAGGGACATTGGTCATTACAGCAAGATTAGCCAGATTCTTACAGCATATTGCTTTGCTCTCTCAGTACAGAAGCAAGAATATCCATTCCGAGTACCAGTTCTATATCCCTCAGTAAATCTCTCTTCTTTGGGCCTTAGCCTTCCCCTGTGTAAAATGCGGGACTGGGCCTTAGCCTTTCCCTGTGTGAAATGCGGGACTGGACCTTAGCCTCCCCCTGTGTAAAATGAGGGACTGAACTAGGTAATCTGTAAGGTGTGTTCTGATTTTGAAGTAGACTTTTCAGTAAGTTGTTAACCTAGTTGAGCGTCAGCCTCGTCATAGGTGAAATGGAGGGTAGGGGGAATCCCTGTTTTGCAAGGTTGTATTAGCCTAGTGATAATCAGTAAGTAAACCTCCAGACACAAGGTCGAGATGCATTTCATTCCAGGCTATTTTTGCATATGAGAATCTCAGTCCAACAATTCACTACTCAAATGTTCGAGATCCCATCTGAAGGATTATACACAAGGCAATCTCAACCAATTTTAGGCACTAGTATTACATTTAAGGAACTCTGGTAGCATAGTTCCTAAGGCACTTGACTGCTAACCAGAAGGCTGGTGGTTCAAACCCACCAGCCACTTCTCAGAAGGAAGTTTGGACAATCTACTTCGTAGTGATACCACCTCAGAAACCCAAGGTGGGGTTGCTATGAGTCAGGTCCAATGTGATGGCACATAACAACAACAACAATATTACACTTAAAGTTTTGCATGCTTAGCAAACATAACAGGAATTTACCATAACACATTAAACATTCTCATTTTTTAAAAAAAATTATTTATCGTTGTCAAGAATATATACAGCAAAACATACATAAACATACATCAATTCAACTGTTTCTAATGTACAATTCAGCGACTCTGACTACATTCCATGAGCTGTGCAGCCATTCTCACCCTCTTTTTCTGAGTTGTTCCCTCCTCATTAATATAAACTCACTGCCCCACTAATGTTTTTATCTAATCTTTCAAGTTGCTATTGTCAATTTGAACTCATGTAGACATGTTTAGTGCTTCAGTTCTACCTAGTTCATCACATAGTTCCTGGGATCTTCAAAGCTTGCAAGCAGCCATCCAAGGCACAATAATTGGTGTCTCTTTGCCTGGAGCAACACAGGAAGCAGGAGAGTCAAGAATAGGAGGAGGCTATGGAATGTGTGACTAAATACCTTTGTGAAGAACTACTTCCTCTGCCATGAGTTCAGAAGAACTGGAAGGTGCCTAGGTACCATTACTTTTTGATCCAAGAGTCAATAGAAGAATCTTGATCAAAAGGGGGAAAATTCAGAATCTAATTTCAAAGTCTTGTGGAAGCCAGACTTTCTGGAACAATGAAGCTAGATGGACCCCTGAAACTATTGTTATTCTTGACTACTGATCATCTTTAAAACTTAAACAAAAACATTCCCTGAAGTCTTCCTTGAGATTTATCTAGTAAAGTATCTGTTCCTTGAGCATTAACATTCTCACTTTAAATCTATGGGTTTTTAAAGACATTAGAAGTTTGGGTCATTAATGTAAGTACTATGGTTTCATTCATTTCTCTATATTATAGAAAGTTAGTAGTCTTGTGTCCAAAACCTTGTTGCTCTTAAGAGGAGAGAGTTTTCACTAAAACTGAGCTATCGAGCTGTGAAAGACAGAGCATTATAGCAACATACCCTTGACCCTCTCTTTCAAAAACAGGACCAGGCCCACATTTGAGGAATGCCAAATGATTCTCATTAAAGGAATGAGCATATTTTCAGTGACATGTGTCTGACCAACTTTAATTTAGTTGGCAGGACTCGTGGCAGCCAGAGACCCAAAAATAACCCACAGCTGGCAGTTCCTGCTCAAACACACCTAACAGACGAATTTCACACTGCTTCATGGATGCCCCACCCTAGACAAACAGGGTGTAAGGTCATATGCAAATTGTTGTGACATTAAACATGCTCTCCCGGTGACAACCGTGACAGGTTGAACTTAATCCGCTGAGTTCCTGGAGCTCCTTCTTTGTAAAAATAAGCTTACGCAGGGTAAGATGAAAGCTTGGGTTGATTCCAACCCCTGCCTCCCCCCACAAGCTATTTTTAGCTTACAACTACCACTGATAAGTGCTTTAGAAAATATGCTTTCAGAAACAGGAACAATGAAAACACAAAATAGCATTGCATTTCAGTGAGAAGTCCTCAGTCCCTCGGCCAAAGCTGTAAAAGAATGTCATTTGGGTTTAGAAGCACTGGAGTACAGGTTTTCCACAGTCCTTTCTACAGACAGTTTCCCTAAACAGCCTGAGGAGGCAGTGGGTGGGCTAAATTTACGCCAGGTCTACCCTTGAAAATGTAGTCTTTGTGGAACAGACCAAGGACCGTGTCCACAGTACAACTGCACTGTTGTTATTGTTGCCGTGTGCTTTCCAGTCAATTTTGACTCACAGTAACTCCACGTGACAGAGCAGAACAGCCCCATAGGGTTTTGCAGGCTGGTGGCATAGTGCCTAAGGCATCTGACTGCTAACCAGAAGGCTAGCGGGTCAAACCCACCAGCCTCTCCTCAGAGGGAAGGTTGGGCAGTCTACTTCCATAGTGATACCTATATAGTATAGGTATATAGTATATATACCTATATAGTATACCTATATAGTATCATCTTCCTTCCGAGGAGTGGCTGGTGGATTTGAACCTCCAGCCTTCTGGTTAGCAGTCAAGTGCCGTAGCCAAGGAAGATGGGGCAATCTACTTACATAGTGATACTGCCTCGAAAACCCAAGGAGGGGTCGCTATGAGTCAGGTCTGACTCGATGGCACATAACAACAACAACAACATATAGTATATATACCTATAGAGTATACCTATATAGTATCATAGTGCCTCAGAAACCCTAGGAGGGATCGTTATGAGTCAGATCCGACTCGACGACTCAACGGCAGTGGGTTTAATCTTTCAATAAATGGTAACTAACAGTATGTAAGCTATCACTTCATTGTACTTTCTGCCGACACATTTTGCCACATCTGGAAATTTTCTGAGTGAGCCATGATCCTTGCTGCCAAAATTTACAGTTTGATGGGGAAGAGTCACATAGACTTAACCAAGTAAAAGATGGAAGTGCCAATTTTGCATAAAGACAGTAACAACAATAACTGCCACTGACATCAGCATTAAGTACTTCATACATATGATAGTACTAAATCTTTACAACACCCTTTGAGGGAGATACTATCTTTACTCTATTTTACAAATGAAGAAAGTGTGGCACAGAGAAGTTAAGTAACTTGCCCATGGTCAAAGAGCTAGTTAAGTGGAGAACCAAAAATTGAGCCCAGCAGTATGTCTCCAGGGCTAGGAATAGACCTGGGTACCAAGCCAGAGTTTATCATATGCTTACTGGGTGATCTTAGGCAGGGTATTTAGCTTTGCTGAGGCTCAGTTTCCTCATCTGAATGGAATAGCAATTCCTAGCTCACAGGTTTATGTGGAGTATTAAACAGAACTCTGTGTGCAAAGTGCTTGACACAGCCTCTTCAGCAAGTGACAGATGATCATGTTTGCCATCAGGGCAACAAACACATTAAAATCTTTTTTTCTAAGATGTCAGCCACCTTCCCTATTTGCCTCACTGACTGTTAAGTCACCACTACTAGAGATGTAGCTATGGGGAGTGGAATTAGGGGTGCCAACCTGTTCCCCGCTGTGTCCCTAGAAGTAATTAAGATGTTAGTAGGTGAGGATGCAGAGATAACAACATTCCAGGTCAGTTCAACAGACATTTGTTGAGTTGTTTATTCATCTCCTGTCATGGACTCAGCACTGGGTTAGGCACTGTGCTGACTAAACTGATCAAAGAGTAGATTCTTGGTACGAATAACCCAAGATACTGTGGCAAGCACTTTGCAAACATAATTGCATTTAATACTCCACATAAATCTGTGAGCTAGGAATTGTTAGTCCCCTTTCTTAGATGCAGAGACCGAGGCTCAGAAAAGCTAAATGCCTGCCTCTACCATCAAGGAGCCCATGGCCCCAGAGGAGAAATGTACATGTGAAAACATCAAGCACCCACCATACAAACTACACAATCTACTACTGTGCAGAAGCTGTTGGAAGAGGCAGCAGCGAAGTGTCCAGGCAGTGGAGCTCCCAACCATGATGCTCACCCTGGATGCAATGTTCAAACCATCAGGCCACACTAGATACAAACCAGTCTGAGCCTTGGAAAACTGTTGGCGTGTCCATCTACCCTTGTGTCTTCAGGCCAAAGCTGGAACACTGATACTTTGCTTTGGTGATTGCACGGCCATGATAAGGCTCTCCATCAGAGTCTTTGCAAAGTCAAGCCAACCTCTGATATGAGGATACCTGTTCTGGAAACAGCCTAGCATAGCTTGAGGGGCTCAGCAATACAAGATTTCCTAGTAGAAACCAGGTGCTTGAAAGTGTCAAGTTAGATTATTAATGGGTGGGAAATCTAAAGCAGCCACTCACACTTCACAAGATTGAATTAGGAGAGGAGAGTCATCCTTTTTTTTTTTTTAGAAAGAGGAGGAAGGTGGAGGACTAAAGGCAAACACTGACGATTAGCTCTCAGCCAAAAGACAAGAACCAAAAATTTTTATTCCCTACTTGTGCTTGAATTTACAGATTATAAAGAACTTTCATAAGCGTTTAGACACTCAGCAATTTGTGGCAGTCAGCAGTTGACACAATAATGATGTTTAACAAATGACCATTAAAAGCTCAGTGGCATTCATCAGTAAATATTTATTTCTTGCTAACACATCTGTGAACCAAGTATAGTGTCTGCTGCATATGTCCCATCCATATGTCCCTGGAATGGAGGCTGGGGGGGCAGTGGCTACTCACTGTATGTTCTTTTCATGGTTTTGGTAGAAACACAGAGGGCGAGCCCACCCAGGCAAGCACACACATCATATCCTCTGCACACATCACTGTCACTAGCATCCCGTTGGCCACAGCAAGTCACATAGCCAAGTCCAATGTCAAGGACTGGGGAAGGTATGCATTACCCACCATGAGGCCATGGCAAAGGAGTGGGTATATAACACTAATAAAGAGGAATGAAAAATTGATACTAATTATCCAATCTACCACACCTTCTACCAACCCTGAGTGGCAGGCACTACTGGCTCTAGTTTTTTCTTAACTTATCCAAAAAAACCAATAGCCATCAAGTCAATTCTGACTCATAGCAACCCTATAGACAGAGTAGAACTGCCCAATAGAGTTTCCAAGGCCTCATCTTTCTCCCACAAAGCAGCTGGTGCATTCAAACCACCAATCTTTTGGTTAGTAGCCCAATGTTTTAACCACAACACCACCTTGAAAACTGAGAAAATTGAGCCTCAGAAATTAAAGTCATCCATCCAAGGCCAGGCATGTAGTAGGTAGCTCTAGCGGAATTAGAACTGAAACCTTTGGCCCTCTGTGGCTTTACAGGGATTTAATTTATTGATATGCACCTAACATGCATCTCTAATAATAACCCCATCCCTTAATTATGCTTCCTTGGAGATAACAATTCTCTCCAACAAAGACCAGACCCAACACGTCTCATCCCTTAGTACTATTACAGTGTTTCCCATTATTTAAGACTTTCTGCAGTGTTTCTGTTTTTTGTTTTGTTTTGTTTGTTTTTTATTGTGATTTGGGTGAAGATTTACAGAGCAAATTCACTTTCCATACAGCAGTTCACATATACTTTGTCTCATGACATTGACCACAGTTTACCACAATGCAACAGCTCCCCTCCCACTTCCTCCCCATAGTTACCTCTTCCCAATGTCCATCCCTCCATGCACTCCTGCCCCCTGAGCTATCTCCCTGTGCATAAGCAGCCCTTCTTTCTCCCATGATTGTTCTCTCCAAGGAGTGTATCTACCTCAGGTAAATGTTCAACTCATATGCCTGTCTTTTGTTTGGCTGGAAACCACAGGTATGGGTTCAATTCCAGACCTGAAGGGCAACTAGGGGCCATAGTCTTAGCAGTTCCACCAGACTCTATCGGACCAGCAAACCTGGTCTCCCCCTTTTTTTTTTCTCTCCAAATGATTTTGAGTTTTGTTCCACATTGTTCTCCCTCTCAGTCAAGGATTTCCTAGATAGATCCCCTTCCACGTGGATGATAGTGGTAGCCGGGCACCATCTAGTTCTTCTGGTCTCAAAGTCATATAGGCTTTTCTGCAGTGTTTTTACAAGCTATTTTACTACTACTGCTAGTAGTACACTAATAAATCATTTATGCTGGGAAACTGGAATTAGAAAACCCTGGCTACTTGAAAACAGACTTTATTTAAACCATCCCTTTTCCTCTCCAATGAGTACCATCACAGGCACATTACCTACTCTATAAGAGCCAGTGGAACAGAAGATACTGACGGCTTCAGAGAAAAGACTGTGGAAGGATCAAGTTTGAAACTAATTCTTGAAGGGGTAGGAATGTTTGCTGCTACTGCCCTATGCAATCTGCCACCCAAATCCATTCATTCATTCCTACAACAGGTAGCTATTGAAGGTCTGCTCTGAGTTTGGCGGAGTGCAGGAATGAAGACTAAAAGAAAAAAAAAAATCTTGTGTGCAATGGATTCTGATTCACGGCAACCTCATTTGTTACAGGGTAGAGCAGCCCCATAGGATTTTCTTGGCTGTAGCCATTATGCCCAACACTCATCTGTCAGTATGTTGTTGTGTGGTGGCTTGAAAGTTGCTGGGATGCAAGAGCTATGCTACTGGGATTCCAAATACCAGTGGAGTCACCCTTGGTAGACTGGTTGCAGCCGAGCTTCCGGACTAAGACAGACTGAGAAGGAGGGTGTGGTGGTCAACTGCTAAAAACCTAAAAAGCCAATGAAAATCTTAGGAATAGCAGCAGAACACTGTCTCATATAACGAAGATGAGGCCCTCAGGTTGGAAGAAGGCACTCAAAACACAACTCAAAGTGAAGTCAACCTCCATAAAAAAAAAAAAAAAAAAAAGTAAATTTTATCCATAAATGGAGTAAAGCTTTCAGGACTTCCTTTTGCTGATAAGGCCTAACTCAAAATGAGACCAAACAGCTGTAAATACCCATTAATGATTAGAACAAAGAATATATGAAGTATAAATCTAGAAAAATTGGAATTTATCAAAACTGAAATGGAATTCATAAAGATTTCTATCCTAGGCATTAATTAGCTGAAATGGACTGGTATTAGCCATTTTGACTGGGACAATCATATGGTCTACTTCGCCAGGAATGACAAATCGAAGAGGGATGGTATCACTTTCATCATAAGAAAGAACATTTCAAAATCTGTCCTAAAGTACAACACTGTCAGTGATAGGACTTTTCATATGCCTACAAGGAAGACTAGTTAATATGACTATTATTCAAATTTACAAACCAAACACTAAGCCAAAGATGAAGAAATTGAAGACTTTTAACAATTTCTGCAGTCTGAAATTGATCAAATATGCAATCAAGATGCATTGATAATTACTGATGATTGGAATGCAGAAGTTGGAAACAAAGAAGCTTCTGCAGTTGGAAAATATGGCTTTGGTGATAGAAACAACACCAAAGACTGCATGATATGATTTTGTAAGACCAACAACTTATTCATTGAAAATACTTTTTTTCAACAACATAAATGGTGAGTTTGCACGTGGACCTCAACAAACGGAACACATAGGAATCAAGTCGACTACATCTGTGGAAAGAGACTATGGAGAAGCTCAATATCATCAGTTAGAACAAGACCAACTGAGGAAAAGACTATCAATTGCTCATATGCAAGTTGAAGTTGAAGCTGAAGAAAATTAAAACAAGTCCACAAGCGCCAAAGTACAACCTTGAGTATATCCCACCTGAATTTGGAGACCATCTCAAGAAGATTTAACAGTGAACAGTGATGACCAAAGATCAGGTAAATCATGGGATGACATCAAGGACATCATATATGAAGAAAGCAAAAAGTCACTTAAAAAGATGGGAAAGAAAAGACAAAAATTGATCTCAGAAGAGATTCTGAAACTTGCTCTTTAACGGAGAGCAGCAAAAGCAAATGGAAGAAATGATGACGTAAAAGAGCTGAATAGAAGATTTCAAAGGGCAGCTTGAGAAGATAAAGTAAAGTATTATGAAATGTGAAAAGATCTGGAGTTAGAAAACCAAAAGGGAGGGACACACTCAGCATTTCTTGAGCTGAAAGCCCTGAAGAAAAAAATCAAGCCTTGAGTTGCAATATTGAAAGATTCTCTGGGCAAAATAAGGAGCTCTGGTGGTGCAGTGGTTAAAGCACTTAGTTACTAACCAAAAGGCCAGCAGTCCAAACCCACTGCCACTCTGCAGGAGAAAGATGAGGCTTCTATAAAGATTTACAGCCTTAGAAACTAATGGGGCAGTTCTACTCTGTCCTATAGGATTGCTGTGAATGAGAATTAACTTTATGGTGGTGGATTTATGGGCAAAATGTTAAATGATCCAGGAAGCATCAAAAGAAGATGGAAGGAATACACAGAGTCACTGTACCAAAAAGAATTGGTCAATGTTCAACCATTTCAGAAGATAGCATATGATTAAGAACCAATGGGACTAAAGCAAGAAGTCCAAGCTGCCCTGAAGGAATTGGTGTAAAATAAGGCTCTAGGATTGATAGGATATCCATTGAGATGTTACAACAAATGAATGCAATGATGTAAGTGCTCACAAATCTATGCCAAGAAATCTGGAAGACAGCTACTGGCCGATTGACTGGAAAAGATTCAAATCTGTGCCCATTGCAAAGAAAGGTGATAGAACAGAATGCAGGAATTATTGAGCAATATCATTACTATCACACACAAGTACAATTTTGCAGAAAATAATTCAAAAATGGGTGCAGCAATACATCGACAGAGAGCTGTCAGAAACTCAATCTGTATTTAGGAGAGGATGTGGAATGAGGGACATCATTGCTGATGTCAGATGACTATTGGCTGAAAGCCAAGGATTCCAGAAAGATGTTTACCTGTATTTCATTGACAATAAAAAGGCATTTGACTGTGCAGATCATAATAAATTATGGATAACATTGTGAAGAATGGGAATTCTAGAACATTTAATTGTGCTCATGAGAAAACTATATGTAGACCGAGAGCCTGTCGCTCAAAGAGAACAAAGGAATACTTCATGATTTGAAATCTGGAAGGGTATGCAGCAGGATTGTATCTTTTCACCGTACTTATTCTGGTGGCATAGTGCCTAAGGCATTTGACTGCTAATCGAAGACTGGTGGTTCAAACCCACCAGCCACTCGTCGGAAGGCAGGTTGGCCAATCTACTTCCATAGACATAGCACCTCGGAAACCCAAGGAGGGGTCACTATGAGTTGGATCCAACTCAACAGCAATGTTTGGTTGGTTGGAATCTGTATGCTGAGCATATAATCCAAGAAGCTGGCCTATATGAAGAAGAGCACAGCACCAGGCCTGAAGGAAGGCTCACTGCCAACCTGAGATATGCACATGACACAACCTTGCTTGCTGACATCCAAGAGGACTTGACACATTTATTGATGAAGATCAAAGACTACAGACTTTATTATGGATTACACCTCAATATAAAGAGAAAAAAAAAAAAAAAATCCTCACAACTGGGCCAATAAGCAAAACCATGATAAATGGAGAAAAGATTGAAGTTGTCAAAGATTTCATTTTAATGAATGCACAATCAACACCCATGGAAGCAGCAGTCAAAAAATCAAACAACTTACTGTATTGCCCTGGGCAAATCTGCTGCAAAAGACCTCTGTAAAGTGTTAAAATGCAAATATGTCACTTTGAGGACTAAAGTAACCCCGAACCAAGCCACGGTCTGTTTAGTTGACTCATATGCATACCGGACAATGAATAAGGAAGAACAGAGAAAATATGATGCGTTTGAATTATACTGTTGGTGAAGAATATTGAATATATCACAGACTGCCAGAAGAATGAACAAATCTTTCTTGGAAGAAGTACAGCCAGAATGCTTCTTGGAAGCAAGGGTGGCAAGCCGTTGCCTCACATACTTTGAACATGTTATCTGGAGCCACCAGTCCCTGGAGAAGGACAGCATGCTTGGTAAAGTAGAGGGTCAATGGAAATAGAAGCCCCTCAACAAGATAGACCTACACGGTGGCTGCAATCATGGGCTCAAACATAGCAATGATTGTGAAGATGGTGCCGGCCCTGGCGGGTGTTCTGTTCTGTTGTGACCCTGAGTTTTATGGAAGCATATGTATGGCTAGGCTGTCCTTCTGCAAAGCTCTAGCTAGGGGTGGGGGGGTGGTCCAGCTGCCAGCCTTTGGTGAGTAGTAGACCGATGCCCCCAAACAGCACAGACCAGCTCCCACAGAGCTTTTATTCTGTAGGGAGCAGTGGATGGTTGCTGAAAAAAGAGAAGAAGAAAAAAAAAAAAAAGGCAGTGATTTCAGAGTATAGTAAGTGTTGTGAAGAACTAGGTTGTGTGGGTGACTTCACTGTTCAGCGTCTCTGAGGCCCTGGGTCCCTTCATCTGGAAGGCAGAGCAGTCGCTTGCACACAGCCCGCCTGTGGCCTTAGGAGGATTAGGTTAATGAAGTTAGGCATGTGAGGGCCTGAAACACTCACTGCAGTTTCTTTAGTTCCCATCGGTGGGGGGTTGGGGTGCTGATGGAGGGAGGACATTCCAGGGCCATTCTCCTCTCCTTCACCGAAAGGAAAACTCCTGCCCTTCCCGGGAGAGGCCTCTAGCAAGCCCAGAGGAGTAGGTCCTCAGAACCAAAGCCCAGCCGGGCCAAGAGCGGGGTTTCGACGCTGAGAGGAGTTAGGAGAACGCTTGTCTGCTCCTTGGCGGCCTGGACGCGATTTTGGAGCTCGGGTGGGAGAGGGGGGCCTGTCCCGGTCCTGCGTCCCACCCCGCGGGGACAGACGCCACTCGGGCCTCCTCCTTCCCTTCCCTTCGCCTCCGGGGAAAGCAGGCAGACTGCGGACTCGCTAATGACAACTCGGGTGGGACGTGGGATGGGGGCGTGGGAGCGGGTCTGGGTCGCACGGTGCCCAGTCCCGCTCGCCGACGCCCCCGAAGGCTGAGCTCACTGCGCGGAGCTCGATGCTGACAGCTCAGGGACCAGAGGCGGGCTGTCCTTTCTCCCCCACCCCCGCCCCCAGTCACCCAGACGCAGCTCCGGCCTCCTCTTCCCTCCGCTCCAGCCCTTGCTCGAGCCCCAGGCCTGGCCGTAGGGCCGCGGCAGCTGCGCTCTGGGGCTGGGAGGGCGCGCGGAGGTGCCAAGGGCGCGGGGCGGTGGGAGACGGCCTGGCAGCGCGGCTTCAAGTTTCCACAGCGCGCGGTTGTGCAACAGCGAGGCGAGAGAGCCGCGGGCAGCTTGGAAAACAAGCCCATAAACAAAGCCACGTGGCCCCGGGCCGGGGGGCCGGGCCAAGTGCAGGCGGCTCTTCCGGCAACAAAGAGCCCGGCCGGGGGCGCCGCATAAATAGTGTGGCGGCGGCTGGGACGCAGCACTCAGCGAGCCGGCAGCCTTGAGCCCCTGCACCGCGCCGTCGCCCTCCGCGAGCGCCGGACACCCGGCTTCGCCCCCGCAAACCGCAGCCCCCGCACCGGTTCCCGGCACGCACCCCCTCGCCGGTCCCCAGCACTCGGAGCTCCCGCCCAGCGCAGCGCGTCTCCGAGGCCGCCCGGCCGATCTCGTCCCTCAGTCGGTCCGGTCCGTGCGTCCGACGCGTCCGCTCACGGGTGCCATGCCATTCCTCGGCCAGGACTGGCGGTCCCCCGGGCAGAGCTGGGTGAAGACGGCCGACGGCTGGAAGCGCTTCCTGGACGAAAAGAGTGGCAGCTTCGTGAATGACCTTAGCAGGTGAGGGGACCCGCCACCAACGTCCAGCCCGGCGAAACCGACCCTGAGGGTCTGGGGGCTCGGAACAGCTAAGCAAAGCCGCCAGGAGGGCTGGGACCGGGTGGGCAGGGGGCGCTGACTAGAGGTTGGGGGCGAATTGCCTGGACTGTGGCCGAGGTCGCCGGAGCACAGGAGACTGGGCGCTTGGATACTTGTATTGTTCAAGGTCAGCGTCCGCAAACGGCCAAGACTCCTTACAGAGCCCCGGACGGCTCTGAGAATGTAGTAACAACCGCGATTCTTCTTCCTAAACGCTCAAACGTAAACCCACAACCTTAGGGAGTTCTGAACCCAGATTAGGTCCCCTGCCAGGTTAAGTCCCCAGAGTAAGGGGCACTGGCATCATCGCGCAGTTCGCGTGTGTGGGGCGCGGGCGCGTGGGGGGCGCGCCTTTCACCGCAGGAAAGGCTGGCTCCCCGAGGCGCGCAATCTGGAGATGCGAGGGGACGCGCATTCTGCCTGGAGCGCGGCCAGGCTCTTCCCACGCACAAGCTACCGCAGGGTGGGCAGGATGATGAGTAACCGGGAAACGGCGGCGAGGGCACTGGCCAGCTGGTCTCGGGGGCAGCGGCAGAAAGATGGCAACCCCACCAGGGACGGATGCAGAGATGCGGCGGAGGGAAAGCCCCTTGGGAGGGCTCCACGGAGCCCGCCAGCCCTAGGCTTCCCTGGGGACAGAGCGTTTGCACCTGTTTCCTCGGTGGCCCGTAAGGTGTGTCTTCCTTCTGTATTTGAGAGTGCATGCTCATTTCAGGTAGTGCCTGTGAGCAGCAGACAGTCCACGGACCTGGCTCCGGTGAGCCTCCGGACTCAGGTCTCACCTGAGCTGTCAGTCCTCTGAGCCTGGCGCTTGGCCTGGGAAGGTCAATAACACAAGTGCCTCCTAATAATATTATTTAGTTTGGAATCTGTTATCCCCAGACCTTGCTAAGGCTGTCTGGCAGATTCCTGACATTTGGCCCATATAAAGAGGTGGTGTAGAGTAGGTCCAACTAGGACAGGTGCACCCCTTGAGGTCACCCTTGGGTGCGTCTCACCCCCACCCCATTTGGCTAGCTTCAGTGGAGGGTTCTATAAGTGGGCCAGGTTCCCAGTTATTGAGATTTAGCAACAGTTGTTTGGATGACCCCTTGGCTCTAAATTTTAAGAAAATGTGGTTATTTTGATAGCTTGACCTTCAGGGCCTCCCCTGTTTGTGATTTGTAACGCATCAGACCCCTTTGTCTCCCTGTAAAAAGCAGCAAATGATTTAACCTTGTCAGCAGAGACATGAGCTTATTGACCTTTCTGTTAGTGATACTTTGAGGGAGGCCCATGGAGTTTGGGGAGCACTGTAAGGAAATCTATTTCTGGAAAATCAGATTATTTATTTACAGTAAGAAAAAGAAAAAGAAAAAAAAGACCAATTGGTGTCACCAGACCACAGTATCTCCCATAAGGACTCAGGTTACCAATTAAGCCTAAATTACTCCCCCTCAAATAAACGGGAAGGGGGCACCTCTTTGCGGATTAGCTGGTGACCTGGGATTTGGGTACCTTTGTTGTTGTTGTTGGTTGCCATTGAGTTGATCCCCATTCGTGGTGACCCTGTGTGTACAGAATAGAACTGCTCCCCGGCGTTTTCAAGGCTGTGACCTTTCAGAAGCAGGTCACCGGGCCTGTCTTCCTAGGCAGCCCTGGGTGGGATCGAACCCCCAACCTTCCAACTAGTAATCAAGCACTTGACCATCTGTGCCCAGGGACTCTTTGACACTTATTTCTGTATAAAACTTGAGATTCATTTAGCAAGGTGGAGCAATAGCCTGCCACTGTGAGCTGCAACCCAGTGGCTCACCTAAATGTAATTGTTGGGTGCTCCTCAGAGCAGAGCGGACTGTTGGGTTCAGCGGGAAAGGATTTAAAAGGCAGAGCTCTGGTTGGTGTGAATGCTGTACTCACAGAGTCCTGGCCCCAGGAGATAAGCTGCTATCACTCTCCTTTAGAAATAAACAGCCAGTGCCTCCCCCCCCCACCACCACCAGGGGAGACCTGAAGATCGGTTTCACTTATCTTCAAAGTTTCGACTAGGCCAGGATCAAGTAGCTTCACACCCCTTTGTTCCCAACACAAACCTATTTTTCACCCTCCCATTTCATGCCCTGAGAGCTAGAGCTGTTACCTGCACTGTATGGCAAATGGTGACAGATAGTCACACCTGGGGTCATTTGATGAGTCAGTATAGGAGTCATTGGTAGCCTCTTAGCAAAGCTGCTGGCCGTTTGCATAGTATTGGTTTTGGTTTTGTTTTGTTTCCAGCATTTGTAAACAATCCCTTCCCTACTTAGCATGAGAAGTCTGCCAACTTCTTTCAAACACTTGGCCTTCTGAGGCCTGGGTTTGTAATCTCAAATATCCCCACTGTTTTCGGGTGAGGTGACGTTTCCTTGTGATGTCAGGTTTGGGCTGAGTGCCTGGCTACACAGGTGATACTTAAATACCTCTCCTGTTGTGAGAAAACAAAAGGCAGGCCCTGAAAAAGCGAGGGAGGGGGGCTGTTACGTAAAAAGAGGCCTGCCAGGCATGGTCTGCTTCTCTCCTTCCCTGGCCAGTTTTGTAAGCTGGCCAAACCCGAGGCAGGGATGAAGGGTGCATTCGGTGCCTTGGGTCTGAGCTGTTGTTTAGCGTTGCCCACAGCTTGTCTGCACAGCATGTCTTTTCTGAACTCTGTGTTCATTCTCTGGATGGGCCAGAGCCCTGTCCTCCTTCAACGGCAGAATGTTACAAACCCCATTACAGCTAAGTGCCCAGAACTGAGATAGTGTGAGGATTTAAGATAAGCCTAAAGCAGGGCTTCTTCTCTCAAAAAGTTAAACCTACATAAAAAAGAAGGGGATTTTTTTTTTTTTTTTACTAGTTGCTTGTTAAGTCGATCCCAATTCATGGCGACCCCAACTCATGGTGACCCCATGCAGAGAGCACAGACTCGAGCTGTGCTCCCTAGGGTTTACAGCGGCTGATTTTTCAGTAAATCACCAGGCTGTCTTCAAGGAATCCCGAGGTGGACTCAAACGTCCAACCTTTTGGTTAGCAGCCAAGCACACTAACTGTTTGCACCACCCAGGGACCCCAAAAGGAGAATAATAAGTGCTAAATTTGGTGGGGCAGATTCCAAAGTCAGAGAAATTGCATGAGGGAGAGGGTCCGAGAATACTTCAAGGAAGTGATAGGTGAGCCCCCTCCCCAGCCCTCCTCACACACCCTCAACCCTATGCCTACCCCACCCTCAGGAAGAGTAATGTAAGATATCTGAGCCTCAGCCATTCTTCCCCCAGCCTACACTTCTGCCGTTGAAAATTCGATGTTGATTTACTGTAGAGCTAAGGCTGACCCAGGAAGTAAGAAGTTTTCCTTGGTGCCCTGGATGAGTAGTGCATATTCAATAGAAATAATAGTTGAGGTTTTATTGAGTGCTTACTGTATGCAAGGCACTGTTCTGAGAGCTTTATACACTGGGTTGTTTGTGTCACCAGCACAATCCAAGGTTTAGCCATGTGAGTTTGGCAATCTGGGTAAGTATTGGAGCAAATGAACACAGAAATCTCACTGCCCTTAATTGAGGCTGTATAAGTAGCTCTGGTGGTACAACAGTTAAGCACTTGGCTGCGAACCAAAAAGTTGGTGGTTCAAACCCATCCAATAGCTCCATAGGAGACAGCCCTGGAGATCTGCTTCCATAAAGATTACAGCCTGGAACACCCTGTGGGGCAGTTCTACTCTGTCACATGGGGTCACTGAGTAGAAACCGACTTGTTGGCACCTATCAACGACAAAAGCAAGTGAGCCCATTGGGGCAGACCACGGTCTTCTCAAATGGCTCATTGCTATGGCAAATGAAATAATAAATAGGAGGTTTTACCCTTCCTTCCCTTTATCTCTGCTGCCAAGGCAGTCTTATTTTTAAATCTTTCCACCTTTTTTTTTTTCTAAGTAGCTTGGTATGTGTGATGGTAGGATAGGGTGAAGGAGGTCTTTTTCATATTCCACGCCTGTGCCTATAAAGACCAGGATTAGTAAGAAATGCTACAGCATAGCAACTTGCTGGCTATTATGAATATACTGAAGAAAGCAGCCTCTTTAAGATGGTTATGCTTCTTATTTTTTAAAAAAATGAAATGCTGTGGTTTCTAAATGGCAGTGGCTTTTCTTGTTAAAATTTCAGTTATAATTTTCCATGGGCTTTGCATTTTCTTGACATGGGCACCATGGAACTTTCAAAAGAGCCTCTAACTGAGTCTACTTGTGCTTGAAAGAAAATGTATAAGCAGGCAACACAAATAAACCCATGGCCCTTCCTTCCAGGCCCCTCCTGTGGAGTCTAAGACCTAACACCAAGCTCAAAGCGCAGGGCTGCTCTTGGGTGAAAAGCTTTCTATCCTACAGTGGGAGAGCATCCTCAGTTACATAAAGTTATTTTGCAATGAGTCACTTGGGCTTCAGGCAGGTTATTGTCAGGAAAGCAAGTGTTCACATTCCTTGGAGGAATGTTTTCAATTAGAAAAGAATACGATGAAATATAAATATTTCAGACGTCTAAGGGATGGTCACCATGTATGGTGCAGACTTCAAAACTCTTCTGCTGAACTTTAAGAGTGTGCTTCAGAGTGAGACAGCTCCGTTTCATGATTCTCTGTCTGTGGAAACAATAATGAAGGTCTTTGTTGTAAGTGGTGTGTGTGTGTGTTGTTGTTGCTTCTTTTGAAATAAGCCTCGGGTGGTAGTTTTGCATACAGACTGCTCTAGTGTTGCTTTCTAAAGCTGTTCTCGGCTTTGGTACATCATGGCCCAGTCAAGGGACCTTCCCTCTCTTTCTCTTTTCCTCAATTTTGATTGAAATTTCTGAAGTCAGCCTCTAGGATTAAGAGTTCTCTTCTCTCTTTGTCCTGCCCTTATTTTCCTGCTGACCTTGGAGCAGACATGGACTGGTCAGTAGTTCTGTACCATAGCATCATACAAGTAGACAAGCATACATTCACGTGTTACACAAAGCCTGGCCTCAGACACCCCAGACTTGTTTAAGAAAGTGCTGCGAAGAGAAGGACATGTCCGCTGTAATCCATGTGAAACCTAAAAATATCCTGTTCCACTGAATGAAAAAGAGAAGGCTAGAGATACTTGTTCTTGTTTGTTGTTATGTGCCGTCGAGTCGGCCCCAACTCATAGCGACCCCTCCTTGGGTTTCTGAGGCAGCATCACTACAGAAGTAGGACTAGGAAACACAATAAATGGTTATCAGGCAGGGCCTTACAAAAGAAGATTAACAATTAACTAACGATCGATTATCCATCAAGCTGATCTCGATGGGTACAGAAAAGCAACCCTGCGGGCACTAATAGGTGGTATCATGTGCAAGCATTTTAGCAAGATGCTTATTGGACTAACTGGCATGCTGCTTGGGAGATTACTGAAAACTGTGCTTGGGAGATTACTGAAAACTGTTTTCAAACTCTCAAAAGAGAGTTCGAGAAAACTCTTGTACCGTTTACACAATGCCAATGGAAGGGAGATATGCTGGTGTAGCTCGTTTTTCCCAACAGATGCATGGCCAAAAAGGATACTCATAAATTACATTGAAATTCAGCAGAGGGGCTCAGAGCATTATAGGACTCTACTATGCCGGTGTATAACAACATCACCACCAACAACAACCCTAATATATGCTTTACTAATTGGCATTCCAAATCCTTACTTGAACATAGATACCCCATGGGGCTGGGGAAGGGGGAACCTGTCTTCTCTTTATACCTCAGTATTTTTTCTGCATCCTTTCTCTGCAAGCTATGCAGATGTCCACCTTGAAGTTACGTAGTCCAGTAGAATAACGCCCAGTCGCCCCCCTCCCAAATGAGAGCTGAGCCTACTAAGGGAAACTTGCACGTGACACAGGTTGAACTTTCCCATCCTTCAATGACTGGGAACTGCATGAGTGCATTTGCTGTCTTATAAATTTATGAAGTATGAATTTAGCTTGCTTCTGTAGGATCCAGGTTCTTCACCTCCCAGCATGATACCTAGTGTTAGTCAAGGACCTGCATGACTCTGGAACAACTAGCAGCACTACCCACTAACCAGCTCCTGGCAACTAGCACTACCCACTAACCAGCTCCTAGCAATGGAGTTCACAAGTCAGACTTCTGAAAACATGATCATGGTCTAAAGACATGGGAACATGTTAGTTAAGAGCAGCTCGGGTCCACTTGCCCCTCCCCCATCATCATTTTTCTTAAAGTGACATTGTAGTAGCTGCCTTGCCCCTGGTTAAAGAGAGCAGTGCTGTATGGGGAATACAATGGCAGGCTCTGTGGAGGAATTCAAAAGAAGTTAAAGCCCCATCCCTGCCTTCCACACAGATGTGGTCATACTTCACCCTAAAACAGAAAAGTCTGCATGTGTCGACTCCTTCTGAGGGATTATTTTATTGTTTTATTTTGTTTGAGGAGTGTGTGTGTGTGTGCTTTTTACGCCAGTGAGTTATTTATAGAAATCCTCCCTGCCCTCAGTGGATTTCAACCTATAGTGACCCCACAGGACAGAGTAGAACTGCCGCCTAGGGTTTCCAAGGCTGTAAGCTCTACAGAAGCAGACTGCCCTATCTTTCTCCCACGGAGAGGCTGGCGGGTTCGAACCACTAACCTTTCAGTAAGCAGCCAAGTGCTTAACACTGCATCACCAGGGCTCCTTGTTTATGGAAACAGTTCATATTAAAGTATAGTTCTGCTCATCATCTCTTCCGTCATTCCTAGTTACTGCAGCAAGGAGGTGTACAACAAGGAGAATCTCTTCAACAGCCTCAACTATGATGTTGCAGCCAAGAAGAGGAAGAAGGACATGCTGAACAGCAAAACCAAAACTCAGTGTAAGCCCTTTGTTTTCAACTTAAGGAAGCTGTTTGCAGATAGTCAGGATTGGTTCTGGGGGAAAAGAACCATGCCTGCCTTTATTTTAGGGTCACTGACAGAGGGGACCGGGGTCTTCGGCTCAGAAACCTGCCTGTGTATTTTCCAAGGGAGGTTTATGTGTTTTTTACAGTCTTTCTTATGTCATTTGCTGGTCTTTCTGTTCTCTTTTTCTGCTTGTCTCTTGTATTTGCCGTAGGCAGTGATATAGTTCCTTTTCCAGGGACATTGTTAGCTGGATCTTCCCACTTCAGTGTGCTTTTCGTTTGAACTGTGCTTTGAGGCTCTGACAGAATGTTTTCTTTCTCCTCTTCCCTTGTATAAAGAGGATGACCATTTCTAGATGCTGTATTTAAGTATTAACAAAGTATGAAGTTCTCTTAATAAGCATGAATTACAGATCTTTGGTTAATCTATCCACACTGCAGCCTCTCTTCATGTTATCATCTATTTTCTTTCTACTTTTTTATGGCCTTGGATACATGTTAGGTTTGGCATTTGAAACAAACTCTTTAACTTAGGTTTTAGATTCTTTAGGTATTTAGATTTTTTAATTCCAAACTCCAGTACAAATAAATTCAGAGCTCTGGCTATCAAAGATTTGGCATGCTCCAGACAGAGTAAATACAGCTTCAGTTGTATCACACTGCACCAGTTACGTATTTGCATCCTCTTCAATTATCGGTAGAGTCTTTGTATTTTCTGTCAAAACTTTGGAATAAATGAAGAAGAACCATGTTTAAAATCTTGGGCATGTTCCAATTTATAAAACTTTGTGTGTGGTTATTGTTTTTTTTTCCCCCATCTCTGTAGATTTCCACCAAGAAAAATGGATCTATGTTCACAAAGGAAGTACTAAAGAGGTAAGCCTCTGCCCATGCATTGAACAGTTAGGCTTAAGTGGTGCCTTCTCATGGGGTAAGGCAGGGGGAGAATTGAGCAACGGTGTTACTCAGAGCATGTGCCCATGACTGTCTTCTTGGGTGTGGGTGACAATGGCTAGCAGCCCACCACCTAGCCAGCTATCAGAATTTAAAGAGAGAGATACAGAGAGAAGCAAAAGTCTCTAACCATTCAGTAAGATACATATGTAGAGTTCTTTATAAAGATGATCGTGCCCTCCTCGAATGTATTCTTATAAATATATTCTTTGTCACGAGACATTGCCTTCCTTTTTTGCCAAGATCATCTCAAACTTCAACTCAATTCAGCTTTAACCCTAGAAGGTCTAATCTCTAAAGACAGCAGAAGGTTTCAGTTGTCTGTTCAGGGTGAGGACCTGAGGTAGATTTAGGAGGGGACAAGAGAGTATAATGACTACATTTGTACAGCACTTTGTAAAACTCTTCTGTTGCCCTTTATTTCCTCTCGGCACAGGCGTTTGCTCGGGTAACTATGACACAAGGCAGTATGATAGGGTGATAGAATTCCTATCACTGTCACGGACCTTAGGGAGCAGCTAGTTCCCTCTGTGACTGGAAGCTCAGGGAGGGTCAGTGTTACACCCAAGATCCCCCAGACACTCGGAGCAGAGCTCACACTGTGTGGCCTCTCTGCTCCCTGTCCCCTGTGCATCCATAGAGAAGAGGTCGGAACATCCTGCTTCTTCATGAAGTCTCATGAGTATTATGATCACAATGAGAAAAAGTCTAGAGATGCAATGTGATGTGGAGGCATAGAGTCAGAGCAGGTGGATCTAATTCCCCTCCCAGGAGCCTTCTTTAGACCCAACACCCAACCTTTCCTTGGTTGTCATCATTTTTCCAGACGAATGTGTGCAGAGAGCAAGGCCCCAGATGGTACAAGTCATGAAAAGAGTGTGTCACTGGCTAAAGCAGCTGCCAACTGCATTACCATTGTTGCAGCTCACGGGGGTTCCCAGAAAGAACGTACCATGGTGGGAACAGATGGCCATAGGTTGACTGAGACAGGCATTAAGCTTGTTCAGTACAGTCCAGTTAGAACAGTTAAGCACTCAGCTGCTAACCAAAAAAAAGGCTGATGGTTCATACCCACCCAGGAGCACCAAGAGAAAGACCTAGCAATCTTGCTTCTGTAAAGATTACAGCCAAGAAAACTCAATGGGGCAGTTCTACTCTGTCCCATGGAGTCCCTAAGAGTCAAAAATTAACCCATTAACAGTGACCCTCTGTTTTCACATCCAGCGCCATGGATATTGCACTTTGGGGGAAGCTTTCAACAGACTGGATTTCTCGACTGCTATCCTAGATTCCAGAAGATTTAACTATGTAGTGCGGGTAAGTCTCAAGGACCCAAAGACTTATCCAAATTCTCAAGGTGAATTGTCTCTTTGTGTTGTCCTGAAGTAGTTTCCCCCAAAACAACCTGTTTAGGACCCTGAAAATTTTGAGGAAAGGAAAACTATGGACTCCTTGGTGCACACATACTTTAATTCTTGTGTGGATCCTGTAGGATGTCTCTGAGATTGGCTTCAATAGGCAGAGGCGGCCATAATGCCTCTTCGGTCTTCTTAGGTGAAAATTTCACTCTCCGCCCCTTTTGGTAAGGGGCCCTGATGGCACAGTGTTTAACTCTGGTCTGCTAACTGAAAGCTTGGTGGTTCAAACCCAGTAAAAACACTGAGGAAAAAGATGTGTTGATTTGCTTCTGTAAAAATTATAGCCTTGGTGGGAAATTGCAGTCAATGTCATGAGACAAAGTGTATGTGAGTTGCCATATGGAAAGTGAATTTGCTCTGTAAACTTTCACCCAAATCACAATAAAAATTAAAAAAAAAAAAAAAAAAAAAAAAGATTATAGCCTTGGAAACTCCACAGGGTGTTTCTACCATGTGCTATAAGGTCGCTATGAGTCGGAATCAACAGCAACGGGCTTTTTTGTTTCGTTTCGTTTTCCGGGCCCTTTTGGAGCCGGCCCATGGATGAATTGGAACATGTTACAGGCAACACAGGCTGTGGCAGCAACTTTAGCAAGAGAGAAGCCAGCAGTCAGCACGCCATAAAGCACGCTGGCTTGTTTCAGAAACCTCTGCACCTTGGATTGTTCTCACTGCCCTCCCTCTGTCCTGCTTCAGCTGACTCAGGGTCGACCCCAAAGCATTCTTGGAGTGGGCCACAAAACTGTATGAGTTCAAAGCATCCCTTCCCTCCCCCTTCCCTCCCCAGCCCCTTCCACCACAACCCTGTATCATAACCACACCCAGTCCTGTGTGTACCTAAAACTTGAGCTACCTCTGGGGTCAGCTGCTTTCCATTTTAAACCTTATTTTGAAAAAAAAATTTAAATGAGCTTTAGCAAAATATGAAGGATGAAGGTAGTAAAGCCAATCATTGCAAGCATAACTTTCAAGTTGGCGATTTTTTTTAACTGGTGTATTATTGTTTTTTCCCCCTAAGCTGCTTTGTGCATTTTTGTCAGTGGGTCAGCCTGGGAGGTAGCAGCTGTTTGGGTCTTGGGTTCTGAAGTCAGAGAGAAATTCTCCCCCTGTCGGTGTTGGTTGGGTGGGTTTTGATTTGCGTTTTCCTAGGTGCTTGTGCTTCTAAGCACTGTGTCACCAAGTCAGATGATTCTGGGAGCTGAGCCAGGGCAGTGACATTCAAACCCCCTTGTGGCCTGGATCTCTCACCTGTCATCTGGGCAGATGCAGCCTGCCCATCTGAACTGACCTGGTAAACACCCCGGCCTTGTCAGTTAGAAGCTTAAGCTGAGCCCGTGACCACCTGAGCAGATCTGTTTGCTCTCCAGCTGAGCCCTTGGTCCAGTGAAAGGGATGAACCTAAGAGACCTTCTTGGGCGACATGCTTGTGTTATTCAGTATGACTGTCACCAAGGACCCCTGGTGACACAACGGTGAAGCACTTGGCTACTAACTGACAGGCTAGTGGTTCGGACCCACCCGTGGCTCTGTGGGAGAAAGACATGGCAATCTGTTTCTGTAAATATTAAAACTTAGGGGGCAGTTCCACTCTGTCACATGGGATCACTATGAGTCAGGATCACTCCATGGAAGTGAGCAACAACTCCCACTTCAGGAAGGTCACCAACACTCACAGCTCAGTCCAGGCTGGTTTGCAGCAGCCCCAGATTTGGAAACCCAGTCTCTGGCTAAGAATAGGAAGAGCTCCACCTTCTAAGTGTTACAAGAACATGCCTGGATCTGGTGTTTTTCTTAGAAACTTTTCATCAAAATGGCCTGTTTAGATGGTTCTCCTTTCTACCTATTTTTCCTTTCACAAGAAATAAAATAATGGAAAGGAACTAGGATCATAATAACTAAAGTTGATTTCACGCATTTCATGTGCATTATCTCATCTTATCCTTTCAATAATCCTATGACGTGTAGCTACTTTTATTATCCCTATTTAAAGAAATGGAAGCTCAGCAAGGTAAACTGATTTGTCCAAGGTCACAAAGCTACCCAAGTGAAGAAGTCAGCATTGGAATTTAGGAGCGCCTCAGAGTCACACTTTTATCTGCTACAAGAAGCTGTATGTAAGCAAAAAACTTCAAGTAATATGGCCTGAGGTCAGCTGCCAGCTCTGCTACTTCCAAGCAGTTTCAGCCTCTCTAAAAGGCAGTTTCCCGTTCTGTAAGGACTCAGAACAAGCTCTGCTTTGTACGTTGCCGTGAAATCAGCAAGTCCTCTGCAGACTAGAATCTTCAAAGCAAAGGTAGCTACTAATGTTTATTATTATTCATTTCTCATAATTATTTCAGGAGAAAGATATGACTGTCTGCTCCCATAAAGATTACAACCTTGGAATCTCTATGGGGCATTTTTACTCTGTCCTATTGGGTCACTATGAGTTGGAATCAACTCGATGGCACATAACAACATAATTATTGCTGATTCCTCCAAAAATGATGTGCCTTTTCAATTTAATTGATAAAATAGATGCTTTATTACTTAACAAAATAATGATTAACTAAGGAGTCTTGCACTTGATTGAGGCTCCACCCAGAGAACTTGTGCCTGATAGTATCGAATTGTAAAGTACATCACAGGCATGTGCCCTTAAATAATCTTAAAATTAAAGAAACTGCCAAATGCTTTCAAAGTTTTTGGGTCCAGCAATAGTAGAAGAATATTCCTGTTATGGAAAGAACCACCTTTTTCTCTCTTACTGTTACAGTCCTCTGTCATTGGAGAAATAATAGGTTATTTTTACAAACAGCTTAAAACATTTTAATGATAGGCACTGTGTTTTGAGGTTTTTCTTCTAAGGAACTCAATACACTTCTCGTATATTCTTATCCTTAAACCAACTCTGCAAAGTAGCTTGCCAATATGTTATCCTCATTTTACTACTTTGACCTAATGGTATTTTAATACTACAATGATTCTTCAGTTCCAGTAAGGAACCATTTTAAAAAACAAAAAAAAAAAATTTTTTGTTTCATCTTTTTAAAGCCGAGGTACATTTTTTTAAAATGTATTGTGTTCACACTGACTGTCACCTTCAAAAAACACATGTGCAGAGATAAGGGCAACACTGCTATGTTAAAATAATATCATCTTTATTAGCTAGCGTGAACATTTTCTTGAATTTGAGGCATCAGAAAATTATTTTAATATAAATTGGGGACTCATTTATATTAAAATAAGTTTCATATCACACATGTACTATAACAGGCTTCAGGCCACATTCATTGTCCCAGCCCCCTCTCCTGTTGTTGTTGTTGTTGTTATGTGCTGTCGAATCAACCCCAACTCATAGCGACCCCTCCTTGGGTTGCCAAGGCAGTATCACTATGGAAGTAGATTGCCCAACTTTCCTTCCAAGGAGTGGCTGGTGGGCTTGAACCACCGGCCTTCTGGTTAGCAGTCAAGTGCCTTAAGCACTGTGCTACCAGAGCTCCTGCCCCCTCTCCTACACGCCCACAATGGCTTAAATACAGTTCAAACTGGATTTTAAAGATGACTTAACAACTTTAAAAACAGCAGCTTACTCATTGGTGGAAGGCCATAAAAAAAAAGTGGTTTACCTTATGTCTCAAGACCAACTAATTTTGGAAATTCCCCTTAGGGGCTAGGCCGTTCGTGGGGTTGGATCTTGGCAATACAAGGAGGCAAGTGGTGACTAATGCAGGGCACGGAGAGGCCAGAGAAGAAAGGGGGTCTCTAGGGTAAAGTGGGGGAGGGTTTCAGAGACCACACACCGACCAGCAACCAGAGTCTCTCTGCCAGGAGCTGCTGGAGCCCAGGGACTCTGCATGTTGCAGTCACCTGCAAAGGTTTTGAATAAGAAAGCCAGGGCCCCCCCTCTGGAACTTCTGGTCTCCTTAATTCAGAGTGGCCCCAGACACTGGGGCTTTTTAAACATTTCGAGTAACATGTTTTGCCTAGTGGGTTTTTAAATAAGACATGGTGAGGCATTAAATTTTAGATATGATTTCTGAGGAGTGTAGCATGAGGTACCCAGAATTCAGCGATGCAAAAGGGATAGCCCCTTCTCCCCCACCCCAAGATTTAAAGTTGAATTGAGTGATTCCAACTTAAAGTTCAAAACTCACTAGCTGTGGGACTATCTGCAAATAACTCTGTCTCTGTGATCTCTGAAACTAGAATAATCATCCCTAGATTGAAGCATTTCTGTAAGAATGAACAAAGGTGATAGTGGGACAGGGCTTAATCTTGGCTCTCTGACCCCTGGTCCTGTGCTCTCTCCCCACCACGACATTGCCTGGATGAACTATATGCAGAGTGAAGCCTGCCCTCTTACATCATCACAGAAATGCTTGTGTGTCCACACACAAATGCGTGCACACACATACGCACACGCACACGCACACACACACATACCCCTCCTAGCAGGAGCAGGCCTTAATGCTTGGATGACCTTTGATCTTGTTACTCCCAGCTCCCTCTGAGGTGAGGATGAGACCAGCTGTGTGGTAGCCATGTCCTCAGGTGCCCAGATGATTTGCTGTCAGCTGCTAACCTCAGTGTTGGCTGTTTGAAACCACCCAGCAGTACCTCAGAAGAAAGGCCTGGCAATCTGCTTCCAGAAAGATTACAGCAAAACAAGAAACACCCTATAGAGCAGCGCTACTGTGTACTGCATAGAGGCACCTGGAGGTGGGGCCAACTTGACAGCATCTCATACCAACAGCAATATATGGTAGCCGTGGTTGCCGCCATCAGGTCAAGAAAGGTCATAGACAACCCTGACAGCCTGCTTCCTGACTGGAGTAGTCTAACCCACATGTGCTAGTGGACCAGGAAGGAGAAGCAAAAACTCCCAGCCTCACTCTCTCTGTCCCTCGGCAGCAAAGATGAGTGGTGGTGGTGGTGGTGGTGGCAGTGTTTTGTGCTGTTGAACCACAACCTAAACCAAGGCACATCCTTATTTTTTTCCTGCATTACCACCCTCATCCATTTGAATGTTTCCAGCAAGTTCCTGCATTCCTACCACCTCTGAAAGCGCTTTCCAAAGACTTGTTTTAGTTTAAGTTGACTGGAGGTTTGGCAAACGAAAAGCTGAATGACGGCAGTGGGTCAAATTTAAACCCAATGCTTTAAATGAAGGGTGTGCTGTTGCCAAGCCCCTGGTGGCTCATGAATGTGGGGAAGCTGCCTGGTCCCTTCTTGCAGGTTCTGCCACAAGGACTGTGGATGAATTTGGCACTGCACATGCTCAGTGGCCTTCCTCTGATGGAGGGTAGCCTGTGCCACCTGGGTCTTAAAATTAGTGCTATCTTTTCCCACTGGGATAGAGATAATGAAGTGGAGAGAAGGAGGCCAACCACGGCAGCAGGGGAATCAAATGAAAGAGCAGAGCTGTGAGCCCATTTGAAACTGACTTGTTCAAATGATTGTGAGTTGTGAGAATTGTCTGCAGGGTATGAATGTTGAGAGCACAGGCGGGTCATTTGGTGGATGTCAACTAGACTGCCAATAATTTGACAGGAGAGAGTCTAGAATTCTCTGTCATAATAAGCATTCAGGAAAGTAGGGTGGATATCAGGGTGCCTCAGAAGTAGGGGACACACTCAGAGACCTGGAGGCATGACCACAAAAGTGGGGGACACTTACAGGCATGTCCGGTCATATTGGGTTGGGGCCCTTCCTACTTCCTAGCATGGGTTAGGACCTTATGCTAAAATAACCAATTCCATCTGCAAAGGTACTATTTTCAGATGAGGTCAGCTTCACAGGGACCAGAGGCTTGGACCTGAAGGTATCTTTTGAGGGGGCACAGATCAACTCATAACAGGTACTGGCTAGGAAAATGGATAAGGGGGCATTGGACACAGCTTCTGGGAAGAGGATTCTCCATCCTTGAAGGGTGGCTGGGTCTTAGCTTGGTGGAGAGGCAGGTGGAAGGCTTTTCAAGGAGGAAAAGGAGGGCAGTGGAGGGGATTGATGGGGAGCCAAGGCTGAGGATGACGTGACGTCCGGCCCCTGGCGTTGCAGAGTAGCCATGGGGAGAGCTGGGACAAAGGAGGACCTGACAGCTCAGGCTGATGTGTCAGGAGGTGCCTGGTCCCTTCTTGCAGGCTCTGCCTGTAACTTACCACTGTGAGTTCAGAAGTATCCGGGAGATGAAAGACAGGCGGGCCAGATTCTCTCAGCTGAGAATACAATTAATTTATGTAAACTTGGCCATCCTTTGGATTTTCACTCCCTGAGTTGGAGAGATGTTTCATTTGCAAATAATATTTACCCAGTCTTGACATGCCTGAAGATTACTAATGTAGTTGAAAATTTTCCTCGTCCAGCTTGTCAGTGTTCAAGCTCAAAGTCAGGCTAAAACTTTCCAGGTTTTTAATCTGTGTTACCCATTGAGTAAATAAGGATCTTGGGAGTACACAGCACTAGCGCAGGCAGAGGCACTGCTAAGTGTAACCAAAGATTTTCTTTTTACAAAAGATGCAGTCTTCCTGTGGGCACCTAGCTTAGATCTTGAGCATGTGAGAAATGGCAGAGATGGTTTCCTGTGAGAAGAATGCTCCAGGCTGCAGACCCCCAGTCGTAGGACACAGAGGATTTAACAGTGTTCTCTGTGAGACAGGGAGCCTTGGTGGCACAGTGGGCTTGGGCTTCATGATCACCCCGGAGTGGTTTTTGCCTCACTTTAACTAGCAGGCAAAGGAAGCTGCCTTTTGTTGTCTTCTGAAGCCCCAATTGTTTATTGTCCCTCTAGACCTCAGCTGCTTGTGATCCTTGAAAGTGTTTGCAATTTGTTTGCATTATAAATAATTTAAGGAGCCCTGTTGGCACAATGGTTAAATGCTAGGCTGCTAACAAAAAGGTCAGTGGCTCGAACCCACCCTCAGCTCCATGGAAGACGAGACCTGGTGAGCTGATCCTGTAAAGATTGCCCAAAAAAAAAAAACAATAAAATAAAACCCACTGCCATCAAATAGATTTTGATTTATAGCGACCCCATAGGACAGAGTAGAACTGCCTCCTACGGTTTCCAGGGCTGTAATCTTTATGGAAGTAGACTGCCTCATCGTTCTCCCTTGGAGTGACTGGTGGGTTCAAACTGCTGACCTTTCAGTTAGTAGCCGAGCACTTAACCACCACACCACCAGGGCTGTTCCCCATAAAGATCACAGCCTAGGAAACCTTATGGGGCAGTTCTACTTGTCCTATAGGGTCCTGTGATTTGGAATTGACTTGAAGGCACTTTACAACAACATAGGGAATTTAACCTTATGGACCCCATATGAATACTGACCGAGCAGACAATCTACATTTCCCTGACAGTGCAATCTGCCGTTGACCTTGGCCATGTCACTTGATGATCACAAGCCTCCTCTGCATTGTAGGTTGGCTGCCATCAAGTCACCCCTGACTCATGGTAACTCCATCCACACAACTGCCCCATCCTATGCCACCCCCATAATTGGTTACAGACCACACCACTGTGATCCGTAGGATTTTTTTTTTTTTTTTTTTTTTTTGATTTTGTTTTTTAGTTAGTTATAGATTGAATAAGTATGGTTTTTGTGGAGGCGGTTTTTGGTAACTTTTTTTTTGTGATTTGTGTGAAAGTTTACAGAGCAAATTGGTTTTCCATTTAACAACTCATACACATTGTGATTCGTGACATTGATTGTAATCTCCACAACGTATAGTGCTTTCTCCTTTTGTTCACCATTTCCATCCGTCATTCTTTCCTATCCCTTCCTGCCTTCTGAGCTTTGTGCCTGGACAGATGCTTCCCTTTGATCTTGTGTGGTTGCTTGTTCTAGGAAGTGAGTTCCTTCCTTATGTTTTGTCTTCCTAGGCTGTCCATTGTTTGACTGAAATTTGAGCCACGGGGGTGGATTAAAGGGTTAAAGGGGGACTAAAGGCCATCATCTCAGCAATTCCACCAGTCTTTATCCAACCAGTAAGCCTGGTCTTTTTCAATGACCCATAAGGCGTTCATTGATGGATTTTTGGAAGTATATTGCTGGACCTTTGTTTCTAGTCCTTCTTAGTCTGGAAACTCTATAAATCTATTCAGTATCGTAGCAACACAGAAGCCTCTGTTGATGGATGGTGGCTGCTCTTGGGGTGCATTGGCTGGGAACAGAACTCTAGGAATAGAACTCAAGTCTCCCTCACATGAGGCAAGAGTTCTATGACTGAACCACCACCGCCCCCTTCCTCATCCCTAGCAGGATACAACACTCTGTGATTCTCAAAAGCCAATATATTTAAAAAGTAATATTTGTCAAGTGCCTACTATATGCCAGCATGAGACAGAGTAGGAACAAAACAAGCTCTTGCCACCTGGGAGTTGAAATCCTAATTAGTCAATAAGTGAATAAATAACCAAGACCTTTGCAGACATGCATAAGTGCCATGAAAACAAAGAAACCATAATAAGATAAAGGTGGCAACTGGGTGGTATTCATATAGGGTGGTCGGGGAAGGCCATTCTGAGAAGGTGACATTTGAACTGAGATTGAAGGGATGAGATGGAGCTGAGTGGGTGAAGATGTGGAGCTCAGCAAGGGCAAGGCCAAGGGCACAAGCCAGGAGGTAGGATGAGCTTGGCCTGTTTAAAGAACAAATCCAGCCTGTGTGGCTGGGAGGGGAATGCGTTTGAGAAGCGTGGCTTCCCAGTGTGGGAAAGCAGCAAGAACCAGATAAGGGAGATTGTTGTCAGTCGTGGCAAGGAGCTGGGGTTTGGTTTTTTCTAAGTGTAAACAAAAGCCTTGTAACAGTTTAAGCAGAGAAGTAGGAGGCGTTGGGGGACACAAAGGGTCAAGCTCTTGACTGCTAGCTGAAATGTTGGCAGTTCGAACTTACCCAGCGCCGCTGGCCTGGCAATCCACCTCCGTAAGGTAACAGCCTTGGAAACCCTGTGGGGCATTTCTTCCCTGCCCGCATGGGGTCGCCATGAGTCGGAATCCACTCAATGGCAACTAACAACAACCACAAGCGGAGAAGTGATGTGAACGGATGCATCTTTGAAAATGTGACTGCTGGGATGAACTGAGGGAAGAGAAGAACCCCACTTTTTCTGGAGGTACTCAAATTCTGGCTGATAGTCTCTCCAAGACTTGCTCTATATTGCTCGCAACAAGATTTTTCTCCTCCTCAAAATCTCATAAAAAGCACGAGGCGGAGCTGAAGGGCAGGATGTGGTTTCAGCCCGCAGTGACCACCATTCCTTCCTCCAGTCGCTCAGAACCATCCCTGTGAGTGCACAGTGTAGGCACAGGGATTGTGCCAGATAGCCAGGCTGCCCCCGCACTAACCGTACCATGGAATCCAGGAGGAGCTGCGCGCCCTCCTCCTTCTCCCCCGTGACCTCCTGCCTCTCCTTAAACACCACCACAAATTACTGGCACCTGAGCTAAAATTTGCCCAGCAGAAAACAGCCACTTCCAAAGAAGCCATTTTTCTCCGTTCTCCTTTTCTCATGTGGTTGGGGCAAAGGATCCAATTGGCAAAGTCATCTTGGTAATCAAATTACTAGATACAAACTTACTCTTGCAGGCACACAGCTCTCTTAACACAGAAATAAAATTTAAAAATTCTGCCTTCTCTACTAAGGAGCTCTGATGGCATAGTAATTAAAGCATTTGCCTACTAACCAGAAGGTTGGTGGTTCAAACCTACCAGCCACTCTGCAGGAGAAAGATGAGGCAATCTTCTTCTGTAAAGATTTGCAGCCTTAGGAACCCTACGTGGCAGTTCTACTCTGTCCTATAGGGTCGCTATGAGTCAGAATCCACTCAATGGCAGTGAGCTTGGTTTTTTTGTCTTTTCTACTGGTTCCAACAGTGCTACCTCCTGGTTCTGGTCCTGTAGGGTTACAGTGCTGTGGAAAGTAGACCTAAATGGTTTACCCAAAACAACTGCCTCATACCTAACATGCTATTGAGCCCAGGTGGTTCACTGGTTAAGCACTTGGCTGCTAACCAAAAGGTCAGCAGTTTGAATCCAGCTAGTGGCTCCATGGAAGAAAAGACCTAGCGATCTGCTCCCATAAAGACTACAGCCTGGGAAACCCTAAGCGGGAGTTGTACCTTGTCCTACAGTGTTGCTATGAGTCAGAATTGACTCCATGGCACACAACCACAAACATGCTACTAACCCTTTCTGGGTGTCATTTGTCCCATAATGTTAAAAACTGATTACCAGTCACAATGTAATGTTCATATAAAAATTTCCAGACTCTGTTCCCCCAGAGCTTAACAATACATGGTCTTGCTATATTTGTTTAAAGCAAAGTTAGACCTCATGGTCGATGCAGCTATACCAAACCAAAACCAAACTTAACTGCCATCGAGTCGATTCCAACTCATAGTGACCCCCATTGGGTTTCCAAGGCTGTAAATCTTTACAGAAGTAGATTGCCCTATCTTCCTTCCACGGAGTGGCTGGTGGGTCTGAACTGCCAACCTTCTGGTTAGCAAATGCCTTAGGCACTGATAAAATATATCAACATTAACTTTTATCAAGAGATAGAGAGCTATTGGCTGTATCACAAACATAATAAAAATGATGAAAAGGAATATTAAAATTTGAAGTCACTTAAGCATTTGGTTAAGGGTACATAAAATTGAAATATAATGATTCTAAAAAGGAGCCCTGGCAGTGCAATGGTTAAGTGCTCAGCTGCTGACCAAAAGGTTGGCAGTTTGAACCCACCAGCCACTCTATATGAGAAAGATGTTGCAGTCTGCTTCTGTAAGATTACAGCCTTAGAAACCCTGTGGGGCACTTCTGCTGTGTTCTACAGGGTCACTATGAGTTGTAATCAACTCAACGGCAATGGGTCTGGTTTTGGGGGGGTTTGGAAAGATCTTTAAACCAGGTGTTAATTCACCATTCTCTGCATGGCAATCAGTTTACCTAAGAGTGCTCTATTATAAAAAAAAAAACTAATAATAATAACTTACTGAGTATATTCTTTGTACCAGACACTGTTCATGTTGTTGTTGTTGTTATGTGCCATCGAGTCAGACCCTACTCATAGCGACCCCTCCTTAGGTTGCCGAGGCAATATTACTACGGAAGTAGATTGCCCAACCTTCCTTCCGAGGAGTGGCTAGTGAGTTTGAACCGCCAGCCTTCTGGTTAGCAGTCAAGTGCCTTAGGCACTATGCTACCAGAGCTCCTAGACAGTGTTCATAGCTATTCTAAAGTAAGTACTATCATGCATATTTTACACATGGAAAAACTGAGGGCCTCTCACCCTTAAACTCTGTGATATAGGCCAGAGGTTGGAGAAGTATGGCCCAAAGGCCGAATCTGGCCCTCCACTTGTTTTTGTAAATAAAGTTTTATTATAACACAGCTATGCCCATTTGTTTACATGTTGTCTATGGTTGCTTTTATACTACAAAGGCAAAATTGAATAGTTGTGACAGAGATCACATGGCCCACAAAGCCTAAAATATTTACTATCTGGCTTTTTACAGAAAAAGTTTGCCAACCTCTGTTAGCAACTTTAAACTCAACAGAGATATTGGACATTGGGAGAGGAAGAAATAATGGTTATAGTAACACCACCAGTTGCCATCAAGTTGATTCCAACTCATGCCAGCCCCATGTATGTCAGCAGACAGTAGACATACATGCTCAATGGGGTTTTCAGCATTTACAGTAGGTTTTTACATAGTCATGTCATTTAACTCTCATCACAACCCTGAGAATTATGTAAGGCCTATTTTATTTCCGTTTTAGAGATGAAGAAACTGGGATTAAACACATAAGAAATTAAACACATACCATAAACTAGACAGTCAACTGAATGAGTCTAAGGACTGGGTGTCCTTTTCACCACATCCCCATCACCTACGACCAGCTGGGTCAGAGTGGGCACTCAGTGAACTCAATGAACAAGAGTTGTAAAGGTCACCCTGGTGGGAACTCAAGTCTCCTCTGATTCTGGGGTTCTTTCTCCTGATGCCACAGTTGCCTGGCAGTGAATAGAGGGATACCTGTGTGATAGAATTAAACACAGGGTAGTTGATCTACTATGGATTGACACATTTTTGCTGTATTTTCCTCTTCCTCTTCCTCCTTCTTAGTCATAAACTGTCACCTCAGTTCAGACCAAAGGACTTTTTTGTCCCCTCAAATGCAAGGTGACACCCTTGAGAGTTTTCTTGACCTTGTGATTGATGCATTTTTGGACAAGATTGAAACAGACACCCTCATGTGATGGTAGTCACACGGAATCTGGGATTGGGTTGGATTTTGGTCTGAACCTCACCCCTCCCTCTTCCCATCCCCTGACTCCCCCACACCCAATGATAAGTCCCTGTGCAGGGCAGGGAACCACTCTGGGCTTTGTTTTCTTTCCTCTTGCTTTATACTGGTCATGGGAGGCTCAGGGTATTAATAGACCCTCGGCTCACCTCCTGAATCTCACTGTTGGTCAGAGAGATAGAGAGAAGGTTTGGCCCATCCCTTTATGCCATTTCTCCTTCCTCTTCTGACTGTCATGTGCTGGTTGGTGGCAGAGTTGATCCAGACAGGCAGAGGGCATTCTGTGTAGTCACTACCCATGAATGTGACCTCTGCTGATGTTTTGACTTCTTGCCTGTCTTAGCAGGCCTGTAGTCAGCCCCTGACTCCCAACTTTGGGTCCCCAGTACTAATCTTAACAAGTGAGCCTCAGCCTTTTCTCACCTTCTCCAGATCAGGCAACCACATCTCTCCTTGAATGTGAGGACGATACATAAGCCTGGTTTTGGTTTTGTTTTCTTTTTCTAATGTAAAGTAAACTTATGTCCAATTTTCTGGAGCCATTGAGGCTGGAGGAACCTCTGAAACTATTGCCCTGAGATAATCTTTAACCCTTAAACCAAAAATCTTATTTACCAAGCAATAGATGGCTTAAGTAGTAAAGAATATCAGCCTTTAACACTGCTTTTTTCAAGAACTGTCTATATGGGACCAAATTGACAACAGCCACTTGAAGGGCTAGATAGGAAGCTTGAGGGGACAGTGAGTTTATGTTAATGGGGGAGGAACAATTTGGAAAAGGAGGGTGAAAATGGATGCACAACTTAAAGAATATAACCAAAGTCACTGAATTGAACATGTAGAAATTGTTCAATTGGTTATATTTTGCTGCACCTATTTTCAGCAACAATAAAAAAAAATGATGTCCCCAAAATTAACAATCTATACATGGCTTGCCAGCCTCCTACAGGACTCCATGGGGGCAAATTTTTTAGACACATTCCTTGTAAGCAGAAGTGCCCTAAATTACTGGGGCTTTGATCCAAAACTTTCTGGTCTCTTCTGTAGCCCAATGTTTAACCATTTCACTTTGCTGGTTCTCTCTTGCTCTTGGGTCCAGCACCCAGAATAATTTAATATTCAGTGTTTATTTTCCTTGAAGTGGAAGTTGGGCTGGGGTCTGACAAGGAGAGTAAACCCCCCTGCAAAGTTTTGAGCAGCAGAGATTCAAATTTTAATGTCAAAGAGGGAACCTTCGTTTTCTGCATCAAGGTAACTTTATAACTATGGTCGGGGGCTGGCAGTTTCTGATGAAATTAATGGCATTCATTTTATAGAAACCTCTTTTGTTTGATAGCCCTTTGAAAGCATGAGATGTGTCCTTCATTTTCCTGGGTTGAGGACTCTGTTGAGTCGTCTTGCTGGTGTGGGGTGGTTGGTAACATTTTCATCTTTGGAGCCTCATTTTCTCATCTGTTGAGTGAACTGAACTAGATGATCTCTAAAACCCCTTCCCATCTGACATTTTATTTTTCAACCACAGAATCTTTGATTTTTATGAAAATCTTGCCCCATCTGTAAAGAATTTTGCTGTAGAAGGGAAGAAAGCTTGGCCTAAGAAGGCACTAACTTACTATCTTTATTTCTTTTCATTTGGGCATGGCGAAGAGTGGTAAGAATGGGATGTACTCTCTCAACAAACAAGCCAACTTTCATTTAGTACCTAATCAGTCCAGGCACTAGGGCAAGGACTGATGTGCATTCCCTCATTTAAAGCTCACGACAACCTTGAGGACTCTAAGTATTGTTAGTGCAGGTGAAGAAACCGGAGCACCAAGAAATATAGTAACTTGCCCATAGCCACAGAGCTGCTGAGTGGTCAAATCAAGATTTGAACTTAAGGCTAAGAGCTCCAAGAACCCAAGCTCTTAGCCAATATAGTATCACTACCTCTAAGTAGAAACATATATTTATGCTATGAAACAAAGCAAACCAGTTGCCGTCAAGTTGCCCACCTACAGCTCTTTGTGACCTCACGTGCGTCAGAGTGGAGCTGTGCTCCATAGAATTTTCAGGAAGTCAATCACCAGGACTGTCTTCCAAGGCATCTTGAACCTCCATCCTTTCCATTAGCAACCAAGGGCTTAAACATTTGCAACACCCAGGGACTCCATATACGCCATACTTCCTTGAATGTTCTCTCTCTTCTTGTAATTGGCCTCTTTCTCCAGAAAGTTAAGTGCAAAGAGAGGTTCTAATTAATAGACATTTTTACTGAATGCTGCATCAGTGGGTGTTACCTGGATAAGAATGGCCACTTCTTCAGGCAATACACATCACTGCTGAGCTTGTGCTGTTAGGTGCTCTGCAGGCAGTAGTGCCAGTGGGAGAGAAGTTCATGTGAGGGCAGAAGACTTCCCACTGGGGGTGCTTATGCAAAAGTCAAACATCTCGCAGGTCATGGGAGGTTTGGTTCCCTTCAGAGTATTGTCATTCCAGTTGCTGAAGTAGGACAAATAGAATGTTTGGCTAAAGCCAAAGCTCTCTATATTTAAAAAGAAAAAGGCCTTAAATGTTCAGCCTGATTCCTAGGTTTTGAATGACACCCATTTGTCTTTCACTCTCAGCGTCTCCTTTTTATTGCACTGGGGCTTTTTTTCTCCCCCGCCTCCCCCCAGTCTGTCATGTGACTCAAAAGTAAAGATTAGAAGAGAAAAATATCTCTGTATTCTAAGTCTAGCAACTTCTATTTTTATCCACAGCTGTTAGAACTGATAGCGAAGTCACAGCTCACATCCCTGAGTGGCATTGCCCAGAAGAACTTCATGAACATTTTGGAAAAAGTGGTACTGAAAGGTGAACTCTCTCACACTCTCTCACCCCTTCTTAAAGACATGGGGGTGGGGCGCGGACCTTCCGATAGAGTGGACATGGCATTCGATTTAAAGAAATGTGAGTGAATGGAAAGGCATTTCAGGGGTGCCAGATTCTAATTCAGAAAGGGTGCAACTCATGCCCGTAACACGGGGGGACCGTCACCCTCCTGTCCTTACATTGGGATGATCATCCATCTGGGACCCTTGCACACTTCTCACTGTAGGCACATGTCCTGGGCTTCTGAGCCTCAGGATTCCAAATTCATAGAAATCAAGCTGTGCAGAAGGCAGCATCAATTCATGAACTATTTGATCTAGAAGGAACCTTAGGTCTCTGGTTCAACCAAGTCATTGTACACATGGGGAAACTGAGGCTCGTGAGAGGAAGTGGGCACGAGAGGAGCAGAGAGTTAGGCAGACAGGAGGAGAGCCCAGGCTCCTGGCTCCAGGAGGTCTTCCTCCCTCCTTCCATATCCACAGCTGGGCAAAAAAAAAAAAACGCTTTCAGATCAGGTGACCCTTGGGTGCTGATGGAACAATGAGATGCGAACGAGGCTTTGTAGAAAGCTAAGGAGGAGAACAAAGACGGCCCTAGATCATGGACCCTCCAGCCATTCACTTTCTCCAGAGGGTAACAGCAGGATGGAGAGAAGTCCACTTATCAAATACAGCACGTTCCAGTATTATGACTGTTTGTTTTCCTTTCCCACTCTAGTCCTTGAGGACCAGCAAAACATCAGGCTCATAAGAGAACTCCTGCAGACTCTCTACACATCCTTGTGCACGCTGGTCCAAAGAGTCGGCAAGTCTGTGCTGGTCGGGAACATTAACATGTGGGTGTATCGGATGGAGACGATTCTCCACTGGCAGCAGCAGCTGAACAACATCCAGATCACGCGGGTAAGCGCGAGCACGCAGCTTCCTCCTAGCAGAGAGGGTCCTGGCGGTGCCCCAGCAAGGTGCTGGGCGGCTTCCCTGCGACCTTCAATCCCTGTGGTGATGAAAAGCCTGGCCTGTTCCGGTTCGATGCTCTCTACTGGGTGCTAAGGGTGGGCTGGGAGGCTTCCAGGTAAACGGAGGGTGGGAAGAACTTGGCAGATTAGCATCAAAGTATGTGAAGGATTGGAACATCGTGGGGAAATTGGAAACTTGGCATTTTGGGAAATGCTGAATTCTTGAGTGGGGTTTGGAGACCTCTCCTCTTTGCCCATTTCCTCTTGAAGAACTTGTTGTTCATACCTCCAGTGTTGTTGTTTGTGCCAACTAGTCAATTCTGACTCATAGCAACCCTATAGGACAGAATAGAACGCCCCGCAGGGTTTTCTAGACTGTGTGGGCACAGATTGCCTGGTCTTTTTTCCCCCTACAAAGCAGCTAGTAAGTCTGAACCACTGACCGTTGGTTGGCGGCCGAGTGCTTACCCATTGCACTACCAGGGACCCTTGATAGCTTTAGTAGGCTGCCTCAAATACAATAGAGCTGTGATGTCAGTGACTCGGGAACCTGGTATCAACCTTTCCGGATTCTAGTTTTACATATCGGTAGTGGTGACGAAGGAAGCCTTTGATTAAAGACCGGAACACGTATGTAGGAAAAGAGATGAGCAAATCTCACTCACAGCAAGAGTTTTAAAAAAGACCCTATATTCCCAGTAAGTGAGCCTCACTACCAGTAGTTTCTTTTGGTTTTCAAAGCATAGCTAAGCCCTCGTGTTTGCCATCATCTTAGTAAGCAGAGGGACTCGGGCCCACAAAAATGTGAGAAGGAACACTGGCGTAATCGCAGAAGGCTCACTAATGGACTAACGCTCTTCAACGGCTCACCTATCTAATCAGGGACCACGGCTGCTGCCCTAAGTGGTTTCCGGGACCGAAGCTGATAAAAGCTGGAGCTGCCCCATCTTGAGAAAGAATAGCATGAAGAAGCCCCTTTGACCTCTTTTAAATCATTATTTGATTATATAAAGTTTTTAATGCAGTGTCCTTGAGTTTCATATTAATAACTGCTCTGAGCCTTGGTTTCTTAAACCCTGAGACAGAAGAACAAAGAGAAGCCTCAGAGTTAGGTGATTTCCTTAGAGTAGCAGAGGCTGCAGCTCTCTCTCTCCCTCTCTCTCTCTCTCCCTCTTTCTCTCTCTCTGTCTCTGTCTCTCTCTCACATTTACTTACTCACTCACACACACACATACACAGCAGGACACAAGTTCAGGTGATCTTTCATAAAGCGTCTTGATGATTTGATTTATTATAAGAGAATGCGAGTACTTAGGGTGAATGTTTACTGGACCCCATTCCTATCTCTCAAGTGGGGGCAGAGTTTGACAATGTGAATTTGAGACCCAAATTCCCAGCTTATCTCTCACGGAAAATCCCCTGACACCTTCCACCAGAGTTCTGGCATTCCCTCTGTAGCCCGGGCTTCGTGTTACTGCCGTCTCTAAGCGTAAGAGAAAATTATCCAGCCAGTGATAGAAGTGGGCAAGTCCCATTTATCCCAAGGCCGTCCTCCCTCCAGCTCTCGGTCCATCTGCTTAGATGGCTGGGTTTCCCCCGACAGGGGCCCCCTTGGCCACATCTGCCCCCATACCTTGAACTTCCATAGAACCCGCATTAGCTGATCCACAAACATGTTTCAGAAGTGGGCATTATAGTTGCTATTACTCCTTAATGGGTGGGATTGGGATGAGAGCAAGGGTCAGAAAAGCCCAATGACTCCCCCAGGAATGAGGCCGGAACTAAGGCCAGAACCCGGACTCCTTATTCCTAAAATGGTGAGGCTTTCTTAACAGCAGTGGTTTCCAAACTTTTTTGCAATCCAGCTTTCTTCCAACTTTTTATCCAATGATCCAGCTTTTTCCAAACCTTTTTAATCCAATAAAATCCCATGTGGAATGGATCAAACACTGAAGTCCATTGCACTCCCCCTCTCTCCCTGTACCCAGCCAGGCCACCCTTTTCTGTGCACACTCCAAGCTTGTTCCTGCCTCGGGGGGCTGTTACGCTCGCTGATCCCTCTGCTCTGCCTGGAATATTCTTTCCGCTTAGCTTTGCACAGTTGACTTCTTCTTGACTTCTGGGACTCAGCTCAAATGACCCCTCACAGCAGCCTTCCCTAACCATACAGTCTAACGAAGCCACTATCAAGTCACCTTCAGAGCAGTTACTGCGATCTGAAGTTACCTCATAGGCGTATTCACTTTTCTGTTACCATCGATTGCTTATAAACTCCATGAGGACAAGGATGCTACCCATCTCATTCCCTGGTCTGTCCCTGGTACCTGTTGCACAGCATGAGGCATCAATACATTTTAGTTGAATGAATAAATGTTTGAAGGGGAGTCTCCTCTCACTGCCCACCTGGAAGTACTTGTTTCAAGTTCAAAGAAATAAAATTGGTAAATATCACCCTGTATTGTGAGTGCTAAGGAGCTCTGGTGGTGCAAATGGTTAAGGGCTTGGCTGCTAACTGAAAGGTTGACGGTTTGAACCCACCCAGTAGCTTCACAGAAAACAGACCTGGTAATCTGCTTCCACAAAGATTTCAGCCAAGAGCTGTTCTACTCTTTAACACCATGGAGTCACCATGAATCAGAAACCAACCTGATGGCAACAGATTGTTATGGATGATGATGGTAATTTACCAGCTATAGGACTTGGGGCAAGTTATTCAACCTCTCTGTGCCTCACTTTCCTCATTTGGAAAATGAGACAATAACACCTACCTCATAGGCTTGGTGTGAGACTTAGTACATGCACAGGGATATATAGAAAAGAAAAAAATATATGTATGACCATATATATATGACCCTTAACGAGATGGATCAACACAGTGACTACAATGGTGGACTTGGGCATGGCAGCGTTATGAGATCGTGAAGGACTAGGCAGTGTTGCGTTCTGTTATGCATAGGGACTCTATAAGTTGGAACCAACTCCACAGCACCTAACAACATATACAGAAAATACTTAGAACAATGTCTGACATTGAGTAAGTATTTTAAATATGTCAGCTGTTATTATTAAGGGCTTGCTCTGTAGCACACATTCTTCTAAGTGCTTTACATGTATTAATTAACTCACCTCATGAATAAATTGTTAAGGAGCTCTGGTGGTGTAGTGGTTACAGGCATTTGGCTCCTAAGCAGAAGTTCAGTGGTCTGAACCCACTAGCCACTCTGCGTAAGAAAGATGAGGCATCTGCTTCTGTAAAGATTGACAGCCTTGGAAACCCGATGAGGGTGGCAATGCATCGGGATTGACTCAACGGCAGCGAGTTTGGTTTGGTTTTTGAGCGAATAATTGTTAGTGGTAGTCATGACAACAGCTTATATTTCGGAGGCACCTGTGCTAAGTACCAAAGAGTCCTAGGAGCGCTGTGGTTGAAGCACTTGTCTGCTAACCCAAAGGCTGGCGGTTCGAACCCACCAGCCACTCCATGGGAGAAAGATGTGGCAATCTGCTTCTGCAAAAATTACAGCCAAGGAAACCCATATGAGGCACTTCTTCTCTGTCCAATAGGGTTGCCATGACTTGGAATCGACTCAACAGCAACAAGTGTGGGTGCCAAGGACTTATATACACGATCTTACCCACTGTGCCCAGCAACACTATAGGATACGTTTTTCCCCATTTTATAACCCACTGCCATCAAGTTGACTCCAACTCATAGCAACTCTTTAGGACAGAGGAGCACTTCCCCAGAGGGGCCCCATTTTCTGGATGAGAGAAATTAAACTGAGTAGTCAAGAAAATTTGGCCTGAGCTTCACAGACTGCAAGGTGTAGCTTGGAGCTGGAACCCAGGCCTGTCTCCAGGACTGTGCCTTTGACCCTGACACCCTGCTGCCTCCCATCCTTCTCCTTCATGACCCTCCTTGGCTCTGAGCTCCCTTATTCTGAGAGCAGTGCTAGGAACCCTCAGAGCCTTGAAGAACTTTTTGCACAAAGGCCAACCTTCCTGAGATAAGAAAGAACCAGAGAGGGGACTTAATTACTTCAGTGTGGATCGTATTTTAAAACTTACTTTGTAGCAGTTTGGACCAAAACTAAAAAAGTTATGTTAGTGCATGAAAATGTGAAAATGACATTTATAGTAATTGCTTTCTGTTTGCCCAGGTTCTAGCAGTATCTTTCAACACAGAATCATGTTTTCCTTCAAAATATTCACATCTAATTCTATAGAACCGATTTTTATTGGCAAAAATAGTTAACATAGTAAAGGATGAAGGGAAAAATTAAGAGAATTGGTTTGCGGAAAAGAAAATCCAATATACTTCCTGGGCACCAGGTGGAAGGCAGTGTTTTGAAGCACGTTGAGGGGTGTGCAGTGGACATAAATGGAGGTCAGCCAAATGCTTACTTGGAGGAGTAAGAGTGACTTCTTTGTCTTTTACATGTTTATTTTATATTCAAAAAGGAGAAAGCATGCAGGCAGTTAACCATTTATCAGGAGTCAGGGCTCAGCATGGGGTCTGGGCAAGGATTTTGGAAAAGTTCAGGTTTGCAAATTTGACAGCGTGCACTCCGCCAAGTGGGCTTGCCTTTAATAGGAGTTAATGGAATAATCGGCCTGGGACTTTTAACCAAAAAAGTAGATGCTTTGAAGTACTGGAAACAAAAAGAAAACCTCATGGCAGTTTTATTAGCTCAGATGATCAGCAGCAGATGATATATGACAGAGAAGTCTCAGGGCCTTGGCGGTCTGGCAAAATCCTGAACTGAAAATCTCCAATTCAGAGTTCAGCCCAGCAGTGTGAGGCGGAGCCGTCATTTCTGTTAGTGCTGTAGAGTGGATTCCCACTCACAGCGACCCCGTGTGACAGCGGAACTGCTCCGTAGGGCTTCCCTGGCTGTCATCTTTACTGCAGCGGATCACCAGGAAGCCCTGTGAGCCTTCCGTGGAGCTGCGGGTGGGTTAGCAGCTGAGGGCTTAACTGTTGCACCACGTGGGCCCCTGCAGGTAGAAGGAGCAGTAGAAATTGTCAAGTCGGACACTTCTGATGAAACACACAGAAGCTGCTCCAAGTCTGACTGTTAGAGCAGAAAGGGATCTTAAGAGTCTTCTGAAACTGTTCGTTTTGCACGTGGGGAAACTGACTCCGGTCTTCCCCAGAGGGCCTGGAATATACCCGTGCTGCTCGCCCACCCAAAGCTCTCTCCAGCGGTAGCTGTGGGGGGGGTGTCACCCGGAGAGGTACTGCTCTCGCCCCCTCAGCTGAAAGTCCTCCTTCTCCTCACAGCCTGCCTTCAAAGGCCTCACCTTCACAGACCTGCCCTTGTGTTTACAACTGAACATCATGCAGAGGCTGAGTGACGGCCGCGACCTGGTCAGCCTGGGCCAGGCGGCGCCCGACCTGCACACGCTCAGCGAGGACCGGCTGCTGTGGAAGAGGCTCTGCCAGTACCACTTCTCCGAGCGGCAGGTCAGCGGCCCGCGGCCCTTCCTCCTGCTCTCCCTGTCGGCCCCTGTCCCCAAGCTCCCCGTGTACCCTTCTGGAACATGAGGTGTGGGTGCCTGCCCTGCTGGGCTCCAGGTTTCACGAGAAAATGACATTCCAAGGAGATACTAACTAATGTGTGTGTGTGTGTGTGAGTGTGAGTAGTGTGTTTGGATGGTCTTGATAAAGAAAAGGCACATTCACATTTCATAACTTGCTCAAAACAAAATTCATGAATTGGCACCAGTCCTTTTTTTCCTATAACAAAATCACTTACACTTGTATGGTACTTTGCAGTGAAAGGGCTTTTACAGACATTATTTCATTTTATTCTGACAACTCAGAGAGGGGACTTAATTAAAAAGTAGGTGCTGTCATGCCCACTTTAAACAGACGAAGAGACTAAGGTCACAAATCGCTAAGTGACATATCCAAATTGTTGAGTAAATCTCTGGGTGAGGAAACTGGCCTTGAATTTGAACTTGGGCCTTGTGACACCAACTCTAGGCTTGTTTCCATTTGTCATGCTGCCTCAAAGGTTGTTTTGGTTTGGGATTTTTTTTCTCCCCCAGCTTCTTTATATAGACGTGTTAGTTCAACAAGTTCTGTTCGTGGAGCTGCTAATATTTAGATATAAAATGGAGCCGCGGTGCCAAGCAGTTACCACAGCTCCCCGGAAACAATCACTCGCGTCTATAGCAAAGGAAGAATTTAAGTTGTTTTCTGAGATCATCTAAACTTTTTAAAGGCCCATCCAAATACAATTTAGTAGAGGACACTAACAAGATGTCACCAGCACCTCTTTCTTTTAAAGACTGGTTAGAAACTACTCATTAACTGGGGAGAGCCAAGAAAATAAAGGTACTTCTTTATAGCTTGGCTGTTTTTTCCTTTAGTAGAGCAGTGGTTAAAGCATTCAGCTTCTAATCAAAAGGTTGGGAGTTCAAACCCACCAGCTGTGCTGTGGGAGAAAGATGAAGCAGTTTGCCTCCTTAAAGATTGACAGCCTTGGAAACCCTATGGGACAGTTCTACTCTGTCCTCTAGTGTCACTATGAGTCAGCATTAACTCGACAGCAGCAGGCTTATTGCAAGATAGAGGAGAAAATAGAGGTCAGGGGCCGAAATTTTCAGAACCAGAAAACCACAAACCATCTTGTTGGTGAACTCTACTGCAGCTACTTTAATTTGTTTGATTTTTAGATCCGCAAGCGATTAATTTTGTCAGACAAAGGGCAGCTGGATTGGAAGAAGATGTATTTTAAACTTGTCCGATGTTACCCAAGGAAAGAGCAGTATGGAGACACCCTTCAACTTTGCAGACACTGCCACATTCTTTCCTGGAAGGTATGTGTCTCAGAGGTGGCTGCCACAGACCCTTAGCTCAGACCCTGAGAGCCGCCAGGGCCACTGGTTGCATTGCCAACTCCTTTCCCATTAATCCTGATTATAGCCTCCAACTGATTCAGACTCTGCTGAGAGACTCTCAAACCCCTTAATGGATTTCATTCCTGTACGTTTATTTCTTCCTACAACTCGTTGTTGTTGTTGTTAGCTGTCTTTGAGTTGGTGCCCAACTCCTGGAGACCCCATGCAAAGTGTAAAGAAACCCTGCTGGTCCTGTCCCAGCCCTGTGATAGGCTGCAGATCAGACCACCGTGAGCTACTGGGTTTTCATTGGCTGATATGTGGCAGTACGTCACCAGGCCTTTCTTGCTGGTCCATCCTAGTCTGGAAGCTCTGATGAAACCTGCTCAGAACCATAGCATCACACAAGCCTCCGCTGACGGACGGGTGGGAGCCGTACTTGGGGTGCCTTGGCTGGGAATCAAACCCAGGTCTCCCTCGTGGAAGGCAAAAATTCTACTCCTGAGCCACCAATGCCACACCCACTCCCCAGTGCTCCTATTTCTGTGCTGACAGGCAGATGTGTGCACACACACACTCACACGCACACAGCTCTTCAGTTTTTCCAACCCTGCAACATTATTGGTTTTTTTTAAGAGTCTGTGTATATTCTTTTTTTTCTCTCTCTCTCTTTCTCTCTCTCATTTTTTTGAAATTATGCTTCAGATACAAATTTACAGAGCAAAATTTGTTTTACATTCAACAGTTCATGTACATTTGATTTCACACCCCCATTACCATCCCCAATCCTAACCTGCTCTCCTCCCCTCCATTCCTTGTAAACCACCCCCCCCCCGTGCCCTTCTTAGTTATGCACTCCTGTCTGTCCAGCTTTCCCTCCATGTGAATTCTGCCCCTCTGGTGCCCCATGGCCGATTGCTCCAAGGGGTGTATCTCCATAGAGTAGGTGGGTGCATTGCCCTGGGTTGGGGTGCTCTGCATTAAGTCTTTCTACTGTTGGGCTGAGAGCCAATCCTTGGGAGTGAGCCTTATCTCAGGCCCGAAGGGAATCCCAGGGCCATAGTCTTAGGGGGTCCCACCAGACTCTATCCTACCAGTAATTCTTGTCATTATTGTGTTTTTGAATTTTGTTCCACATTTTTCCTCCCACTGTATGCCCTGCGACATTCTTGACCAAGGCATGTTGTTTTGAGGCTGGGCAATGCCTTATGGTGCTAAAAGCCAGCAAAGTGCCCCTGAGAATGCAAACCTAACCACAATGTTCCTTTCCAGGGCACTGACCACCCGTGCACGGCCAATAACCCCGAGAGCTGCTCCATCTCACTTTCACCCCAGGACTTTATCAACTTGTTCAAGTTCTGACTCCCAGCACATGACAGCCATTCAGAATATCCCTGCTGATTGGATAGTTGGGAATACAGAGTTTGGACGCTTCATTTGTAAATAGTGTACATTTATACAAAAACAAAATCAAAAAAACTGCTGTCGAGTCGAATTCCAGCTCATAACGACCCTATAGGACAGGGTAGAACTGTCCCATAGGGTTTCCAAGGCTGTAAATCTTTATGCAAGCAGACTGCTGCATTGTTCTCCCACGGAGCAGCTGGTGGGTTCAAACCACTGACCTTTCGGTCAGCTGCCAAGTGTTTAACCATTGCACCACCAGGGCTTCTCTGTACATTTATACATTGGCTCAAAACTCCTGAGATAAGTCAATAGGAGGACGATGGTGGACAGAGATGCAGTTGCTGATTGGAGTTTAAGAATGTGGACTTCTCAGTAGAACTGGTATGGAAAAGCAGAAATACTGTAAATAAACTTCTTTCCTAATGATTTGCCAGCAAGACGATAAGGGCAAGCATTTGATCTCAGCAGTGAAACTGAGATTCTCTGTATGTTCACTGAAACTCCTTTATAGTTCCCTAAAGATGTGGAAGGAAAAAGCAAGACCCAAACACGAGGTAGAACACTGTTCACGATGTGAATACTTACATAAAAGAAGGCGAACCATGACAGCACACGAGACGTTCCTGGGCTTTTGGGTTTGATTTTGTGTTTGTTCTGAAAAGACAGAGGAAGTGCCACCCATTGTAAACCTGCCTGGCACATAGGGCCTTATCTTACAAAGATCCCACACAATACTCTACCTCGGAAAACATACAGTGCTTTTTCAGACAAGGTACCTTGTCTAGTAGGAAGTGTCCGTTTGGCTTGTGAGTTTTTCACCACTCTAAAAAGTGATTGCAAGTGGAAAGAGATGTTGGAAGCAGTCCTCATCTTGTTTCAGACTTTTTGAGGGGAAGAGGGCCCTCTTTGGAGTTGCATCTTTCCTAGAGCAAACCCCAAAGCCCAGGCCTTTTTCTCTTTCGTATTTCTTATAGCTCATTTGGGGAAACTTAAGGACAATTAAAGACAGTCCCAAAGGACATCTTGCTGCAGAAAAGAATTTGTCACCCCTGAAGCTGTGAAGATGTCCTTATCCCTGTTTAACTTCCTGGTTTGTCTGGGCTTCCTTGGCATCTTCACGGGTCAGCGTGTCTCAGTCGACTGGTTGGAGCCCAGGTGCTGATAAAGGCTGATGAGACAGGTTTTACTATCAGCCAATTAAGCCTTTCACCAGCTGCTGTTGCCCTTGGTGAGATGATGAGCTCAGCAGCTTTCTTTTGTTTATGTCCAACATCAGAATTTAGCTAGGGCTTCTTATAGGAGGGATAAAATAAAGCCTGGAGGTCCAGCCAAATAGGGAGAGAAGGTACATGAGTTTATCCTCAACTTGCTTGAGAGTTGGGTACTTAAGATCTGCCCCAGGGGATCTTGGGAGGTAAAGGATGAACATCTCAGGACTTGATGAGTTAATTATCATGTATTTCTGAGAGAGTGGGAAACGTTTTTGTTTTTTACTTTTTATAGAACATAGCTTTTTTACAACAATGTACATATTTTATGCTGTTGTTTTTTTTTTTTTTTTCTTTTTTATTTGGGAGGCCAGGGAGAAGGGGGACAAAAAAAATGTTGCCACCCTACATTCCCTTGGCAACTACATGAAGGAGAAGTAGGAACATGATTCACATTCATGCTGCAGAACAGTGTGTCTTTAGGAGTTGAACCTTGAATTGGAGCGATCAGGAAGAGGGGGAAGATGATTAAGGAGGTACAGAAACAAGGCCAGGGACAAGCTGGGGGTGCAGTACTCTTTTCATACCTTCCCCCTCAATTACACATAACCCAAGTACCAGCATTCAGAAAGGAAGTGAATCCCAATTCAGGTCTCCTCACTTTGCAACTTTTATACCTAGACCAGTGTTCTCAATCTTTTTTTCATTATTAGCGCCAAAAGAAGAAAAAGTAAACTGAAATTAAATTCCAATGGGATACATTAAGTATTAAAAGATTTTGTCAAGTAGGGCTGACTTTTGGAGGGCCACAGACCATCATAATATCTAAGATGTTTTTGTCCCCTCAAGAACCAATTTCACATTAAGAATGCATGGCCTAGAATATTGAATAAAAACCTAGCTCTTTCATAATTCAGCCATGTTCTCTCAAACGTCTCAGCGTCCTTAAGGGTGTGGGGTAGAGCTAGTTCTGTCATTGGTGTCAGAGCTCGGGGACATTCAACTCTGAGTGACACTTTTAGTTTTAGGAGTTCATTGGCCTTCCTTCCACGTTTTCCACCATCTGTGACCTCTGCCCCTTCTTGCTGATCAGGTATGTGAATTCATGGCACTTTCAGGTCTGCAGTCCCCCAAGCGTTGCCTGCTTTGGACAGTCACCACTAAACTAGTGGAGCTGCCTCATTTGCGTGGTCAGCAATGCAGGTGATCTCACAGTACAGGCAACAGTGCAAGTTTGTGCAGCCGATCCCTACGCCCAAGGATAGCAGTTGTGGTAGAGCTGATTCCGACCCTGGCGACCCCAAGTGTTTCAGAGTAGAACTGCCCTCCATAAGGTTTTCGTAGCTGCAACCCTTTAGGAGTACAACACTAGCCTTTTTCCCAAGGTGCCTCTGAGTGGACTCAAACCACCAACCTTGGAGTCAGTCAGTAGCTGAATGCTTAACTGCACCCCCAGAGACTCCCACCCCCAAGTGATGGGATGGCGGTTCCCAAAACATTTACCAAGATGGTGCCTTTGGGGTCTCCCCAGCTGCTGTAGGGTCACTAGAGGTGGCATAGCACAGAGACAAAGAAACATTTTAAGGAAAAATAAGAAGAAACCAACCTTTGTGGTCCTTTTCATTGAAGGGGAGAATAAAGAAGGAAATGGCAGGTGGAGAGGGAGAGGGGAAGGAGTAGAAATGACATATCTCTGATGTGGTTTGTGTGGAGACAATGGGGAAGGTCACAATAGCACAGAGTATCAGTATCTGTGTCAGCACCATGTGGTGCCTGTAAGTGTGGCCAGAGCCTCGCCTGTAAGTGAATTAAAAAGGCAAAACTCTTGCTCCCTGGGCACTAAGAGTCTCTAGAATTCTCCTGGCAAACTTTCCTAGGGTGATCTGACCTAAAACACAAAAACAAAACTCCCTGTCTGAAAACTGCTGGACTAAAAGCCAGAAGGATCATGACGATGGACATCGCTGGGAGAGAGAGAATGTTCTGATCTCCTTACTGTCCCCACCTAACCCCATCCCAAACCTGAGAAATCAGAATTTGAAATGGATGTCAAATGTGAAGTAATTCAGACTTCCAGAGAAGGAAGAGTTCTGTCCAGGGCAGGGTGGGCGGATCTACAGGGACCTTACGGTTTGGTCCAACTCCCAGTCCTGAGCAATGAGCCTAGTCTCTTGAGAGGAAGGCCCAGCCTTTGGGGAAAGGAGAATATGTGAGGTTTAGGAGTGCTCACTTTATAGCAACATCTAGAAAAAAAGTCCAATGATATTTTTAAAAGATCGCATTATTATTCAACCTCGTTACTTGTGACTAGGAGGGTAGCAGAGGGTACCTGAAGTACAAGGTTTTTTTAAAAAAAAAAAAAAAGTCTCGAGTCTGTCAGTTCTGAGATGACATTTGTTTCGTGATGATCAATTTTATACTGACGTGGCTTGGTGACCAGAGGAGATACTTAGATGCATTGGGGTTACACTGCAAAGCTGAACCCAAGAGCGGGCTTCGTCTGTGGTTGTGAAGTCAGGGTTTGGGTGTGGATTGTGTTACTGCCATCGCTCTCATCTTTGTGGATCTCCAAACCATTTCTCCTGAGGAGAAGAGGCTCCTTGTTCTGGGGTTTTTATATGGGAGGAAAGAAAGAGTTTGGAATTTCATTTCATTTGTCTAAGCAAGTGGTGTGATTTACAAGGAGATAAATCCCTCCACGAGATGTTCTGCAGTATAAAATTCTTAAGTGTTCAATACCATGTTTATTATAAAATATGCACCTGAGTTTATATTTTTCTGCCAGGCTGTAGGGCAATAATGTCTAGCTACGCAAATACTATCTTTTATGTGTGAATTTTTCTAATTGTAATTTTATGCGTGACTTTTTTTTTTTCTAAACTAAACTATATCATTGTTTTATATGTTGACATCTGTTGTTTTTTATCTGTTTCCAAGTATCTGAGTCTGTGAACCATCCCTCCTGACTGGATGCTGGCCTAAAATTCTATTAGTGTTTAAACAGACCTCGGAAACACTCTGAACCTCCAGGCAAATGTAGAGACGTGGCTCTTTGATATATCATGTGCTGCTGATGTCTTTAACTAGCAAGATCACAGTCCCCTGAAACTTACATTTTCTGTGGATCCTTTCTTCTCTGTTAAGGAGAGTAAGAACAGGGTGGTTTTCCAAGGGAACACTTCACACCTGAGAAAAGGATATTACAGATGGTAGAGTCTGAGCCCCCCACTGCCTCTCAAGTTGAGAAAACATCTAGAATGTTTAGCGGACTTGCCTTAGCCGCCTTATGCAGAGGCTAGAGGTAAACCTGGGGCCTCCTGACGCCCCCCACTCCCACACCCTTTGGCATGGTTGGAGACATGTGAAGCCCGGATGTAATTCTTTTCTCCCCCCAGCCCCACACCAAGGGTTTATTACTGACATAATGAGGCTTTTAGGGGGAGGACCTGGATGTGGGGTTCTCTCTTCTCGAGACCTGCATTGTTGAGGGTACTTGTGACTGCTCTTTGGGGGCCTGGCCGCTAACTTCTCCAAACCTTGGAAGTCCCTCATTCTTACTGGGAAAGCTAAGGAGATACTTAACTTTTTTACACTCATCTGACGCTGTTGTGAGCACACATTTTATCGAGCACAACCTGTTGCCATAAAGTTAGCAGTGTCCATTGACAGATTCATTTTTCCCCGGGGTACTTACTTTTTCACTACAAACATGATTCTAATAAAGATAAGGCCTGAGCAGCTAGCTTACTTGGTAGAAACTGCAGTTCTGAGGGTAGCCAGCCAGGAATGTCCCCTCCCTTCAGGCTAAGAGGTACATGGAATCCACTCTCTCCACCTCGTCACCCTCTCATAACAGCTGTGAGGTCCCGTGTGCTTCCATTTCAGTGGAACTTCACTCCCCTTCACTAAACAGAGAGGAATCCTCCGGGAGGCAGCAAGGAGCGGAAGGCTACGGTATTCATGACTGTCTGCTGGGCATTTTTCAGTGTCCTTGAGCTCACTCACCAAACAAAGCTTCTCGAAAAATCTCTCAAAACTTCTGCCTCGCTCCATTTTCCCAAAAATGGATGGTTGCTCAAAAACCATGACCTCCCTCAAAACTCCATCTGCTACAGCATTACTTCTGGGGTTGGAATATGGCTTTTTCCGTCTCTGAATGTTGAAGTGTTTGTTTAATTAATGATGCGCCAGTCTGTTAAGCAGAAGGCTCTAAGTGCTGTACACATGAGAACCCTGGGCACCATCTTTATTCTACCAAGTGCCTGTCACCCTGGCTAAACGGGGTACCTTTTATAGTCCATGTCCTAAGCTTAGAAGCTTTAATGTAATGTTTATAATGAAAAATATGATAGGGGGTTGAACATTGTAACCGAAGGTATAAAGCTAGACCAATTACATGTAAAGATGTTTATTTAATATTGTGTGAGCTGAGTCCTTGTGTATAAATTATTTGCACACTTTTCTTGCATGATGAACTGATCTTTTTATAGTTGTTTGTACCAGATGGTGGCATATTTTTGTAAAAAATTTTTGACACTGAAATCTTGCAATAAATGTGTTTCCAACAACATATATGCAGGTGCATTTTTTGTGTGTGCCAATTTAAGTTGGCTTTTTATCATACTGAATATGTTTACTTTTTGCATATTGGAATATATATTTCCTCTCCCAGAAACCTATTATCATTGTTTAAAATTTTCTAGGAATACATAGCAAAATAAGATTCTTTCTGGGTACCCGCCTGAGCCAATAACACAGTAACAGTCACTCCATATACTGTTAGTATGATAAAATGATTAGGAAAAATCATAATGAATTTTGAAGTCAATATCCATTGCCTAAGGCATTTGATTGCTAACCAGCAAACCCACCAGCCACTCTTCAGAAGGAAGATTAAGCAATCTACTTCCATAGAGATACCGCCTCAGAAACCTAAGGAGGGGTCGCTAGGAGTCGCAGTGGACTCCATGGCAGTGTGTTTGGTTTAGTTTATCCATTTATTCATTCAACATACACTAATTGAGCAGCTACTATGTGCCAGGCCCTATGCAAGGTGCAGCAGTCCCTGCGTGGCATGAACAGTTAACTGCTTAACTACTAGGAAAGATTCACAGTTCAAACCCACTCAGAGGCACCTCAGAAGAAAGGCCTGGCAATCTGCTTCAGAGAGATCACAACCTTGAAAACCCTGTGGAGCAGTTCTACTCTGCACACACGGGTCGCCATGAGACGGAATCAATTGGATGGCGACTGGTTTGATTTGGCAGGACACTGGAAATAGAGTGGTGAACAAAACAGACATGGTCCCTGCCTTAACGGAATTTACCTCCTACTGTGGAGGACCAAAACCTAACTAGGAAAAAAAATTTAATTTGTAATAAGTGCTATAAAAGGATTAAAAGAGCTGAGGTGCAGAATAACAAGGGGACGTGCTTACGATAGTCTGGGAGTGGGGCCTCTCTGAGAAAGTGACCTTTAAGCTGAAACCTGAAAGGTGAGAGGAAACAGCCTTTGAAGGGGGAGGGAGCGAGCATTCCAGGAAGGGGAAACGGACTGTGCAGGGTTCAAATCGTTGTCAGGCCACTTACCTGTCACCTTACTTAATCTCCTCTGTCTCAATCTCCTGGATCCTAAAGTGGGCATAAGGAGTATCTATCTCATATACAAGGAGCTCTGGTGGCATAGTGGCTAAG
>NW_006921693.1:6692725-6713176 GCF_000298275.1 Orycteropus afer afer
TTGTAAATTTTGGTCAATGACATGAGACAAAGTATATGTGAACTGCTGTATGAAAAGTGAATTTACTCTGTAAATCTTCACCCAAATCCTAAGAAAAAAAAGAAAAGAAAAAAAAAAAAAAGATATGTTGAAGTCCTAACCCCTGCTGCTTGTGAACGTGATCTTGTTGGAAATAGGGTTTCTTAAAGATGTCTGTTAACATGAAATCATGCTGGGGTAGGGTAGAGACAGACATAGAGGGAAACCTGAGGCACAGATGGAGTTAGGATGCAGCCATAAGTCAAGGAATTCCCTGGGCTCCCAGAAGTTGAGAAAGACCAATAAACATCTTCGCCTAGAGACTTCAGAGGGAGCATGGAAGGTTAGGCAATCTACTTCCGTAGTGATACTGCCTCAGAAACCCAAGGAAGGGTCGCTATTAGTCAGGACCAACTCGACAGCACATAACAACAATAACAACATGGCCAGGGTCACATGATGATCTGGACTTCCAAAACCGTGAGACGACAAATTTCTGTTCTTATAAGTTGCCCAGGTTTTAGCACCTTGTCATGGCAGCCCTAGGAAACCAATGCACCAAAGATCTGATTTTCAAATTCCCTCCAATGACCAGCGTTCACGAAGCAGCTGTTTGCTGGGCGTGGAGCGGCTGTCCAGAATATGAATGCAACCTGTGTTCCAGGAACTTACAACCTGGGGGTGCTGGGGCCCAAAGGAGAGAGAAAATGAACCCCAACTGCAACACAAGATCCAAAGCTTCCAGTGCCCTGAGGGAGGTCCCAAGCACTCCCCAAGTTCCGACGGGAAGAGCCACTTGGGAACGACATAAGCCCACACACTTTTCCTGAGTCAGTGGAAACATGGCCTCTCTCTTGGGAAACTGGACACTGTGTGGCGTGAGGGTCAGAAACCAAGACTTACTACCCAAACCATTCAGTGATGGTTGTTGATAGGTTTCTTTGAAGGAAAAAAGAAAAACATCATGAAGTTTGGGCAGATTTCCCTTTTGAAGAGAAATGAAGCTTTCTGTGCCCTGGGGTCCTCGAGCCTGAGCTGCACTAACATTCTAGAAAACTCTCAGAAGCCCAAATGAACCCCAGGTCACTTCAAGGAGGAAAGAGAAGGAGGGCAGGGCAAGTCTGGAGGAGGGCTTCAGAGTGCACGAGGGAAAGGAGAAGAAAACTGAGGCCAAGCTCAGCTAGTGGCTGCAAGGAACAGTTAGCCAAGTGTCTCATCCTGAGACATCTTATGTGGTAGATGGTAATGAGGGAAACAAAATAGTTGATCCTAACTCACGTGAAAGTGTTTGTGTGGCTCCGCCTTCCCTGTGTTTTTTAAATCTGTATTGAATTATTTTAATTACATTTTACTTTTTTCTTTCTTTTCCCAAAAATTATTACTACTTCCAAGGAATCACTAACTCACTGCCACTGAGTCGATGCCAACTCATAATGACTTCCATTGGGTTTCTGAGGCAGTAAGTCTTTACAAAAATAGACTACCCCATCTTCCTACCATGAAGTGGCTGATAGATTTGAACTGCCAGCCTTCTGGTTAGCAGTCAAATGCCCTAGCCACTAAGCCACCAGAGCTCCTTCTTTCAAAGACAGCATGGCATAGTAATCAAGATCACAGAATGTGAAGCCAGCCTGCCAGGGCTCAAACCCAGCTCTGGCACTTGTTAGCTGCACGGGACAACGTGGGAAAAGTCCATATGCTTCAGTCTCACATGCTCCCTCATCTGTGACAGGGGGATGATGACAGAACCTATGTCATACAATGCTGTGAGCGGTGACTGAGCTGATGAATCTTACATGGTTAGATGCATTTGATGTCATTAGAGTAGTGCCTGACACATAGTAAGCTTTATGTAAATATTTGCTATTATTACTCCTTAAGTCCACTTTCCATTTTGTCTTTTTGCCTCCTGTGGTGTCAAGGATTTCATTTTATTGAATATACCACCCATGGAAGCAGCAGTCAAGAAATCAAATGACATATTGCTTTGGGCAAATCTGCTGCAAAAGACCTCTTTAAAGAATTAAAGGGCAAAGATGTCACTTTGAGGACTAAGATGGACCTGACCTATGGCATGGTATTTTTAATCACCTCATATGCATGAGAAACCAGATAATGAATAAAGAAGACCACAGAAGAATTGGTGCATTTGAACTATGGTGTGGTGAAGAATATTGAATATACCATGAGTTGTTAGAAGACCAAAGAAATAGGTCTTGGAAGAAGTACAGCCAGAACGCTCCTTAGAAATGATGATGGTGAGACCTCGTCTCATGTAATTTGGACGTGTTTTCAGGAGGGACAAGTCTCTGGAGAAGAGCATCATGCTTAGTAAAGTAGAGGGTCAGTGAAAAGAGGAAGACCCTCAACGAGACAGACTGACACAGGCTGCAACAAGCGCTCAGGCATAGCTACGAATTCAAGGATGTAGGACCGGGCAGTGTTTCATTCTATACGTGGGGTCGCTATGAGTCAGAATTGACTTGATGGCACCTAACAACAAGAAGAACCAGCAGAAAAGCCAGGTACCCTTCAGTGTCTATAAAGAGAAGGCATAATGACTAAATCATTCTGTTACTGCTGTTGTTAGCTGCCAGCATCCCCATGTACAAGGGAACAAAATGCTGCCCAGGCTTGTGCTGTCCCCATGAAAGGTTGGCAGTCAGACCCTTAAGATCCATGGGGCTTTCACTGTTTGATTTCAGAAGCAGATTGCCAGGCCTTTCTTCCTATCTGTCTTGGTCTGGCAGCTGTGCTGAAACCTGTTCAGTATCATAGCAACATCCAAGCCCCCAGTGACAGATGAGTCATGGCTGCACATGAGGTGCACTGGCTGGAAATGGAACCCAGGACTCCTGCATGGAAGGCAAGAATTCTGCCACTGGTCCCCAGATAAGTCTAGCCTTTGCTTATTTTTTAAATGAGTGATCTCCAACCATCCCATCGGTAACTTTTTTTTTTTTTAGCATAAACCCAATATTTACTCATTTATTTATCTGTGAAGTACATGCAGGCACTGTTATAATTAACTAATGTTTCAAAGTATAACGTACTCTTAGGAGAGTCATCATCTGCAATAATGGGTACAAATTCTTTTTTTTTTTTTTTTTTTTTAACTTTAAGCTAACCAGAGTTATGGGGGCACTGAGTGCAGAAGGCTCTGTGGTAGACAGTAGGCTTGGTTCTCCTCTCCTTTGTTTTCTTAAGGAGAACTTTGTTCTAGAAGGTCTTGATTGTACTTTGATGCCTTGCATGTGAAAATGACCACCTGACCTGGATTATGCTCTTGAAGTAAAATTCATATTTCAAATGGCCATGATCATTTTGAACTTTTTGGCCAATTTTTGGGTCAGATCTCATTAGCTTATCACTGCCTTACCTTCCTCATCTGCAGCCAATCAAACAGTCCTCTAGGACAACCAGTGTTGGTGCCGACATCTTCTTGTTCCTTTGAGCCTGCAATTGTAGTATCTTCAATCTGCTTTTTCCTTCCAAGCATCTTTTCAAAGCCCTTGTTCATTTTGTGAGAGTCATTTAATTAAAACCAGATTATATGATCCATATGTCTATTTGGCCAGGCATGCACCAGTTGCAATTTGTCCCAGTCCACTGAAAACAAATGACTGACTGAAGGTGCCACTTGCTCCAACTTTGCCCTGAGGTCAAGATGCCTCATGACACCTGAGATACTTGTTGTGACACCTGGTGTCAGATGGGTGGACTGAGGGGACCATTGCCCATCCAGATATTGAATATTTGTACAGGTTTTGTGCTGGTCATTCTCTGTCCCCAAAGAGTCATTCCCCATTTCTCTGCCCAGCTCTGTGTCCCAGAGGGAAGGACTGACCTCAGAGGACTGCATCCCCCAGACTCCCTTACCAGTTTGGCTTCTGATTGAGTTTAGCCAATGGGAGATACTGGGAGAGAGAAAGTCCAGGGTATTTTTCCATGCTCTCTCCTGGCTTTGGCCCCTTGTCTCTGGCAGACGCTGTGTCCCTCCTTCACATCAGCTTTCTGCTAGGCTCCAGCTATTCCTGGCTCGCCTCCATGCCTTGTTATTGTTAGCTGACATCAAGTCAGTTCCAACTCATGGTAACCCCATGTGTGCAGAGAAGAAAACTGTTTTCACACCTCTGACTTTTCAGAAGCAGATCACCAGGCCTACCTGCTGAGGTCCTCTGGGTGGATTCGAACCACTAACCTTTCAGCTAGTGGTCAAGTACCTAACCATTTGCACCACCCAGGGACTCATCCTCTCCATGGCTTCTTGTTGTTGTTTGTTGTTAGATGCTGTCAATCAATTCTGACTCATAGCAACCCTACGTACAACAGAACAAACACTGTCTGGTCCTGTGTCATCCTCACAATTGTTGCTGTGCTTGAGCCCACTGTTGCAGCCACTGTGTCAATCCATCCCACTGGAGGTCTTCCTCTGTTTCATTGACCCTCTACCTTACCAAGCATGATGTCCTTCTCCAGGGACTGGTTCCTCCTGAGAACATGTCCAAAGTGCAAGAGAGGAAGTCTTGCCATCCTTACTCTTAAGGAACATTCTGGCTGCACTTCTTCCAAGACAGATTTGTTTGATCTTCTAGCAGTCCATAATATATTTAACAGTCTTTGCCAACACCATAAATCAAATGCATCAATTCTTCTGCTGTCTTCCTTATTCATTGTCCAGCTTTTGCATACATATGAGACACTTGAAAATACCATGGCTTGAGTGAGGCTCTTCTGAGTCCTCAAAGGCCAGCTTTAGTTTTTAACACCTTAAAGGGTCTTTTGCAGCAGACTTGCCCAATGCAATACATCATTTGATTTCTTTCTTTTTGCATTATTGCACTTCACTTTATTGTACTTTGCAGATACTGTGTTTTTTACAAGTGGAAGGCCTGTGGCTATACTGCATAGCAAGGTAACAATTCTATCAGTGTCATTTTTCCAACAGCACATCTCACTTCATGTCTCTGTGGCACATTTTGGTAATTCTCACAATGTTTCAAACTTTTTTTTTCAATTTATTTTATTCCATCATAAATACTTATTTATTGATTTGGGTAAAAGTTTACAGAGTGAATTTATTTTCCAGAGAACAGTTCATACACATTTTGTTTCATGACCACTTGATATCTTGACTGCTGCTTCCATGAGCATTGATTGTAGAAGACAACTTACTTGGTCAATTGACTGGAAGAGAGTCATACTTGTGCCCCATTCCAAAGAAAGGTGATCCAATGCAATGTGGAAATTATTGAATATTGTTAATATCACACTCCAGCAAATAATTTTTAAAAATTCAAAAATGGTTATAGCAGTACATTGAGAGAACTGCTAGAAACTCAAGCCTGATTCAGAAGAGGGCATGGAACAAGAGATGTCATTGCCAGTGTCACATGATCTTGGCTGAAAGCAGAGAACCAGAAAGATCTGTGTTCTATGACCACGCAAAGACATTCAACTGTGTGGATCCTAACAAAGTATAGATGAAATTGGGAAGAAGGGGAATTCCAGAACACTTAACTGCACTCATGAGGAACCTGTACAGAGACCAAGAGGGAGTCGTTCAAACAGAACAAGGGGATCTAGCGTGGTTTAAACTCAGGAAGGGTGTACATCAGGGTCGTATTCTTTCACCATCCTTATTTAGTCTGTATGCTGAGCAAATAATCTGAGAAGCTGGACTTGTTGCAAGGCATCGGAATTGGAGGAAGACTCATTAACAACCTGTGATATACAAATGATACCACCTTGCTAGTTGAACAAGAAGATGACTTGAAGCACTTACAGATGACGATCAAAGACTACAGTCGTTAGTATGGATTAAACCTCAACATAAAGAAAACAAATATCCTCACAACTGGACCAATAAGCAACATCACGATGAACGGATTTTTACCTCCAGGCCTAGGGGCAGTAATGTTCAGTGTTGCTCATCTCTGGGAACCTCAGCATTCTCAGACCTTGGCCCTGCCCAATCCAAAACCAAACTGGCTGCATTCAAGTCAATTAGAAAGCAAACCACCAGGCTTTCTTCCATGGCACTGCAAAGTGGCTTCAAACCACCAACCTTTGGGTTAGTAGATGAGTACAAGGCACTTTCAGGGTCCCTTTCAAACTTTTCAGTACAATCCCTTCATTGGACTAGTATTTCTGCCAAGAACCTCATTGATAATTGCTTTGTGTCTTATTTTATTAGATTAACATAAATTAATGAAAGTTTTCTTTTTTTCCTTCTAGCACCTCAGTGTACCTTATTTGGAGACCACCAGTCCAAACAGCTTTATTGACTACTGAGCACAGTCCCAATGATACCAAAGCATATGGCAGGCCATTAATTCAAGTCCATTTTAAGTCCCAAGGTCAGCAGTGCATGGCAGGCTACTGAAGAATGACATGACTACATGCAGGGTCCAAGCATGCCATAAGCTAGAGACCATTCTCCAAGGCTTCTGCTTATATACAGGAAGCAGACCACATTCACTAAGGCAGCTACTCAGCTGCTCACAGTAGATTCCACCATGGAGTTGATTACCAGTCTCATTATGGGGAATATTGCGTGCAGCTGCCCAGCCACCCAACCAGGCCCAGCCAAATTGACATACACACTGAACTACCACAGTCCCTTTTAGCTCAAATATCCTCTAGGGATTTTAGAAGTCATCCATGAAAAAGCCATTAACCAACCCCACTGCCATCAAGTCGAGTCCGACTCATAGTGGTCCTATCAGACAAATTAGTACTGACATCTCTCTCCTGCAGAGCAGCTGCTAGGTTCGAACCACATATCTTTGGGTTAGCAGCCGAGCACTTAACCACTGTGCCACTGGCACTTTAGTCATACATTCGTTCAGATCAAATGATGTAATCTTGTGTTGTTGTTTTATTTCTTGTTTCTCTTCTTTACCAGAACACAAAACACCCCTTTCCTCTTCCCACCTCCCCACATGTCTCCCCACATCCCACCCTCCCCACTCACATACATACCCTCCACCAGTTAACAGAATTTTTCTTGGGTAAAAATCCTTTGTTGTTGTTGTTATGTGCCGTCGAGTCTGACCCGACTCATCGCGACCCTTCCTTTAAACTTTATAAACTCCCAGGTAATCAGGAACAAGGAAGCTCAGATCCTGCAGCATGGGTAATAAAAGGAAACCTCCTGGCCGAGTGCTTCCAAACACATCATTCCCTTAAGTCTCACAGCAGCCTTGCGAGGCGGACACGAGTATCACCTCCATTTTCACAGATGCTGGAGCTGGAGGAAGTTCAGGGAGTCGTCTGCAGTCACCCTGTGTGGCGGATGCTGGAGCTGGCTTGTGATCACGAAGCTGACGTGAGCGTCTCGTTCCAACACCACATTCAGTGATGTCATGTCGGTTACTTTCAATCAACCGCAGTGGGAGTATTTACACCACAGACATCTGCAAGTGCCACAAATCAGAGCTCTGATTTCTGTCTTGCTTTGTTGGTCTGTGTTTTGTTTTGTGAGCTGGTTAAACACACCCTGGTCACACAGCTACTAAATCACAGAGCTAGGGTTCAAGCTCAAACCTGCCTGGCCTGAAACCCAGGGTTCTTCCCAGAATACCACACTCGTCTTTCTCACACAGCACCAACTACAATAGCTTGCAAATAGTGCTTGTGAAATACCTATTCCTGTACCTGATTCTCAGGGGCCTTGAGGATAAACCTCTGTCAGCCTTGCCCAGGTGGCACAACAGTGAAATGCTCAGCTAGCTGCTAACCTAAAGACTGGCAGTTCGAACCTGCCCGGTGGTGTTCCAGAAGAGAGGCTTGGTGATCTGCTTCTGTAAAGATTAACCAAAAAAAAAAAAAAAAAAAAACCACTGCTGTCGATTCTGACTCATAGCAACCCTCTAGGGCAGAGTAGAACTGCCTCATAGAGTCTCCAAGGCTGTAAATCTTTATCGAAGCACACTGCCTCATCTTTCTCCTGCAGAGCAACTGGTGGGTTCAAACCACTGACCTTTTGGTTAACAGCCAAATGTTTTAACCACTGTGCCAGCAGAGCTCCTCTCTGTAAAGATTATACCCATTGCCGTCAAGTCGGATTCGACTCATAGCGACCCCTTCTTGGGTTTCCGAGGTGGTATCACTATGGAAGTAGATTGCCCAACCTTCCTTCCGAGGAGTGGCTGGTGGGTTTGAACCGCGAGCCTTCTGTTTAGCAGTCAAGTGCCTTAGGCACTACGCCACCAGAGCTAAAGATTATAGCCGAGAAAATCCTATGAAGCAGTTTCAATCTATAACATATGGGGTTGCCATGAGTCCGAATCGACTTGATAGCAATGAAGTTGAGTTTTTTCTGTTTGGTGGCTGTTGTTAAAGTGAGAATAATAGTAGCACCTCACACATAGGGCTGTTGGGAGGGTTAATGAGCTATTTTATGTAGAACAGTGCTAGGCACAGAGTAAATGGGACACTTGTTAGTGTTCAACATTGTAGGTGTAATTAATATTTTTCTATTGAGTGGCTAGGTGCTGTTCTAACCATATTACATTTATTAACTATTTTAATTATCTCAACAATTCTGTGAAGGTGGTACTATTTACTGTCCTATTCAGAGGGGGAAACTAAATCACAGCAAAGATAAGCAACTTGCGCAAGGACACACAACTCTGTGTTGTGTGAATTCAAACTCAGGTTGTCTAAGTCCAGAGCCCAATACTGTATAGAGGTTCCAAAACCCAAACCCACCACCATCAAGTCAATTCTGACTCATAGCAACCCTACAGGACAGAGTACAACTGCCCCCATAGGGTTTCCAAGGTTGTAAACCTTTATGGAAGTAGACTATCTTCTCATTTCTCCCAGGGAGTGGTTGGTAGGTTCAAACCGCCGACCTTTTGGTTAGCAGCCAAACGCTTTAACTACTGCACCACCAGAGCGCCTTGGGTAGAGGTTAAGTGTGGCCAGTGTTGCTGGGCATTTCTGGGAATGCAAAGACGAAAGCACTTTTTCCAAAACAGCGACGAATAAAATGTAGTCCTAAAATAACTTGCAACCAGTCTGGCTCTGAACTTTTTAAAAACATTCACATGAATTTCAATCCAATTTCAGATCAGAAAAGACACAAATTCATCCTGGGGTCCTGGGCAGGCAGACATGAGCTCGCTGGCGGTTTGACAGGCAGAAGGCCACCCTGGTACTCTGAGGCTTCAAGGCTGCGTCCAGCTCTTGCGCTGAAAGCTGAGTCCAGCCCCTTCCGCCAGGTGCCTGATTTGATTTGGATGCCCCCCCTGCAAAGGGGAATTTCAGGTCCTCAAAGTGGGAGCCTAGCAGCCTACGCTTGCCCTTGGTGTTTATATAACTATCCTAGCTCCCAAACAAGGATGCTAGCACCCTGCAATTAAGGGCTAGCAGCCAGCCCTTTGCTATGAAGAGAAAACATGGCTAATAGCTCCATCTGCCTGTGGAATCCAAGCTCTCTCCATCCACCTATGGAATTCAAGCTCTCTCCAGGAGCCCGGGAGAGCTCCTGGAAAAGGAAGCAGTGGGCCAGGTCCCCAGCACTACTATTCAAAATATCCATTTGTATCAAATAAATAGAATCTGACTGCCCAAAACCAAGTGTGTCCATGGCCTTGTAAATGACATCATAGCATCTGGATAGCATTCTGTTAAACTGAGAGTGCCTGTAAAGTTCCCAACCACAAAAATCCCTCAAGACAAGTTCTTTAATGGAGAACAACAAGAGTTCCACTTGCGAAGCCTAAAATGACAGCATTCTTGTTAGTATGCACTGAGCATCAGCATTCCAGATACAAAAACCTTGCTTCTCTTTTACACACTAATAATTGTGTGACCCTGCCCACAATTCCCATGGGGGTTGGCAGTCCCAACTTTCAATTCTACTGCATTGCATCAATTCTAAGATGAACACTATTTTCCATATTTAAACAAAAACTCACTACCGTCTAGTCGATTTGTCACCTAGCAACACCTCCTTGGGTTTCCGGGGCAGTATCTCTAAGGAAGTAGATTGCCCAATCTTCCTTCCAAGGAGTGGTTGGTGGGTTTGAACCACCAGCCTTCTGATTAGCAGTCCCATGTGAATTCAGGCTGTGTCTTACAATCTGTGGTATCTCAGAGCCAATGAAACACAGTGATACACAATGACTAAGACACAAGCACCCCAACAATTCTAAGCTCTCTCCCTGATCAACCCCCCTTCATCCTTGCCACTGCCTCTGACTTGACTAGAACTCTAAGTATCTCTTGCCTGGAAGTTTGAAAGAAGAACTTAGCCTGTCACCCCACCTCCAGGCTGAACCCCTCCAATGCATCTACTTTGCTCAAGAGTTCTTTCTGGAACATATATCTCATCATATCAGTGCCCTATGATCTGATCACATTACCAATTCAGTGATGGATAAATGAAGATTCTTTTTTGCTATTTTCTCCATATTTACAAGGTCTGAACTTTCACATAATAAAATTTGTCATACATTAATGTGGGGATGCCCACAGGCAGTTAACAATGGCCACCTCTGGGGAGGTGATTTGGATGGATACAGAGGACAGCTGTAAAAGGACTTTACTCTTTAACCATAAAATAATCGTGCTGCTTGAAAGTTTGGTAAGAGTTCCTTGTGTAATGATTTTTTAAAATCATTTCCCAGCTTCCCAACAACTCTGTTCTGATACACAAGCTCACTACCATGGCAGCAAAGCCCACTATAATCAGCCCCTGCCTCCACAAAGACACATGAAGAGCCACCTGTATCCTCTGCTCCTGTCCTGGAAAACCACATGCAGTCCCCTGAACTAATCACCTACATTCATGCTCCTGGGTTTTGCACATGCTGTTCCCACTGCCTAGAATGCCATTCCCTATCTTGTCTGCCAGGTGAACTCCTACTATCCCTACAATGCCCTGCTCAGATGTCACTTGTTCTATAATGACTTCTCACACCTTCCTCTACTTCCCGCAGAAGGCACTATGTTCATAGTCTCAGCATAGGACTGATTTTATTGGATTGTCATTATTTGTTTGCAGAGCTGTCTTTCTTAAGAGACTAAATTCTTGAAAACTTGTGTGATAATTTACTCAGTTCTGTATTTCCAGTGCTTAGTTCAGTGTCTGCCACATCATAGGGATTCGTGAGGTTGATGAACACATATAGACAGTATAACTAAAATTAATAAAATGGATTTTGCTGTCCATGCGTAACTGCATTTCATGAGTTTCATTCCAATCATAATCCAGCTGAATGGAAGTAGAACTGGGTAATGTCTTTAGGAAAGTAAGTTTAAGACTAATAAAAAGTCTGTCTTCCACTACACAATTACTTGTTGCTGTTAGTTGCCATGGAGTCCACTCCGACTCATGGTGACCCCATATACAACAGAATGAAATGCTGCCTGGTCCTGTGCCATTTTCATGATGGTTGGGATGTCTGAGTCCATTGTTGTGGTTACTGTGTGCTGTGAGTGCCTCCCAACCTAGAGGGCTCATCTTCCAGCCTCTATCAGACAACATTCTGTTGTGATGCAGGGGGTTTCACTGGCTGATTTTCAGAAGTAGATCACCAGGCCTTTCTTCCCGGTCTCTCTTAGTCTGAATGCTCTGCTGGAATCTGTCCGTCAGGGGTGGCCCTGCTGGTATTTGAAATATTATGTCATAGCTTTCAGCATCACAGCAACATGCAAACCATTACAGGATGACAAACTGACAAGGGATGGTGAATTTCAGATGTAAGAACAATAGATGGATAATATATTCAAAAATAAATTGTAAAAAAATGAAAATAGTTTTTCTTCTCCTCAACAAAATCCATAAAATATTCATATGCACTCCCAAATTCTGTGTGCCATCTTTCTATCCTTAAGAAATAGAAATCCTTTAAATTGTGTGCTACTTCTTAGTTTCTAATATAACAACGCACATCCTGGTGAAGAATCACCATTTGAATCATCGTTTGAAATTGGAGCATATTGTATTGTTCCAAATTACTCACACTCTCCATGTGAGAGGACAAGCCTGCCTGACCCCACCGACTTCAGGCTTGGGTATGTCACTTACTTGTACAGAAGTGATATGTGCCACTTTCAGTAGATAGTTCAAGAGCCATCACATGGTTCTGCTGTAGCTCTTCTCTGGCTGCCTCAAGACTGGCATTCCCAGATGGGGATGCTTCACGAGCTTGGATCCTGATGGAAGAAGCCAAGTGGACCCACAGTAGACGCATAGGACAAAAGAAGAATAAACCTTTGCTGTGTAAGCGACAAAGACTAGGGGGTTATTTGTTACTAAAGCATAACCTAACAAAACTAACTAATACAGGAATAATTTTGCATATAATTGTTTGTTACTATAATACCCACGAGACTGTACTTACCAAAATTGGAATCTAGAAGTCATCCTTACTTTTCTCCTTTTTCCCATCACCCTCCACATCCAGTCTCTCATCAAGCCTTCTTAGTTCTCAAATCTGGCAGCTTCTCACTCTCCATACCCACCATTTTGGTTCAAGCCACCATCATTTTTTATACAAGGCAACTCTAACAACCTTCCAACAGTCACTCTTGTCATTCTCTATTGTTGTTGTTGTTGTTGTTGTTGTTGTGTGCCGTCGAGTTGGCCCCGACTCATAGCGACCCCTCCTTGGGTTTCCTAGGCAGTATCACTATGGAAGTAGATTGCCCCATCTTGCTTCCGAGGAGTGGCTGGTGGGTTTGAACCGCCAGCCTTCTGGTTAGCAGTCAAGTCCCTGAGCCACTATGCTACCAGAGCTCCTGTCATTCTCCATATGGCAGCAAATTCAATCATGTCAGTCACGTATTTAGAATACTTTGGTGAGTTCCCATCACACTTAGAATAAAACCCAATTTTCTATCAAGTACGATGAGGCCCTACATGCCTTTCTTTCTAGTCTTATCTCATCCCACTCTCCACCTTAGGCTTCAGCCACACTCCTCCTCTTTCATGTTCTTGAACTTATCAAGCTGTCTCCCATCTCAGAGCCTTTATACATGTTCCCTTTTCCTACATGGATCTTCCCGCCACCCAACTCCCAATTCTTCACATGGCTGTCTCTTTCTCCTTACCAGGTCTCAGCTTAAATATCACCTCTTCAGAGAAGTCTTCCTGGACTGCCCCATGCAGAGTAGGAGCTAGACCTTTCTCCCCTTGTCCCACTCCATTGTTTTATGTCTCAGCTCTTTGATTATTTCCTTTCTGGCATTTATCATAATTTGTAATAATTTCACTTATTTTTTTTCTCATGTCTTCCCTGTTGGGTATCATTGAGTTCATTTTCAACTCACAGCAACCCCCTGTGACAGAGTAGAACTGCCCCATAGGGTTTTCTAGGTTGTAATCTTTATGGGAGCAGATTGCCTGGATTCCTACAGAGCTGCCCATAGGGTCAAACTTCTGACCTTTCAGTTAGCAGCCAAGTGCTTAGACACTTGTCCACCCATAAAGATTACAGCCTTGGAAACCCTATGGGGCTGTTCTACTCTGTCCTATAGTGTTTCTATGAATTGGAATTGACTTGAGGACGCAGCAACATAACTTCTTAGCCTGCTCTTCTGTAACCACTTCCTGTCCTACAGCCTCAAGCTCTGTGCCAGTGCAGTGAAGAGTGAACTACCCAGGCCAAGTCCCTGCCTTTTGAGAGCACACAATCAGAGACAGCTGTAAGCACATACTTGGAATTCAGAAGAGGAGAGCATATTCCTCCAAGTGACTGTCATGGTCCAAGGCCAGTAAACCCATGTTCTCGTGTCCTTTTCCACCAAAATAGTTCTCTCTGCTCCCTGAAGGGGCTTTGGATTATAATAGCTCCTTAAATGCCCTGAAATTCTCCAGAGAGAAGGGATGTTTTTTTGATTTTTTTTTAAGCAGGCACAACTTGGAGCTAGAAGACAAAAGGTTAAATTCTCCCAAGCGACGACAATGTAACTCATTTCCTGTTTTTCTCAACTGTCTAGACACAGACCTCATAAGCATTAGCCGTGAGTCCCACCATCAGGTTAAAAATAGAAATTTTAAATATGAAATGTGGTGGTGGAGGACAGATTGTAGGTTTCTACCTTAGTCCACTAAATGACCACTTTGAAACAGGATTTTTTTTTTTTTTTTTTTTTGTCTTTGCCATTAGCTTTTCTATAAGTCCTCTGAAGCTGTATTTCAACAGCAGGAACACCATTTTTCTCAAGAATATACCTGTCCCTTGAAAAAGTTAGTGCAATATCCCCCCTGGTTGTTAAAAGCCACCTAAAGACATACATTATGGCAGCTTTGCAGGTCATCACACAGGCCAACAGTAAGCCCAAATAAGTTTGTGCAACAGAAAATGCATGTGGGTCTGACATTTTTCTTTTCCTTCTCCTCATAGCTTTTGCCTCTATTAAGTTGCCTGAACTTTTCTTTTAAACATAGTTTTTTCAGAAAATATATTTTTTAAAACTCCTTTAACAACCCTTGGGCATAGTTACACAAGTATGAGGAATTTAGTATACCGTATTTCCCAAACTTATTGGGCCACAGACCCTTTTAACATGGTAAGCCTCCCAAAAGGCTTCTCCCAAAAGAAGTGTTCTACAGACCACCAGTCTAGGAAACACGGATTGGATTCCTCTGTTATTTTTTTTTTCCTTGTGGCACAATGGTTAAGCATTCGCCTGCTTACCGAAAGGTTGGTGGGTTCAAACCCACCCAGCAGTTCCATGGGAAAAAGACCTGGCAATCTGCTCCCATAAAGATCATGGCCTTGGAAACCCTATGGGGCAGTTCTACTCTGTCACAGGGGTTGGTATGAGTCCAAATTGCCTGATAACACTTAACAACATTTTTTTTTTAGTTCCAGAATTCTGTGAGGTTAAGTCTCTTTTCTACAACCTCAGCTATCTGAATCACAACATAAAACCTGAATATAAACATCTTGTTCATATAATATGGACTCTGCAATATTGCAACAGACCTGTTCTCTTTATTATTGGAAGATACATGGAAGTATGTCTTACAGATGCTCATGCATTTACCTTAGAATGAATATATTCATTATGGTTTTTAATATTTATGCAAATATATGTAGAATTGAATGTAGATGAGTGTGTATGCATGTGTTAGTATACAAATACATGTTTCCTAGCTCTGTCCACTAAGAAGGCCTAGAAGCAATGATAGCCCAGCAACAGTGAACACACCCAGAGCCAAGATTTTGGTTCCTAAATCCATTCTCATATAAAAGGAACTAATGCTCTTTGAATAAAAGGTTGATTCCACAATTTGGGCAGGGAAAATATGAGGTAAGCCTAGAATACCCGACGGTACTGAAAAATAAGAAAGCACTTGTGATGGTTAAATTGATGTGTCAACTTGGGTAGGTTACAGTTCCCAGTTATTTGACCAAACACTAGTCTAGTGCTGTCATGAAGTAATTACCTATGACTAGATCAGTTAGCCTTGGGTAGAGCAGATTACCTTCTAGAATATAATGTAATAAATGTAATACAATCACCTTCCCTAATACAATCCAATGTCAATCAATCAGTTGAGGTCATAGCACTGTAGAATAGATTCTAAACCTAATTACTTTGAGCTATAAAAAGATCTGAATAGACACAAACACACACAGGGAAAGACAGGTGCCAGGTGAGGACTGTCTACAAGTCAAGATACACCAAGGGATGCTCAGGGCTACCAACTAAGAAGGCAACAACATGCCTGAACTAATTTGAATTTTTAGCCTCTAGAATATATCTGTTCTTAAAAGCCACCAACTTGCATTTGTGTTACAGCCACATGAGATAACTAAGAAAGTATTCAAAACCAAGGGGGAGTGTTGGAAAAATATAGAAGCCAACCTAATTAAGCTGCTAATGGCCAAAGCTAGAACCATTTAAGCAACAGAATAAACAATAGTAGCATAAGATTACTACCCATAGAATAAAATAAATACCCATGAGTCCACAGTAATATAAATAAATGGGAGAAGTGGCAACTCTTCATTATAGAAGAATTCCAGTTAATGACTGTATAAGAAATTAAGGAAATAGAAAGTCACCAATAGGCAAATACCATAGTAATAATAATTGCAGATAAGAACCATCCATAGATGCCAAAACTACTGGGCAGAAAAGTGAGAAACAGGACATTTGGAGAGTCTTAAAGTAAATTAGACAGGGAAAATTAATAACCAACATTTTATGTTCTCCATTTTATAAAAATAGCAAACTGACTCTCAAGGAGATGAAGAAATTTTCCGCAGCGTCCTTCCAGCCTCCTCACCTGCACAGTCAACAACCCCAGGCGATGTTGTCCATTGACATTAAGGTAAACTAACATCCAGTCATCTTTGAATGAAAAAATAACAAAGGAAAGGAGGCAAGGAGGGAGACTGCAGGCAGATGAGAAGAATGCTGGCATTTTGGCTTCCGGTTAAGGGCAGGAGTGTAAGCTCTACTCAGTCACTTCCTTAAACTGTGACGTGGGCAAGTTACTCTCTGCTTTTTCCTCCTCAACTTGAAGACGAGTTTTTGTATGCAATACAGGAGACCTGAGACAAAGTAAACACTCAACACTGGACATAATAAAGATTCTGTTAGCACCATGGCCTCATCTGTCTTGAGACCAGAAGAACTAAATGATGCCCGGCTACAACTACCAACCATTCTGACCAGGGACACAATGGATGGTCCCAGATAGAAAGGGGAAAAATGTAGAACAAAACTCAAATTCTGAAGAGAAGGCCAGAGTTACTGGATCGATAGAGACTAGAGGAAACTTCAAGACTTCTGCCTTGAGAAATCCTTTAAATTTTGAACTGAGACCTCTCCCAAAGGTCACCTTTCAGCTAGTTAAGAGACTGGCTCATAAAATAAATACTAGCACCATGAGTACTGTGCTCCTTTAAAAAATCAATTATAAGAAACCAAATGGTCAATAGTTACCTTAAAGCAAAGGTGAAACAGTAATGGGGGGCAGGGAAGACAGATCAATAGAAACCAAACCACCAGAAAGGAAATAATGAGAATGTTGACACATGTGAAAAATGTAACCAATGTCACAGAACAATATGTACAGAAATTGTTAAATGGGAACCTAATTTGCTGTGGGAAAGCCCTGGTGATGCTGTGGTTAAAGCGAGTGACTGCTAACTAATAGGTCAGTCATTCGAACCCACCAGCCACTCTATGGGGAGAGGATGTGGCAGTCTGCTTCCAGAAAGGCTCATATCCTTGGAAACCCTAAGGGGCAGTTCTACTCTGTCATATAGGGCCCCTAAGAGTTGACAACAGTGGGTTTGATTTTGGATTAATTTGCTGTGTGAACTTTCACCAAAAACACAATAAAATAATATTTTTAAAAGTCTGTTAGCCTTCTCACCTGCTATTTTTGTAAGGAGGAGGAACGAGGGAGGTCAGGGTGGAGTACACGTTACTGAGCTTTGCATAGCTTTTAGCAGTAGTTGGCAGAACCTCTTGCTTTTTTCCAAACCTACAACTATGCTGAGTCACTGCTCAGCTACCAGGAACTCTAAACTCTGGGAAAACAGCCTCTACTGTCCACTTGAGGTTAGTTGTGAGATGAAACCAGTATCAAATAATAGCACTGCAAAGCAGTAAACACAGATTAGAATTGATCCTGCTATGTCACTATCTAAAAACTTCTCTAGGCATGATAGGTACCTTAAGAGGCGAAGTTTGAAAAGGTGGCGTCCCTGCCCTTGCAGAGTTTGAAATAAACATGTGCAACCAACATAGGCTCACTTCTAAGTGGCTGTGCTGGTTATTCTCCATGTACACACACATTGTCTTCCAGCCCCATCCCCTCACCTTTCTTGGTGGCCCCAGGGTTGACCCCTAAGGACTGCATTACCCAGTCTCCCCTGCCCTTGACTTCTGGTTGGGTTTGGAAAACAACTGGAAATTGGAGGTGGGAGAAATGAGGTGTGGGTATTTCTCCCCTTGCTCTCTCCCTGCCTCAGTGGTCGGCAATGTCTTCTTCCTTCTACTCCTCCAGGTCCTGTTGGGTGCTTCTCCCCACCCGACTCCCCAGCTCCAACTCTCTCTGAGCTCCATGGCACCATTTCCTTCCCATGTTCCTTCAGCCTTTGGGGTGGAAACAGCCTCCCTCTGTTGCCAGTCCTTGGGAGCCTTAACTGACTCCCTCCAGCCCTGCCTCACCTAGATAAATATTCCCTACCTTAAATCCTCTTCAAAATCCCAGTTGAGTGGGCCTTAAGTTCCATTTCAACACCCTGATTGACACAGTAGCCATGCTGCAAAACCAACCAGATATAAACCTGGCCAAGGCTTATAATGAAACAAGAGTGGCTTTAACTGTCAGAGTGACTCTTGGTTACAGCTGTCCCTTCTGGGCACTGGGTTCTTAACTGCAATAATCAATTTGTTTATGAGCTGCAATAATCCATTAGGATCCACCCAATCAAAAAACACAAACAACAGTTATCATCAGGTCAGTTCTGACTCATGGCAACCCATATGCTTCAGAGTAGAACTGCGCTTCATGGGTTTTCAATGGCTGTGATCTTTCAGAAGTAGATTGCCAGCTCTTTCTTTCAAGGTGCCCCTGGATAGATTTGATCCACCAACCTTTCAGCCATTCCTCAGAAGGAAGGTTGGGCAATCTACTTCCATAGTGATACCACCTCGGAAACTCAAGCAGGGATCGCTATGAGTCAGATCCGACTTGTTGGCAATGAGTTTGGTTTTTTGGTTTGTAAGGCACTCTGGTGGCACAATGCCTAATGCATTTGACTGATAACCAGAAGGTTGGAGGTTCAAACCTACCAATCACTCTGCAGAAGGAAGATGAGGCCAAGCACTTAACCATTTGTGCCACTCAGTGACTCCCAATCCAGAAAGATATCCTTAATAATAACTGGAAAATGCTTTAACTTTGAGCTCCAGGAAGACCACAAAATTATTGAACCCTCAAAACAACAAGATATCATCTCACCCCACTAATAATAGCAAAGTTCAACATGACATAAAGCAACAAATGTTGGCAATGGTATGGAGAGATTGGGAGTCTCATATACTGCTGGTGGGCCTGTAAAATGGTACAACCACTGTGGAAAATGGTATGCCACGTGCTTAAAAGTTGGAAATAGAAACACCATTTGATCCAGCAATCCCACTACTAGGTATATATGCTAAAGAACTAAGAGCTGAGACATAGATATGTACACACTCATGTTCATCACAGCACTATTCATAATAGCAAAGAGATGGAGACAACCTAAGTGCCCATCAACAGATGAATGGACTGAACAACCAAGCTATGGTACACACACTCAATGGAAATACTATGCAACACTAAATAATAATGACAAACCCACAAAGATCTCATAACATGGATGAACTTGGAGGACATTATGCTGAGTGAAATAAGTCAATCACAGAAGGACAAATATTGTATTGGTTCACTATTATAAAAAGTCCAGGAAAGCTTTACACACAGAAGAAAACTTTCTTTGTTGATTATCAAGGATGGTAAGGGAGAGGAGAGAAAATTTTTAGCTGGGTAAGAGAAAGGCTTGATTTGGGGGAAATCTTTACACAAGTAGATCACCCCATCTTCCTTCAGCAGAACAGCTGGTGGTTTTAAACCATTGACCTTCTTTCTGGTTAGCAGTCAAATACCATATCCACTATGCCACCAGAGCTCCATTTTTGGGGAAAAGAAAGGTAATATACCAAAAGTGAATGACCAGCACAATAACACTAAGGAAAAGGAGGACACAGACAGGTACACAAGAGGTACAGACAATAAAGGTAAATACTATTATATACGCAACACTGTTTTATCAGTAATAACAAACATTAACCTATGAGTGGATATACAGGTAGACAGACAAGATGATCAAGTATGGGTAAGCAAGCAGAAAAATACCTATGATAATATATAGGTTTGGTACATATGTATTTGTATGTGCTATAAAAATGTTCATACATATTATAGAGCTAACAGGGGGCAAAGTTATAATAACTTCTTAGCCACAACCAAACTCCTTGAGGGAGTGAGTCACTGAACCAGTGGCCTTCAGAACATGGCCATGGGGGACATCAAACTCAATTGGCATAACAATATCATTGTCCTACATCCTGCTTTGGTGAGTAGTGACTGGGGGGTCTTAAAAGCTTGTAAGCAGCCATCTAAGATGTAACTATCAGTCTCTCCATGTCCAGAGCAGAAAAAAATGAAGATAATCAAAGATGAGTAGAAAACAATTAGTCCAAGGGACTAGTGGGCCATGTGAACCTCAGCCTTCACAACCCTGACACCAAAAAAGCTAGATAGTCCCTGGCTACCATGGCCAAACATTCAGAAAACCCAATGCCATTGAGTTGATTCTGACTCACAGCAACCACCATCAGGGTTCCAAGGCAGTAAATCTTTATGGAAATAGATTGTCTCATCTTCCTTCTGCAGAGTGG
>NW_006921693.1:6714871-6778293 GCF_000298275.1 Orycteropus afer afer
AAAAAAAAATTATCACAGACCACAAGAGATTGAGGTGCTGTGCCAAATAAATGTAATGTAGGCTTCTGGAATGTATCCTGAAACACAAAAAGGACATGAGTGGAAAAACTGGTGAAAAGCAAATGGAGCCTGGAATTTTCATTAATAGCAATGTACCAACACTGGTTTCTAGGTTTAGACAAGTGTACCATGATAATGAAGATGCTAGCATTAGGGGAAAGTGGGGGTAGGTACACAGAATTCTATACTATGCAACCTTTTCATAAATCCTAAATAGTTAAAGAAGCTTGTTTTTTTAAAATAATAAGATTATACTTATATTATGGAGTGATAACTATAACAGGTTAATAGTTAATTTAAGCATAATTTATAACAATGAATATTACATAGTGGGTTTTTTATATAAATTTGATATATACTTCTCTAATGATATGAACTGGAGCCCTGGTGGTACAACAGTTAAGAGCTCGGTTGCTAACTGAAAAGTTGGTGGTTCAAACCCACCAGTCACTTTGCTGGAGAAAGATGTGGCAGTTGACTTCTATAAAGATCACAGCCTTGGAAACTGCAAGGTGAGTTAGAACTCTCAGAGTTAGAACTCTCAGAGTAGACTCTGTCCCACAAAGCAGGAATTAGCTTGATGGTAATGGGTTTACTGATATGAAAACCCTTCGTCATGCAGGGCTGAGAGAAGTGGTGAGAGAATAGTCAGTGTGAGAGACTCTAATTCATGCGTGCACACACAGTTCATTAGCAAAAAATAAAACAGCCAAATAAGCACAAAACTCAGTAACTTAACTGTGATCGTTCAGACTGAATGTTGTTGTTGTTGATATATGCCGCAAGTCAGACTCGACTCATAACAACCCTTCCTTGGGTTTCCGAGGCAGTATCACTGTGGAAGTAGATTGCCCCATCTTCCTTCCAAGGAGTGGCTGGTGGGTTTGAACCGCCAGTCTTCTGGTTAACAGTCAATGCCTTAGCCACTATGCTACCAGAGCTCCCTCAGACTGAATAAGGTGTTATTGAATGTCTCCCTTGTTAGCTTGTGTGGCTTACAAAAGTAGCAGTTTTTTTTTTTTTTTTCAACTGTGGTTTGTGTGAAAGTTTACAGAGCAAATTCATCTCCCATTCAACAACTGATGCACATTTTGTTCATGACCGTAGTTGCAATCCCCCAAAAGCAGTATTGCTTTTCACCCTGTTTTTTTGTGTGTGTGTGTGTTTCTTGAGTGGAACACTTAGGTTATTGAATACAACACTGGTTGAAACCAGAGAGTGGGGTGCATCAGCAGAGACCCTGCAGAGGGCAGCTTCCAATGGAACACTGAGTCCTTCAGGTTTCTGGACCTAACCCTCAGCCTTGACATCCTCAACCCTTCCCTTCTCCAGGCTTCAAAATGGGCCCATCTCAGTAGGTTTTAGCAGCAGACACAGAGGGACTCAGAGGCCCCAATATTCAAGTATGTTCAAAATATAGCATTTAAAATAGAAGTAAGTTCATGTGATAATGGTTGTGTGTCAACTTGGCTAGGCCTTCTTGAGTGGCTGGGCAGCTGGATGTAGTTATGCCCCATGGTGAGAATGAATTAACTCCATGGTGGAATCTACTGGAGCAGCTGAGTAGCTGCCTTAGGGATGTGGACTGCTTCCAGTGTGTAAGAAGCAGCTTAGAGGAAGGTCTCCAGTTGATGGCACGTTTGAACCCTGCACGCAGCCGAGGCGTTGTTCAGCAGCCTGCCATGTTGTCCTGCCAATCTTGGGACTTTTAATGGACTTGAATTAATGGCCTCCCATGTGGCTTGGTAATACTGAGACTGTGCCTTTTCACTTGTCGACCTTGGATTTGTCAGCCTCAGCAGCTAGCAGCTGCCTGAGTAAACAAATGCCTCTAGTTTCAGTGGACCAGAAGCAAGAGGCAGAGCTGAAGCCCAGGGTCAAGGGGTTTTCACCCAGCCCCTAGAGGAGGCACCTGGAACTGGGACTTCTAACCTCCAAAACTGTAAGAGAATAAACTGTTTGTTAAAGCCATCCCATTTGTGGTATTTCTGTTAGAGAGGCACTAGGAACAAAAACAGTTCACATGATTATGCGATCTCTAGGTAAGGAGCTCTGGTAGCGTAGTGCCTAAGGCATTTAACTGCTGACCAGAAGGCTGGTGGTTCAAACCCACCAGCCACTCCTCGGAAGGATGATGAGGCAATCTATTTCCGTAAAGATGTACTGTCTTAGAAACCCAGTGGAGGTCACTGTGAGTTGGAATCAACCCAATGGCAGTGAGTGAAAGGAAAATGGGGCATCTGCTTCTGTAAAGAGTTACCACCACAGAATCCCAAAGTGGGTCACTCTGAGGCGAAATGAAAGTGAGTTTGGTTTTTTGTTTTGGTTTTGGTTTTTTTTTTTTGAGTCCCATGATGAGGAGGTTTGAGTGACACAAATGGTTCAGTGTTTGGCTACAAACAGAAAGGCTGGCGGTTCATCCAACCAGAGATGCCTCAGAAGAAAGGCCTGGTGATCTACTTCTGAAAGGTCCCCAAAAAAAAAAAAAAAACACTGCCATCAGGTTGATTCTGACTCATAGCAGCTCCCATTGGGCTTCCAAGGCTGTTAATCTTTATAGAAGTAGATTGCCTCATCTTCCTTCTGTGGAGCAGCTGGTGGGTTTGAACCACTGACCTTCTGGTTAATAGCCAAACATCTTACCCACTATGCCACCAGAGTTCCCTTCCGAAAGGTCACAGCCATTGAAAACCCTATGGAGCAGTTCCACTCTGAAGCACATGGGATCATCATGAGTTAGAATTGATTCAATGACAACTGGTAGTTCTATGGTGTGTGTATGGAGAGGGGCTAGTGCTATTTTACAGAATGTATAGTCCCATCTAGTCCTGTGTCTTTAAGCTGCACAAGGATCATCCTCCAAGAAGTTGTTGTTAGGTGCCATTGAGTCAGCTCCAACTCATAGTGATTCTATGTACACCAGACTTAAACACTGCCCATTAGAAGCCTATTTCCTGTCCCTCTCCCTTGTTTGGGGCCCAATATAGAATCCCTGGGAGTTCTGGTGGCATAGTGCCTAAGGCATTTGACTGCTAACCACAAGCCTGGAGGTTCAAACCCACCAGCCACTCCTCGGAAGGAAGACTGGACAATCTACTTCTGTAGAGACACCACCTCGGAAACCCAAGGAGGGGTTGCTGTAAGTCAGAATTGACTCTACAGCAGTGAGTTTGGGTTTTTTTTTTGTTTTGTTTTGTTTTTTTCATAGAATCCCTGACCTCATCACCATCTACATGCCTCTGGTTCTTTGTTTCATTTGTCACCTCTCACTCTCTCATTGCTTTGGAACTTGTCTCTATAATCACTGCTCCTCTGGCCTTCACCTTTCCTTTTTTTTTCTTGACCAAGAAACACACGGGATCTGGTCTGCTTCTAACTGCTCCAGAGAAGCCCCTGATCAACCTGGTAAAGCCAGGCTTTAGCAAAGGAAAACTGGATACGAATGGCCAGTAACTAATTTATAAAATCAGATCCTTGGCAATATTCTCTATTCAAGATACTAATGCCAAGTGCAAAGAGACTGACAAAGCACCTAATGTAAAAGCTATACAATTATAAAAGCACTTTAAACATTATTCCAAGTAGCACTTACACCCCATTAAATTGACCAAAGGGGAAAAAAAAAAAAAAGCTTAGGGTATGATGAAATATATGATGAAACTTTCAAGCACTATTTGGTGGGAATATAAATCTGCAGTATGTTTTGAGAACCATAAAAGCATTCATGCCCTTTGACTCATTAATCAAATTCCCAGGAATTTTCTCTAAGAAAATTATACTAGAAAAGGAAAAAAAAAAAAAAAAAAAAACTTACACATAGATGTTTATTTCTAAATTTCCAAGTAACTGCTGTGTTCACATAATCATAACATAACTTTATTGTTTTTCTCCCACCAACCATTTAAAACCTATTCATTCGAGATTGCAGTTGAATTGTTGCTTTGCGGGGATGGGGCAGAGGCAAGGAGAGGAGCTGAATGTAAATTACTGCAGGCTGATGATTGTTCTGGTCACTTTTAGGTGATGTGATAGTTAAGGTTGTATGTCCACCTGGCTGAGCCAGGATCCTAAATGGTTTAGCAGTTATCACGTAGTCATCCCCCATGATGAAATCTGACATAATGTAATCACCTCCATGATGAGATCTGCTATGAGCAGCCAATCAGTTGAAAAGGAGTTTCCTCAGCGGTGTGGCCTGCTTCCAATATATGGACATGCTGGCAAAGCTCTCTGGATTTTTTGCTCTGTTTAGATCGTGCACTTGGCTCACCATCATCTGACATACACGTCATGGACTTGAACCAGGGGTCTACTGTATTGCCCAAGAATCTTGGGATCATTGCCTTGGCAGCCTGTAAACCCACAGCCTATCATCTTACATGCTGATCTTGGATTTATCAGCCTCTGCAGCCAGCAGCCTGCTGCGTTGTCTGCCAATCTTGGGTTTGTCAGCCCCTGCAGCTAAGTAAGTCAAACGAAGCCTCCAGCCTGATGTTTGGCCCACAGACTTGGGATTTGCCAGCTTCTACAACTGCAAGAATCATTTCCTTGAGATAAATCCCTCTTCTCTCTCATATATATATATATATATATAATTTGCTTCTCTAGAGAACCCAACCTAAGACAAGTAATAACAGTGTTGTCTTGATGGTCATGTCAAGTCACAAACACAGTCTTAATAGAATAATGCAATGGATTGGTCTATTACATTAATCAGCAACTGGGTTTTCATTCAAAAGATTTTTCCCACTTCTCATCTAGAGCCAGCAGTTCTGGGGAAGGTGGGAGGAGTCGGGCACTCCCCTGCCATTTCTTCTCTCTTACGTGACTCCCTCACATTTCCTTCCCTGCCCACTACCTGCTGTTTTGGATTCCATGTCAAAATGGAAGAGAGAAGGCAAAGAAGGAAGTGGTTGCATCTGGAATACTTTAATTGGCTTGTGACTAGTACTTCTGTAAGCTGGCTTCCTGCTCACTGGAATTTGCAGCTATATAAAACTCTGCTTATTGTGGCATTTTGGGGGGAACTTTGGAGGTTCCCATCTCTGGGGACCTCTCCAGTGTTAATTCTCAGACAAGGATGACACATCCTATCTTACTACCTCCTCAGCCCCAGGTTCTCTGACAATCCACTCCTTTCAGACCTCATTCTTTCAGAGGGTCTTCTTAGGCAGGGCTGAAAATGACTCCAGCCTGGAATGGGTAGAAAACGCTGTATGGATATATAATGGACTTACTAAGCAATAAAAAGGAGCCCTGGTGGCCCAACTTTTAGCACTCAGATGCTAACTGAAAGGCTTGAGGTTCAAACCCACCCAGCGGCTCCATGGGAGAAAGACTTGGCTGTCCAGTTCTTCTCTGTCACATGGGTTGCTATGAGTTGGAATCTATTCAATGGCACCCAAAAAAATGAGCTATAAAAAGAGTGAACTAATGATACAATCAATAACCCAGATGGAACTCAAGAGTATCATGCTGAAAAGAGCCAATCTCAAAAGGTTACATACTATATGACTCCATAAAATACTCTTAAATTGACAAAATTATAGTGATGGAGAGTGGATGGGTGGTTGCCAGGGGACAGGGTTGGTGGATGGGCGTGAATACAAAGGGGTAGCATAAGGGCGTTTCTCTGTGGAGATGGAACACTTTTGTATCCTGATTGTGGTGGTGATTACATAAATCATACATGTGATAAAATTTCACCAAAGTCCACACACACATAGGCTTTAAAAACTGAAAAACCCAAATATGTCCTGTAGTTTAGTTAATAGTATCAATATCAAATGTCAATGTCAATTTCCTGGTTTGGAGACTATATACTATGGTTATATAGACTGTTATTGTTGGTGACAGTTGGCTGGAGAGTGCACAGGAACTTTTTACTTTTGCAACTTCTTAGAAATCTTAAAGGAGCTCTGGTGGTATGGCAGCTAAGGCATTTGGCTGCTAACCAAAAGGTCAGCAGTTCCAATCCACCGACTGCTCCATGGGAGAAAGATGAGACAGTCTGAATCTATGAAGACTTAAAGCCTTGGAAACCCTATGGAGCAGTTCTACTATGTCCTATAGAGTCACTATGAGTCGGAATCAACTTGTTGGCAGTGGGTTTGGTTTTTGGTTTTGGTACAAGTCTTAAATTATTACAAAAATAGAAGATTTTTAAAAAAGGCTCTGGCCTGGTTTTCTCTCTCCATGTGGCCCGCATGTGAGCCACAGGAAAGACGCTCTCATCCTTTGTCCCCAAAGCCTGAGGGTATTCTGCTGCCACAGGCCACTTTAGCCAGTTCTCTTTGCCCCAATTCTAGAAAGCACATCTTAAGCTCTCTGCATGGTCTCACAGAAGCCTCCCTCAAACCCATGAAGTAAAGGATGCAGCACGCCCGACCCTCCCACATAGGGAGTGAGGTAGGGTCACAGCATGGCGACATCTCCCTCTACTGACATCTCTCACTCTTCTTCCCCTTGCCACACTGACTCTTTTGTGCACTCCACTTGGCTGACAGGATCCAAGACTTAGGCAACAAGGTCATGAAAATCCTCCTGGTGTAGTGGACACTGTGGTTGGCTGCACAGAGCTCCCTTTCAGGGCTAAGACACACATTTCCACAGCTGTGAAGTGTATGACAAACAGCTCTCAGTCGAGCCTCTCTCCAAAATTACCGAGCTGAAAAGAGCTACCTCTCCCTAGGTCACCTCCCCTTCCCAGAGGTCAACCCACATCTAGTGACTGGTCCATGAAGGCATATAATGAATGACCCAGCCTTCTTGCCTCAATAGATACCCACTCTGTAGACCATCCCAGCTCCAGAGCTCCCTGGGGATAGGGCTGCTTACCATTCAACTCTCCCCTCTGTCTAGTCCTACTACCTTTACTCTCCCTTAGACATTGATCCTGAAACACTCTCCAGAGTCCTGCTGCACATGAATCTCCATCTCAGAGTCTCTTCCAAGGACCCTGACCCATGACACTTGGTGAATCTATGATGGTCCGTTTCACACCCACTTTGGAATGTGACATCTATGGAGTTGGTTCCTCAAACACAGAAAAGTTCTACTTAACACCTCACTACATTATACCAGGAAAACACAGTAACAACAAAGAGAAATTTGTCAGTAAATCATGACAAATCGATTTCCTGCAATATTAAATAGTCATTAGAAATTAATATTTTGCTATAAAATAGTCCAGAAAAATGATCATGATCAAACACAAAGAGAATCTAAATTGCCCCTGGACTGAAAAAATAGAAATAGAGGACTTTTGGGGGGTGGGGGTCGGAAGGTATCTGATATGGAGAAATTTGAATACTGTATATTAACTAATATTGCTGCATCAACATTAAATTTCTTGGACATGATCGTGATATTGTAATTAAGGAGAAGAATGTCTTTGTTCTTTGGAAATGCTGAAGTATTTAGAGATAACGTCTCATGATGTCTGAAACTTGCTTCCAAATGGTTTAGCAAAATAATGTAGAGAGAGAACACGCGCTCTTCCCTGCAAAGAGCAAGAACGCTTACTACCAGGTACGCACTCCTCAGAACAATCAACCACACAGGTCAAAAGGGCATCATCTGCCCAGGAATGAAGCTCAGAGGGCAGGAAAGGATACAGAGAAGGACACTGGGAATGGTAAACACGGGGAGGAAGTGGGAAAAGTGCTGTACATTGTGGGGATTGCAACCAACGTCACAGAACAAAATGTGAAGGGATTGTTGAATGGAAAACCAATTTGCTCTGTCAAGTTTCACCCAAATACAACATATGTGTGTGTGTGTATATATATATATATAGTGTGTGTGTGTATATATATATAGTATTTGTGTACACACACATACACACACACATATATATAGTATTTGTATACACATACATGTTTTCAAAGTGTTAGCACACTGAAAAGGAAACTGAACGCTCCCTCCCGTGGCGAGCTGACTCCCATTCCTGGGTGAGATGCTCCCCCTTGTGTACCAACAGGGAGGAATGCATTTACCAAAATGTCTGCCTTGAACATTGTGCTCTAGTCCAGAACTCTCTCTCTGGGATCAGATTGACAACAGCAATTCAAAGGGTTAGAGAGGAGGCTGAGGAGGCAGTGAGTTTGTGTTGAAGGGGGAGGTGCAATGCAAAAAAGGAGGGTAAGAATGGTGCACATTGAATGTAATGTGTCACCGGATTGCACACGTAGAAATTGTTGAATTGGTGTACGTTTTGCTGGGTTATGTTTTCAACAAGAACAAAAATAATTTTTTAAATGTATTTCAAAACTCCGCTTCAGGGACACGAGCACTGGAAAGGACTGCGTGACCAGGTCCTTCTTCTTCACTCAGGATTTCAGGAAGTTGATTTCTCAAGTCTTCCTCCAACTCTCCTGCTCATCCTGGTGCCTCCTCTGGGTCTTCTGCCTTTGACACTCCCAGCAGGGCCCCTCCAAGGCAAGTCCTTCTCAGGCCCATCAAGAGGCCTGGTCAATCTCTCATTCACGCTCCTGTTTCACACACCCACCGCCTACTCTTCCTTCTCCCATCCTTTCTCTCTGGCTCTCTCTCCTTCTCTCAACAAATCTATTCTCTGACCCTTTCTCTTAGTCGTGGACATACAAAATTATGAAGACACAACATCTATCTTTTATGAATTTACAGTCCAACATGGCGAGGCAGTGCCTGGGCCTCTTCCTAAAACATACAGTTATTCTGCATATGGACTTGCTTTTCCTGATCACCATGTTTCGACCAGCAATGTACCAACAAACTGAATGTGTTACTCATGGTCGCGATATCTGACACCAGGTCGTGGTATCTGACACCAGCAACGCTTCTGATCATTAATTCGTTTACAGAAAAGGAAGTGAGTCCATGTGCTGGTGGCCCCAGGATTCTCTGGTCTTACCATGTTTCCCATAACCCAGATGAAGCTAATCTTATGGATAGCAGAATGGCCAGTGAAGGTCTGAGTACAGGCGCAGGCGGGAGACACCACCTCCTGATGTGGGGGTTCTCTCTGAACCAGTGACAGTGCTGCAAGAATCCACAGGTCTGGGCACCCGGGGGTGGAAGTGAGTGCATCTCCATTTCACCTCAGGACCCTCTCTCCAAATGCGTTTACCACCCTGTGGCTGTGTATCATAGCCCTTTCTGCTTCAAGTAGCAAAAGTGCTGTCTGTGATCTGCCACTGAAACCTGACCGCATTGCTTGCTGAATGAGAATCTCTCAAGGGAGGGTGTGAGCATCTGCCTGGAATGAATCTTACACTTACTGAAGTCTGAAATTCATTGACAAAGGTCCTTTGCAGTAACTACAGGGTACAGACTTTCTCCCGGGTTACGGTGAAGCACAGCCTAGCTCCTGCCCTGCAATGGGCACCACACCTCTAGTGACTGGAATTTGATTACAGGATGCGGGAACTGGGTAAGATGGATGGGCAGCCAGGTTCTGGAGTTGGGTTGCCTGGGCTCAAATCCTACCTCTGCCACTCAGTAGCTATGTGGCTTTGGGCAAGTTATTTTACTCCACTGTACCTTAGTTGGGAGGAACTCTGGTGGCATAGTTGTTAAACCATCAGCTGCTACTGAAAGGTCAGCAGTTCAAACCCACCAGCCACTCTGTAGGAGAAAGATGCAATGTTCTTCCCAGAAATGATACTAAAGCTCCAGATTTCCATGGAAGCCTCAGGAATGACTGCCTAAGTGGATGCTAATAAAATTCTGCTACAACTGCTCCCTTAATAACAATGAATATTATTAAAAGTCTGGATCCAAGAGATGTCTACCATAGCTCAAGGCCAAACCCACATTTTCTTTGGACGAAAAGGAGTAAGAGATGGTTCATTCTCTGGTGCCAAGCTGTGTGGTCAGCTTAGGGAAGGGGACAAAGGTTTCCTGAGCCTCTACTTTCAGAACCAAACACAGTACAATGTGCTGTCCATGCACATTTGCAACATGAGGCTGGAATGGTGTGCCCACCAAGAATGGGAAAGTGAAGCTTATTCAGTCAATTCATGGGAATCTTTGCTATCTGCAAAGATCATTTGTAATCTATTTTCCAGGCCAAAGGGTGGAGAAATAGGGCTTGGAGTTGAAGATCAAGGGACTGCAAGTGAAACCTGCTTGAAAAAGGACAGCATCATCCAAAACCAAAACACAAACGAGTTGCCCTGAAGTCGACTCTAACTCTCAAGTGTTTCAGAGCAGCACTGCGCTGCATGAACTTTTTAATGGCTATGATCTTTTAGAAGCAGACTTCCAGGTCTTTTTCCAAGGTGCCTCTGGGTGGATTTGAACCACCAACCTTTCAGTTAGCAGTCGAGCACTTAACAATTTGTGCCACCCAGGGAATCCAAAACTAGTATAATCCAAATCCAGTATAATCCAAATCTTCCTTTCTTCAAAGAGAAGAATCTAAACAGCAAGAATTTAGCTGCATTTTTCCAGCATTATTCTGAGATCTAATGTGGTGGAACATTTGATGTTCTTGACTCCCTTGGCAACAAAAATTGTTCCTTCATTAAATATTTGAGGAATATTTGTTGAGTATCTGGGAGCTCTGGTGGCATAGTGCCTAAGGCCTTTGACTACTAATCAGAAGGCTGGTGGTTCAAACCCACCAGCCACTCCTAGGAAGGAAGATTGGGCAATCTATTTCCAAAGAGATGCCGCCTCGGAAACCCAAGGAAGGTTGCTATGAGTCAGATCCGAGTCGACAGCACTGAGTTTGGTGCTGTATGTCAGACAGAGTACTAGGTCCTGGCATTGGTGTGAAGAATGAGGCAAAGAGAGTTTATAGTCTAGTAAAGGAGTAAACAAAAAAATAGACTTTAAACAAATATACAAGATAATTTTAGTCAGTGAAACCACGTTGACAAATGCAACTCACACAAGCTAAAGAGCAAGAGGAATCCACTAGGTCATAAAACTAGGAATTTCAAACGCTGGGACAGAGATCCAGGGGCTGAGACATGCCCTTGAGGCTCTTGCTCTCCTCGGCTCAGCTCTGCCTGGCCTGTTCTGCAGTCAGCATTCTCCTCGAGGCCGTCAAGATGCCCACCAGCAGCCTTCAATCCCAGGCCCTGCGCTCAGCAATCGTGATGGCGAAAGACCTCTCTCTGAAACATGAGGACAGCAAATCTAGTGGAAGACCCCAACAGCCATTCTTAGACCACCTTCTGGACCAGGGGCTCTACACCTGGTCCAGTGCAGGCTATATGCCTATACCTGTGGGCCACCAGGACTACATGAAATGTGCAGAGTGTCTCCCTAAGGACCCTTTAGGAGTGCTGGATAGAAAAAAACAACTGCTGGTGGTAGTTGCCATCAAGATGGCTCCAACTCATGGAGACCTTATGTAGAGCAGGACGAAGTTCACCTAATCCCGCAGCATCATCATGACGGTGTGTGTGTTGAAGTCCACTGTTGCAGCTACTGTGTCCAACCATCTCAATGAGGGCTTCCTTTGCCGAAACCTGGAAACAAGAAACGCCCTGGTTTGTTTCTATCAAGTCGACAGTGGCCACTGGATGCTTTAACAGATTTAAAACTATAAAACCCACCTCCCTACACTGGTTCAAAGCAGTGGGTTTTTCCATTTCAAGACTGGGTGGTTGGGGATATCAAACCTCTGTACTAGACACTCTTTGAATACCAGATAGGAAACCTGCTCATGAAATTGGCTAAACACTCCAGAAATGCAATTTGTAAAACAGATTACAATCCTTTGGTCCCTCTGAAACTTTCTGCTCAGGACAAAGTATTTCCATGCTACAGCTTGCCAAAATTTATCGTCTTAGCTACATATTTTTCAAATGGCCATCTGAAACTCAATGAAGATACCGAAGTAGAGGGTTTATATTTAGCTCTAAATTATAAAATAAATTAAAGGGTTGTATTTGCATTCCTCTTACTGAAAGTTGATTCACTTTCTTCCAGAACCTTCCTGGTCTGCTAAACCAACTGGACAAGTAAGATTTCTCTTGACTGGACATCAAGCTCAACTGGCATAACATACTACACAAAACATTGCTCCACTTCCTACTTTGGCAAGTAGTGACTGGGATCTTAAAAGCTTGCAAGCAGCCATCTAGATGCAACGATGGATCTCTCCTCATCCAGAGCAAAGAAGAATGAAGAAAACCAAAGATTCATAAAAACCATGTGTCCTAGCGACTGGTACACCATGCGATCCACAGCCTATATGACTACAAGACCAGAAAAACTAGATGGTGTCCAGCTACCACTGTCAACCACTTGGAGGGGGATCTATGTAGGAGATCCTGGATAGGGAGGGAGAACAATGTGGAATAAAATTCAGAATCATTTTGGGGGAAAAAAAAAAAAGGGTCCAGGTTTGCTGGTCTGATAGAGCCTGGTGGAACCCCTGAGACTATGCCCCTAACTGCCCTTCAGGTCTGGAATTGAACCCACACCTGTGGCTTGCAGCCAAACAAAAGACAGGCATATGAGTTGAACATTTACCTGAGGTAGATACATTCCTTGGAAAGAACAATCAAGGGAGAAAGAAGGGCTGTTTATGCACAGGGAGACAGCTCAGGGGGCAGGAGTACATGGAGGGATGGACACAGGGAAGAGGTAACTATTGGGAAGTGGGAGGGGAGCTGCTGCATTGTGGTGAATTGTGGTCAATGTCATGAGATAAAGTGTATATGAACTGCTATATGGAAAGTGAATTTGCTCTGTAAACTTTCACCCAAATCACAATTAAAAAAAAAAAAAGGTTTCCCTTGACTGACAGATCCTTGAGTAAATGATTGTACTCCACAGCACAAGGTAAAGGATTCATACGAAATGAAAGTTGCTTCGTAAGTAGAAAACTCACCAAAGTCTAACGCTTTTTACAACAGAGCCATGAAAACATGAGTGAGAGTTAGTGCTATAGGCCAATCTAATGCCAAACATCTTTTATTTGGAATAATACAATTAAAGCCAAATTTCCAAAACACTGTCAACAAGGCAGATGTGATCAATGTACCTTAAAAGCAACAGCTCCCCTCAACAATGGAGACATTCCTGGGTGTTTCAAATTACTGAGAATGATGCAAAATCTCTAAGACAAAATTAATTTTAAATCAATTTTATTTAAGGCCATATAACAGTCAAGCCTGAGAGGGCTGTCATCTTTAAGAATGGAATAGTCCAAAAAGACTAATAACTACAGCTGATTCAGCTCACAATACGATCCCTCTTCAAGTAGCAGCATGGTCACAAGCAAACATCTTATGGGCACTTTTTACAGACATCAGAGATTCACGGTGATGGACCACGGGCCTGCCCTCAGGGAGCTTCCAGAAGCTGGCAGATGAGAAACGCAGAACAGACCCAAAGAGCTGCCCCAAGTCCATGCCTCTATCACAGGAGCACCTGTGCAGATGTCATCATGTTTCACCAAGTGATTCACAGGAATAGCAATTACCCACCACATCAGGTGCAGCTTAACAGATCAAAAAAAAAAAAAAACTTTTTTATTTAAATTAAGTTATATTTGTGTTCACTCATGTTTTAATTCAACTGAATTTCAAAAAGTAATTCCAAGCCCACCACACCATAATGCTTGCTCTCCTGAATGAAGGAATAGATGGTTTGTGTCCTAGAGTTTCTCCACGGTTCCAGATCCTGATGTGAAGTTCAACAGTTTTTACTGCCAAACCGATGCGCAAAGTCTGACAGGGCATAGACAGCTCCCCATCCGACCTCTGGATTCATGCTGATAAAATCATTCAGGTTCATTTTGGAGTCTAGAAAAATACATGAAAGACATTTCTACTGAAAACACAACTTGGATTTAACACACTAATAAAACAATCCAGAAGACCAAAAGGGAGGGAGATGATGCAAACGGTAAGGGAACAATATCACTTCTGCGGTTTACTTGCCCCAAATGCATACCTTCAATCCAGTCTTGACAGAACACCACACAAACCAATCCACCATGCAAACCAAAACACCACGCAAACTGCAACATCACACAAACCGAACCACCACACAAACCAAAACACCACGCAAACTGCAACATCATGCAAACCAAACCACCAAGCAAACCAAACCAACATCACACAAACCAAAACTGAGAGGCACCACAAAATAAATACCTGTACTCTTCTAAATCGTAAAGGTCATGAAAGACAAAATGAAATAAAATAGAATTGTACTAGATTGGAGGAGACCAAGGAGATGTGGATACTTAAATGCAATGCAGGATCCTGAGTGGGACCAGAAAAAGTAAATCAGTGGAAAAACATGAGGAATTTGAATAAGCTCTCAAATTGCTGTTATTGTTAGTTAATGTCAAGTCGATTCTGACTCACGGCAACCCCATGCACTAGAGCAGAACTGCTCCACAATCGGTTTGCTTGGCTGTAATCTTAATGGAAACAGACCATCATATAACCACTGGGTGAGTTCAAATCATCAGCCTCTAGGACAGGAGTCTCCATAAACTATTTGCACCAGTTAGAGACCTTAAGGTCTAAAATCAATTAAAAGTACTGTATCAATATAACTGTACTACATAAATTTCCTGGTTTCAATTATTGTCCTATGTAGGTAAGATTTAACTCTAGGTCAATAGGAGTAAAGCAGATACAGGAACTCTGTAGTGTTTGAGCAAATTTTCTGCTTAAGTCTAAAATAATTTCAAAATAAAAAGTTAAATGAAAAAAAAATGCATGACTAATCAAACTCGTCATTTATTGGAGTCAACTGCCAACTTATAGGAAATTCAGGGCAACAACAGAGATACAATCAGCAAAGTGCAGACTGTGGGGAACTCTACAGGCTACAGGACCCAGATTCTTCAACAAATGAATTAGAAGAAAAAAGCAGTTGGAAAAAGCATTTATACATTTAAAAAGACTTAAGACACATGTGAACCAAGTACAACATGTGGACTTTATTTAGACTCGGAGTCAAATAAACACACTGGATGAAAGAAGATGATGACTTTAGAGATAACAACACTTGACCACTGACTAGCTAGGCACATGGTGATTTTCAGGAATTGCCGTTCTTTTCTTCAGATGTCATAATCATATTATGGCCTTGTTTCATTTAAAAAAAAAATCCATATAGTTTAGAGATGCATGCTGAATGTTAAGAACTAAAATGACATAATATGCAGGATTTGCTTCAGAGGAATGCGAAAGGTGGAGAGACAGGATGGGACATAAATGAATTGAGACTAATCGTGAGATGGTCACTGCTCAAGGACTAGCAGACTACTCTGTCCAGTTTTGTGTATGACTTAAACTTTTTTTTTATGTATATACAGAATCCTGCTCCTGCCCATCCAAAAACTGTTACAGTAATGCCACTCCTACCACAAACTACTAGAAAACTGGGGTAAACATAAGAAGCAACTATTTCTAGACACTGGCAACAAGCAGCATGTGACGGTGACCTGCCAGCTCACTGCCTGGGGGCTACTTCCAGATTACAGCACAGAGAGGGAGCACAAACAGCATGGCCTTCTCCTTCGCTGAGGAGACAGAGACAGACATTCAGGAAGGCCAGTTCCTGAGCTGAGCAGACAGAGACTGATGGTTAGGCAGGCCAAGGCAGCTGGGGATCTGGGCAGAGTCTGGAGAGGAGGGAGCTGCAAAGAGATGACAGAGCTCTGTGTTGTTGGCTAAGTACTGAACTTCACTTAAGATGATACTTCATGAGGCCAGGGAAAGAACCACCAGAAAGTAAACCCCACTGCCACTGAGTCAATTCAGACTGCTACCAACCCTGTAGGGCAGAACAGAACTGCCCCATAGGGTTTACAAGGCTGTAAATCTTGTTAGATCAAGGCCAATGGAAGCAGCAGTCAGGACATTAGACGACGTGTAGCACTGGCAGGTCGGCTGTGAAGGAACTCCTTGAGCAGTAAGGTGCGCCTGACACAGGCCATGATATTTCCAATCGCCTTGTATGCATGTGAAAGCTGGACAATGAATAAAGAAGACCGAAGAATAGCTGATGCTTTTGAGTTGTGGTGCTGGCGAAGAATGCTGAACGTACCAGGGACTGCTAAAAGAACTAGCAGATCTGTGCTGGAAGAAGTACGGCTGAGAGGCTCCTTGGAAGTGAGAATGGCCAGACTTCATCTCACCTACTTTGGTCATGTTATCAGAGGGGACCATTCCCTGGAGAAGGATGTCATGCTTGGTAAGGTGGAGGTTTGACGAAAGAGGGGAAGGCCTTCGATGAGATAGATTGACACGGTGGCTGCGACGATGGGCTCAAGTATAGCAGGGATCATGGAGCTGGCGCAGGATTGGGTGGTGTTTCGTTCTGCTGTGCATGGGGTCGTTATGAGTCGGAAATGACTCAACAGCACCTAACAACAACAAATCTTTACAGAATCAGACTGTCACATCTCTCTGCCTCAGAGTGGCTAGTGGGTTCAAACCGCCAACTTTCGGTTAGCAGTCAAGCACTATAACCACTGTGCCCCCAGGAATCATAGCCCAACACTAAACCCACCACCACTGAGTAGATTCCAACTCATAGTGATCCTACAGGACAGAGCAGAACTGTCCCATAGGGTTTCCAAGGTTGTCATCTTTACAGAAGGTGTCACATCTTTCTCCCACAGAACGGCTGGTGGATTCAATCTGCCAGCCTTCTGGTGAATAACCAAGCACTTTAACCACTGCACCATCAGGGATCTTTACAAGAAACTAAACTTCCACCAAACTTCCACAGGGGCAGGACTACATCACATTCTCACCAGCCAGAGTGGAGAGAGTCTGTAACACACAAGCATTCTATAGAGTCATCAGAAGGCCACGCCACAGGAGGGGCTAGATTAGCACGGAATGAAAGGCTGCTCTGAACTTGCCCTAAAAAAAGCTTAAAAGCAAGCCTCAAAAGAATCTTGTTGAGTGCAATGCATTTAATTGCCTGCCAGAACAAAATCCAACAGTACTTTTCAAAATGCCTTAAAACCTAGCAACCACAATATAAAACTTACAAGTCTAGCACCACATCAGTATTATAAATCACACAAAGAAGCGAGTAAATACGACCCAAACCTGGAAGAAAAACTGAACAGAAAGAGACTTAAAATAACAGGTCTGAGATGACGGGAGTAACAGGCAAAGACCATAAAACAGCTATCCTAAACAAGCTTCAGAAGTTCAGCAAGGTGGAGGGAAGAGAGAAACAGAAGATGCTAACTAAGCCCCAGAACACATCTAGAAAAGAAAAGAATAAATTACGTAAAAATGAAAAAACGCACCGGATGGAATTAAGAGCCTGTTAGTTAACACACAAGATCAATGAATCGAAAGACATAACAAAGAAACTGTACAGCAGGTCGCCTGAGACTAAGAGGATGCTGTGGGTTGAACTGTGTCAAAACGTGCTGCTGAAGTCCTAACCCTGGACCTGTAAATATGACCCTGTTTGGGATGACAGGGTTTCTTCTGTTATGTTAATAAGGTCCTGTGGGAGCAGCATGGGTCCTAAACCCAATCACTTACAAAAAGAGCAGAATAAATGCAGACGCACACGGGGAAGCCAGATGCCATGCACAGACCCGTCTGCAAGCAAAGATCGCCAGGAGACACCTACAGAAGCCAAAACCCTGATCTGGACTTTTGGCCTCCAAAACTGGGACAAAATCAAATTCTGCACTTCAAAGCCACCCTTCTGTATTTCTGTCACAGCAACACCTGTAACCTGAGACAGAGCCCTCCCCTAACCTAGGTGTGATCCTAATGCTGAGACTGGGCAGCAGCTTGGTGGACCAGCAAGCAATTCTATGATGACAGCTTTGCACAAAGAGCTTCAAAAATGAGAGTCTGAATCTTCCTTTAACAGGCCCTGCCTTCAAAGATGCCTAACAGGGTTTTCACTTTTTTCCTTACTGCAACACTAATAGGACTCCTCTAATGTTCTGGCACATTGCTCAGCTTACAGAGCACTTTCACACAGACAGTATTACCCACGTGATGGGATGATCTCACCAATAAAGGGCAACGCTATGAATTACTAACAATCATAAATAATGTTTCAAACTCATATGAAGGCCAAACAGTAGAACAGGGTGAGGAACCCTTTATCTTCTTAAATCTCAGGAAATTAAAAATTGGGCTGATGCCTAAAAGCACTTAAATTAGCTCTCATCTTCCTGTAATGCAGATTTTATTTATAGAGCCAGTGAAATGTATTATGAAATTCACACAACATAAGGATGCACAGGGTTTTTTTTTCCCAATAACATGAGATCCTACCATAGTTGCGTGCTACTAGTCTCACTGTTAAATGACACAAACATGTAGATCTTTTGAAGTGCAGTGTCCCAGTGGTGGTGGTTGTCAGCAGATACCAAGTTGGCCCCTAACCCATGGCAACGCCATGCAGAATGGAACGAAATGCAGCCAGGCCTGTGCCATCCCCGTGATCAGCTGTGGATCAGACCACTGTGACCCACAGGGTTTCAGTGGCCGAGCTGCAGAAGCAGACCCCAGGAATTTCTCCCTGGTCCGTCTTAGTCTGGAAGCTCCACTGTCACCTGCTCAGCGTCCCAGCAACACAGTGGCCTCCACTGACAGATGGCTGGTGGCCACTTGTGGCACACTGTCCAGGAACGGAACCTAGGTCTCCCACATAGAGGGTAAGAATTCTACCACTGAACCACAACTGTTGTTGTTGTTGTTATGTGCCGTCGAGTCGGCCCCGACTCATAGCGACCCCTCCTTGGGTTTCCGAGGCAGTATCACTACGGAAGTAGGATTGCCCAACCTTCCTTCCGAGGAGTGGCTGGTGGGTTTGAACCGCCAGCCGTCTGGTTAGCAGGCAAGTGTCTTAGCCACTATGCTACCAGAGCTCCCGAACCACAACTGGTGGTAGGTATATCCAGTATCCTAGCAGCCTGTAAGCATCACAGCTCTGCTCCTAAACACCTTGATGCCTGCCAGTCCCCTCGGTGCCTCAATTTCTGTGTTGAATAAAACCACGGAAGTGCAGCACTCTGCCTTACCTCCTTCTCACTCAGGGAGCTTTATCCAAAGAATAACCCAACCTGTCCCTGTAGAAGAGAACATGGTGACCTGTACCATGACTGGAACCCCTCTGAGAAGGCATCCTTGGCTCACCTCCAGTTTCAATGCAGGGATATGGTGGGGGCGGCTCTCTCCAGTTCCCACTGGAATCTTTCATGTGAGAACGGTCAGAAGCAAAGTGCTTCAAATATGCATCTGCTCGGATCACTCTAAATTTCCTGCCGATGAATCAACAGACATTTAGGTTAGGGAAATGTTGCATTTGAAATTCTAACTCAACATTCAGACAGACTCATTTTCTATGTTACTTATATTCTATTTGTGGTACACAAATAGGTATGTGGCTTTGTTGTTGTTGTTATGTGCCGTCAAGTCGGACCCCTCCTTGGGTTTCCAAGGCAGTATCACTACGGAAGTAGATTGCCCTATCTTCCTTCTGAGGAGTGGCTGGTGGGTTTGAACCACCAGCCTTCTGGTTAGCAGTCAAATGCCTTTAGGCACTACGCTACCAGAGCTCCTGGTATGTGGCTTTATTAGCTATTAAAGAAGCCATGGAAAATGAGCTAAAATCCTTGGCTCTATGAGATGGAAGGGGTTTGAAATGTATATGCTCCCAGTCTACCTTATCTCCCACTCTGCTCATTTCTAATAAATCTAATTGAAATATGTTTTAAATCCTATAACTAGCAATAACAATAAAATTCAACCAGCGGCAGACAAATTAAAAACAAGCAACTCTAAGCAGGAATTAGCTGTGTAGTTAAACTATGTAAGTGATTCCACCGCTGCCTGGATTCAGCCAGTTCTCAAGCTCTCTGTAACTCAGCTCTCTTTGACCCTCCACCAAATGGGCTGAGAGAACTGACCTACAGAGACACACACAAAGCATTTAGGATAGGGCCTGGCACACAGGAAGGGCTCAATAAGCATTGTTATTAATATTCTTCTACCAAAAAAAATCAATTTTTCACAATTCTGCTTATAGTTTTTAGAGAATTTCAGTTGAAGCAAAATTCCTTTTTGTTATCAGAAGACATCAAAAGTGATTCAGTCTGGTTATTCAAAAATACTGAGGAATCTTGCGCATTTGTTGATATGGTAATACAATTGCGGTATGCTTCAGAAAAACAGATCTTACTTCTAAAAAATACATATGCAGTATTTACAAATGACAAGGTAAGATGTCTGGGATTTGCTTCAAAATAACGGGAGGAGAAGGGGGCCGTGGTTTAGATTATAGGAGAAACAACAACTAGCCAATCATTATTAACAACTGATACTGGAGACATGGAGGGTCATTACCACACCTCTGAAGATGCTTAAATTTCCCATCCAAAAAAAAACGTTAAGAGAGTGATGTTGTGGAATGAGTGCTCTTTTGCCCCAGGAGTGTCCACCCTATCAGACTTCAGGACACTTGACTTGGACTCTTGACTCATCCTTCTCTTTTAGTTCAACCACACACCTGCTGTGGCCATGCAGCCTTCCAGGTGACAGCGCCCTGCATAAGCCTCAATGCTCCTGCTCCTGCCAGCTACCACACATCCCACTAGGGATTTGTTACCCAAGTTTTCAACTTCAGTGTTTGATACAAGGCAATAAGATCTCAATATTTTTTTTTTAACTTTTATTGTGATTTGGGTAGTTTACAGAGTGAATGCATTTTCCATACAGCAGCAGTTCATATACATTTTGTCTCATAGCACTGACTGCAATTCCCCACAATGTAACACCTCTTTTCCCACCTCCTCTCCACATTTACCTCTTCCCTGTGTCCTTCCCTCCCATGCACTATTGCCCCCTGAGCTGTCTCCCTGTGCAAACACTGCCCTCTATTCTCCAAAATTGATCTAAATTTTAATTTTCATGTTTTATTTCTAGGACCTTTGGGGTTTCCCAATGACCATTATTTACAAACTAATATTGTTATTGTGGTTGGGTGCCGTCAAGTTGATTCTGACGCATAGTGACCCTGTGACAGAGGAGAACTGTCTCAGAGGGTTTTCTAGGCTGTAATCTTCCTGGTGACACAACAGTTAAGTGCTTGGCTGCTAACCGAAAGGTGGGCAGTTCAAACTCCCCTGTGGCTCTGCGGGAGAAAGGCGTGGCAAGCTGTGTCAGTAATGACTGACTCAAGAAAACCCTCTCGGGCAGTTCTATCTGTCACATGGGATCACTATGCGTCAGAATCAACTCCACGGCACCCAACATCACCACCACAATCTAATATGGTTTCGTCAATCACAGTGTTAAATGTAACATGAAATGTATGTGATGGATACTGGCCACAATACTCCTGTCCTTGAAAATGGGTTCATGGAGGCCACTACAGATCATGACTGCTATCTGCAGACACTCATTAACTTAAAAAGATATGTGACGGGTAAGTGTCTGCCCATTATCTTCCTATAAGAAATTATAACATTTCTATTTACGTAACACTGGTCCTCAAACTCAGTTCAAATTAGCCACTTCTTTCTGTAAGGCAAGAGCAAGAGCTCATGGGGCACATGGGGACAAAAAGGCAGCAAAAGCATCAGGAAGAAAAGGGGACAAATGTGGTCAGCCCAGGCTCAGGACATGTCCTAAAAAACTGAGCCACTGGTGGCCAGTGCTGGAACTGGGTCTTTCAGACAAGTCTGTATAATGGTTATTCATCTCAGTTTCCTCCACTTCAATCTGACTTCCTCAAGCCAAGTTACAGCAATCCATATAAATACACCTCCACCTAATTCCTGTCCCTCCTGTGCAGAGAAGACAAGAGGAAAAAAAAAGGAGAATAAAACACACATATATGCCCTCGTCACTTCCTACAACCTCCAACTATTAGTAATGGTAGAATAGTCATATGTTCCTACACAAGGGCCCAGAACAGCATCTGACTGGTTGATGGAACCTTTAACGCATGTAGCAGCTTTTTAGGACTGAATGCAATGCTACAAAATAAACCTCATTAGAAACACTAAAGTATGGAGCTCTTGCCTAAGCAACATATATGCCTGTGTGTGTGTGCACAAATTTGATAATATATAACATTATATGTACTTCCCAAAGCATATTATATTATATAATAATAAACTACATATATATGCATATATGTATTTACTCCCAAGGCATGTATTATACATTATATATACATTATTAAGGAGCTCTGTTAACACAGTGCCTAAGCCATTTGACTGCTAACTAGAAGGTTGGTGGTTCAAATCCACCAGTCACTCCATGGAAGGAAGACTGGGCAATCTACTTCCATAAAGATTTACTGCCTGAGAAACCCAGGCAGTTGCTATGAGTTGGAAAAGACGCAATGGCAGTGGGTTTGGTTTGTTTTTTTTATATACATTATACTATATATTATTATATATAACAATATGCCATACAGTAGTATATGCTTTGAGAAACACGGAAAGTTGCTATGCTCTAAACTACAAAAAGACACGAACATATCTGGTCACCTTTATTTTACTCAACTGCAGATGGGACAAAGGGCTTAAAGTTCAGGTGCTGTCATAAGTCCTTTCAAGGCATTTCTCCCACAAACAAGCATATGAGAGAAATTCCCCACATGCTGGAAAGAAAATGTTTCAGATCTCATCCCATAATTTCTAAATGCCTCTCAATCTTTTATATGCTGGATAACCCTTAAAAACTTAAAAACATTCTAAATTTTCTACATAGCACATCGTTCTCCAATGTCAACTTGATGGTCATCAAAGACAAGTGATCTTTAAAAACCTGACATAAAAACTCTGCTTAACTGTCAAAGTCTTCAGAAAGGAAGCAAATCCGTTCTGAACTTCCTCACCTTTTGAACTGTGGGTGAATGTCATCATCAGACTTAAAGGCATCCTCCACATACATGTCGAAGGGGCAGGGAAATGGCAAGACAGTGTCGAGATCATAAATGAAGCTCTGTCCTCCACTGGAGACATGAAGCAAAACAACATGGTAATCCTGCAAGTGAAAGTTGCTGAAGTTATACAACTTATTTTATGATGGTGAAATCCAGGTTTACAGTAATAATTCTACTGCTGTGAGCTGCCATCTAGCCGGTTCTTGTCATGGTGATCTCACGTCCAACGGGATGCAATCACTGTGATCCACAGGGTTTTCACTGGCTACTACTCAGAAATAAATTACCAGATCTTTCTTCCCAGCCTGTCTTAGCCTGGAGGCTCCACTAAAACCTGTTCATCGTCATAGCAACACACGAGCCTCCACTGAAAGATGGGGAGCTGCGCTTGAAGCATTGAAGCGAACTGGCTGGGAATCTAGCCTCGATCTCCGGCACGCAAGGCGAGGATGCTACTATTATCACGGCCCTCAATAATGTCATAAATATTATCAAAATCAGATACAGACTAATACAACCTTCCTTACAACAGCAAAATGGAGCCCTGGTGGTGCAGTGGTTGAGTGCTCGGCTGCTAACTGAAAAGTCAGTGGTTCGAACCCACTGGTCACTCAATAGGAGGAAGATGTGGCAGTGTGCTCCCATAAAGATTACAGCCTGGGTAACCCTATGGAGCAGTTCTGTTCTGTCCTATAGAGTTGCTGTGAGTTGAAACAGACTCAACAACACACCACAAAAACAGAACAGCAATATGAAGTAAAGTGAACACAAAACCCTGATGATACACTAAATGGTGTCAACGAATGATTAAATAAATAATAGGAATGTTCAGATAAATTAAATGAAGACCCTTTGACCCAACAATTTTAGCTCTAGGAATCAACCCTACAGAAAAAATATCTGTAAGCAGATAGAGGTATATATACAATGATAACCTCTGCAGCGCTACTTAGAACAATGAAAACTCAGAAACAGTCCAAAGTCCGTCCAGAGGAGAATGGTTATAACCTATGATACAGCTATATGACGGAGCACTGTGCACTGCTAAAGGAATCAGGTGAATTGATGTGAAAAATAGAAAACCATCCATATCACACAGCTGCATGCAAGAAGCAAACGCAGAGCAGGTATCTATCGTATCCCTCATATGGGGGGCGGGGCACACGAATGCAGAGAAACACCCCAAGAGTGTTCTCCAAACTGCTAACAAAAAAGGGACTGCTCTTGTTACCTAGTGCCGCTCTGACGAGAACATACCACAGATGGGATGGCCTTAACAAACAGGAGTTTATTCTTACAATTTGGAGGCTTTAAGTCCAAGTTCAAAGTGCCAGGCTCTAGGGGCTGGGTGAAAGCCCCTCAACCTTGGGGTCCAGCTCTGCCTCCTGCTCCCGACCCACTGGAGCTGAGTGAAGCATTTCTTCACTCAGACAGCTGCTGGCTGCTGAGGCTGAGAAGCCCCAAGGTTGACAAGAAAAAAGGCACAGTCCTGATGTTACCAATCCACACAGCAGGCCATTAACTTAAGTTCACTGTAAGTCCACTGTAAGTCCCAAGGTCGGCAGAGCCTTAGCAGGCTGCTGAGCAACGACACAGTGACATGCAGGGTCCAAGCGTGCCAAAGGCTAGAGACCATTCTCAAAACTTCTCCTTATAAACAGGAAGCAGATCACATATCCAAGGCAGCTACTCAGCTGCTCACAGTAGATTCCACCATGGGGTTGATTACCAGTTTCATCATGGGGAATACTACATCCAGCTGCCCAGCCACTCAACCAGGCCTAGCCAAGTTGACAAACATAACCATCACAGGGACTTTTTTTTTTTTTTACTTTTTATTGTGGTTTGGGTGAAAGTTTATGGAGCAAATTTGTTTTCCATCCAACAATTTATACACGTTTTGTTTCATGACGTTAGGTGCAATCCCCTCAATGTAACAGCAGGAGCTCTAGTAGCATAGTGCCTAAGGCACTTGAGTGCTAACCAGAAGGCTGGAGGTTCAAACCCACCAGCCACTCCTCGGAAGGAAGGTTGGGCAATCTACTTCCGTAGTGATACCGCCTCAGAAACCCAAGGAGGCGTCACTATGAGTTGGGTCCGACTCTACAGCACATAACAACAACAACAACAGCGAACAGCACTCTCCCCTTCCTCCCTGAATTCTCTGTTCCATTCGTCCTTCTTTCCTGCCCCTTCTGAGCTGCGTTTCTGGACCAATGCTGCCCTTCTGGTCTCGTGTAGTTGACTGTACTGAGGAGCATGTTGCTTCCATTACTGCTCTCCTTAAAGGTCCGTGAGGTGTGAACTACACCTCACCATCAAGAAACAAACACCCCCACAACTGGATCAATAAGCAACATCATGATAAATGGAGAAAAGACTGAAGTTGTCAGGGATTTCATTTGACTTGGATCTATAATCAATGCCCATGAAAGCAACAGTTAAGAAATCCAACGGCATATTGCACTGGGCAAATCTGCTGCAAAAGACCTCTTTAAAGTATTAAAAAGCAAAGATGTCACTTTGAAGACTAAGGTATACCTGACCTAAGCCATGGCATTTTCAATGGCCTCCTAGGCATGTGAGAGCTGGACAATGAGTAAGGAAGAACGAAGAAGAGTTGACGCGTTTGAGTTGTGGTGCTGGCGAAGAACACTGAAAGTACCATGGACTGCTAAAAGAACTAGCAGATCTGTCCTGGAGGAAGTGTAGTCAGAATGCTCCTTGGAAAAGAGAATGGCCAGACTTCATCTCCTGAATTTTGGTCATGTGGTCAGAAGGGACCGATCCTGAAGAAGGGTAACATACTTGGTAGAGAGTCAGTGAAAAAAGGGAAGACCCTCAAGGAGGTAGATCAACACCGTGGCTGCAATAACGGCTTAAGCAGAGCAAAGACTATGAGGGCGTAGGACCAGGCCGTGCTTCCCTCTATTGCACATGGAGTCCCTATGAATCGGAGCCATCGCAACAGCACCGAACAGTAACACTGCTTGGCTGAAAGGAATCCTCCAGGGCTGGGTTCAGTTCCAGGTCTGAGAGGTGTCTAAGGGCCACAGTCCCAGGATTCCACCAGTCTCTACCAGACCAGTAAGTCTGATCTACAACAGGGACTTCTTGGGGTCAGCCTGAAGAGAGGAAGAAGGACTTTAACATCCTGTTAACTATACTTGTGTACTGGTTGAATCTGTTAAACATATGCTACTTTTGTAATTAAAAGAAAAAGTCTGTGCCCTACTCTATAGCCATTAAGGGAGACAGAGAATGACAGCTTCTCCACGCACTCCTTCACCGTTCCACAGTGTGTGTTAACTCCTCCTCTCACTTCCAGACACCAGGCACTGCCCAACAGTGCTGCAGCTGGAAAGGCTTTCGGGAGGTTATCAAGGGACAAGACGGTCTCCGGTGCTCTGGGCTCCTCAGAAGAGCAATGCTGTCACAGACAACAGCACGGCAAGCTGAAACTTTCTTCCTAACAACATTGGCAAGACCAGCGTACATTTCTACAGTGCTCTGGAGTTCACAAAGTACTTTCTCAAATGTTATTGCCATTTGAGCCCCTGGAGAAGATAATTAATTATGACTGGAGATATAAGGAACTCTGATGGCTTAGTGGATAAGGCATTTGCTTCTAACCAGAAAGTCGGTGGTTGAAACCCACCAGCCGCTCCACAGAAGAAGATGGGGCAATCTACTCCCGTAAAGATTTACCAACTCGGAAACCCAATGGGGGTCGCTGTGAGTTGGAATCGACTTGATGGCAGTGAGTCTGGGTTTTGGTTTGAGAGGTGCTGCACCATCAGAGCCCAAAGGGCTCCTTTCCACTTTGGGCCTATCTTAGTGAACCAGAAATAGCCTTAGAATAGCACTAAAAAGGGACCCTTATTTCCTCTCCTCCACTTGATGACCAGATAAACCCTCCAGATAAACTAACTGAGAGCTGTTCTCCTCACAACAGACTGTTTCCTTCTCCTGGGCTCAGGGACTCCCTCCAGCTCCCTTCTCCACCTCTCTCCCAAATCCATGACTCAAGCTTGGGCTGAAAGGTTTTCTCCACGCAAGGCAACTTTTCACCTTCCCAACCCCCACCAAGTAATCTCTGCCTTATCCAAAATCTGTTTTTCTTATAACACCTTTTACCTCATATTACAGTTGTTTTGTTTTCCTTTTTTAAGTATCTGAAACCCTATCAGGCAGTTCTGCTCTGTCCTGTAGGGTCACCATGAGTCACAATCACTTGACACCAACGACTTGATTTCCTCTCATTTGTAGGACGAGCTATAGTAGCATAGGGCCTAAGGCCTCTGACTGCTAGCCAGAAGGATGGTGTTCAAACCCACCAGCCACTCCATGGAAGCAAGACTAGGCAATTTACTTCCATAAAGATTTACCACCTCGGAAACCCAATAGGAGTCACTATAAGTTGGAATTGACTTGATAGCAGTGGGTTTGGTTTTTTGGTTTGGTATTTGTGGGAAAGGGAAACTGCTGTGTAAAGAAGCTCTAGGGACACAATGGTTAAAGCATTCATCTGCCAACTAAAGGTCAGCGGTTCAAATCCACCAGCCACTTCATAGGAGAAAGATGAAGCAGTTTGCTTCTGTCAAGATTTATAGCTTTGAAAACCCTATGGGGAAGTTCTATTCTATCCCTTATGGTCGCTGTGAGTTGGATTCGATGGCAGTGGGTTTGGTTTAGGTTTTGGTATTGTTTAACTACAGATACAAAGATGAAAAAGATAAAGTCTTTACTCTCAATGAGTTTGCAGAGAAGTCAGTGGGAAACACAAGGGAACTGTTGTGAGTGCAGTGTGTGATTGTGTACAACAAAGGAGGCAGGATAGCACGCAGGTGAGAGCCTTCTGAAGTCACACTGCATGGTTCAAACCTTGGCCTCTGCACTCACCAGCCTGTTTCCTCTTTTATAAAATGGGGAAACTGCTTCACAGTGCTACTGAGAGAGTTGGTGAGGTTATATATGTAAATGCTGCACCTTTTAAAAAGCTAACCAAGAAAGCAAGGACAGGACGGGGTGGTGCCTAACACTAAGAAGCGTTCTGGGCTGCATCACCCGAATCCTGCCAGAAGAGGAGAGCTTGCCAGGAAGGCACAACTTGGGAAGAGGCATAAACAATAAAAATGCACAACCAGCTGGTTAGTCCAGGTCCATATTCCTTCACACCAGAAGCCCGATGAACTCACAATAAGCAAGCCTCGACCCAAAATCACCTCCACGGCATGCAGGTGGAGTCAGGAATAGAGCTGAGCAGAGAAGGACTCTCGGCGATCGCACAGCTGGCTGTGCTGCAAGACTGGACACCCACCTGGACGGTGACCTACTCCTGAAGGCACAGTGCCATGTACTCTGTTGGAGGCCCATTGCCCACGGCAGCAAGGGAGATAAGTCTGCCAGGGGATAAAAGAGACCTCATGCAATGGGATTCCCCACCCTGAACTGGCACTAGATGTTGCACAAGGGTGACATCACCACAGGTGCCTTCCTTGCAAGTTTCCCTAAGATGAAGAAGCCAGAGCATGACTCCAAATCAGAGGCATTTCAGCAGGAGGGTGACTTCTGGGGCAGCCTGACAGTCTACAGCAGGGGTTATTTAACGCTGCTGCTAATATAGCTAACACTTCTTAAGCACTTAGTATATACCACATACCAGGATAATAGCTTGGAAACCTTATCACACTTAAGGCTCACAACCCACCACCCAGAGGAAGAAATTGGAGAGAGAAGACAAGGAGCTTATCTCGGGTCACACAGCCAACCAACGGGAAGACTAGGACTTAACTGCAGGCCACTTGACACCAGGGCCCAAGCTAACTCAATACTTCTGGGCTTAGACTCTAACGTCAGCAAGGTACCTGTTGCAGAAGAAAGCAAGAACGTGAGTTCCCTGAGGCCAGGGGTTTTTGTCTGTTTTCTACCTGACATATAACTGGCCATTCAATAACCATGTGCTAAATAAATGAAAGAAAATAATTCAGGTCATAGATAATTTTAAACAAGTATCCAGAAACTGGGTATTTATTACATTATCATTAATAGAGTTTTTCTTTGACTTTATCTGGGTGTTTATTAGAGCAGGCAATTCAGTTCCTAATGGGGACAAGGTAAAGGAACATACAGCTGTGTAGGAAAGGCTCCCTGGGTCGGAGACTCTGTTGTGCCACTGAGAAACTATGTGGCCCTGAACTGCTCACTCTGCCTTTCTGGGTTTGTCTCTTCACCGTGAAAATGAAGGCATGGAGAAGACACAGATTTTTCAAATACCAGTCACGCTCCTTCGGGAGTTGGTTAAGAAAACTAATTCCTAAACCCATCTCTGTTGTTGTTGTTAGCTGCCATCAGTTGGCCCCAAGTCATGGTGACCCCATGCACAGTGGGATGAAACACTGCCTGGTCCTGCCCCGTCCCCATGGTTGGTAGCACATCAGACCACCATGATGCACAGGGTCATCAGAGGCTGATCCTGGGAAGCCTGGAAGATCTGCTAAAACCCATTCAGCATCATGCCAAGGTGGAAACTAACGCTGACAGACAAGTGGTGGCCATGCACGAGGGGCACCGGCCAGGGATGAAAGCCGGATCTCCTGCATGAAGACAAGAATTCTACCACTGAGCACCAATGTGTCTGTAAACTCCTCGCAGATCTTCTACACCCAACGTCTTTCTTTTTAACACAGTCTCCAGACCATTCTGATGTGCAGCTGTAGGACTAGATATGGCCCGGGTCCCCCGACCGGGTAAGAGTCCAGGAGATCATGTCCAGACTATCTGTCACGTCAGCTGCATCAATCATTCCCGAAATAATTCTAAACAAAAAGCGAACCATAGTCATTCCTGTAAGTGCTTCTACCTTTTACCAGATAATTTCTACTCTCATAAAGAGCAGTTTATTCATAAGGACCACAGCTTTTCCCTACTGTCCCACCACTTCTGCTGATGGCAAATAATCATGCCCAGAGGCTCTGTATTGGCCATCTTACCCAGATCACAGGCCCATCTCCAGGTCTCGCCTGTTGTTTCCATATAGGTACCTAGAAAAACAATGACTTTCATGAGCCACAACCTCAGCTAACCACCACTGCAGTCTTTACGCCATATGTAAGTGAGAAAGGAAATATTTGTAAGCAGCCTACAATCAAGGCAAGTAAATGAATTCCAAATCCTTCCAAGTGTCCTTAACCAGGAAAGCGTACAATGGCAAAAATTAATTTTATGGCATTCTTTCAAGTGTGGGAAGGGCTTTGAACTAGCAGTCAGGAGACATGACAGGTTCAAGTCTTGCATGTTCAAGATGCTGGCAGTCAGTGGCCCTCCCTAAGCCTCTGTTTCCTCATCTGTAAACACAGGAGTTTGTCTGAGCCCTGCCTACTTCACAGGGTTTCCAGGAGGATCAAAGGAGACGATGCTTGCAAAAATGCTTTACAAAATATGAAGGGATTACTTTGTTTTTTTTAATACTTCCCAAAAGTTTACTGGGAGCTCTGGTAGCGTAGCGCCTAAGGCATTTGACGGCTAACCAGAAGGCTGGCGGTTCAAACCCACCAGCCACTCCTCGGAAGGAAGATGGGACAATCTACTTCCATAGTGATACAGCCTCGGAAACCCAAGGAGGGGTCGCTATTAGTTGGGTCCGACTCGACAGTACATAACAACAACAACAACAAAAGTTTACTGTAGTTCCATCTAAACTCCAGAAACAATGAATTCATAACTTCACACCTGAGCATGTATGGTTCTAATCTAAGCAAATTTTAAAAAGCTCTAAAGTAATACCTAAAGAAAGGGACATCGTCTGTATAAACATACCATCAGATATTTCCTTACCTACAAAAAAGGGACTAAACTCCTCTGACTCAACCGTGCCCTGTAAGGAAAAAAATCTCATTCAAAAACAAACTTTAAAGTGTGTGGAATTTTACAAAGCACACTTTAGAAGCATGCTAAACCCATGCTGCACCAGCTTTGATATCATCCTAAACCTCTGGTTTTCTTCCTACAATGTTTCATCTACTTACCATCTTCCTCTCGTTAGATATGAAGACAGCGTAGCACTCTTCTAAAGGATACTGATCATGGTTTTTGATGTATTCACAGAGCTTCCAAATATTTTCTTCACTGAAATAAAATAATTGTTGGATCAATATCACTAAGAGAGGATGTTAAATGTGTCTTTCAAATCAGAACGAAAGACCAATGATGCCATGGAAAAGTTGGAAGAGACCTTGAACACCATCTCATCCACCAGCTGGTTCATGTTTGAATGTCCTCTAAAACGTGCCCAACAAACTGCTACTGTTGTTAGTTGCTGTCAAGAAGGCCGCAACTCACGGTGACCTTACGTGTAACAGAGTAAAACGTTGCCCAGCCCTGCACCAGCCTCCTGGTCGTTGGCTGGTTTGAGTCCACCGTCATGGCTACTACATCAGTCGGTCTCATGGACAGCTGCCCTCGCTCCCACGGACCCTCTACTGCACCAGCCGTAACGCCCTTTTCTAGCAACTGGTCTTACCTTAAGACATGTGCAAAAGAAGCAAGTAAAGTCCCTCCACCCTTGCTTCTAAGGAGCATTCTCGTGGTATTTCTTCTGAGTCTTAGAAGAAACAAGCAACTAGTTGACCTACAGTATGTGTAGACACCGGGCTCACCTCCCACATCGGTGCCTATGTATATAGACATTTTACAACCAATAAAGTGCTATGCCAATATTCTAGAAGCTTTGGATTCAGGAAGACTTAAGATATAGCTGGAACTCCAACTCAGCCACTTACAAGAGAAGAAGCTTTAAACACCTTGACCCCTCTGAGTATCTGTTTTTATCATCTGTGAAATGGGCATAACTACATCATATTGTAAACACTTTTCAGTTAATATTGATTCCTGGCCCCAATTAAAAATGAGGCAGAAACAGTGTTTGGGGAGGAGGCTTCCTGGTTGGACAGGGTGAGGAGCGATCGAATCTTGTGTCCAGGGCCTTTTTTGGGAGGGAGCCTCTGTGAATGGGATACCTTTAGCGCTCCTGGTGATTCATTAGAAAAGGACAGGAACCCAGAGCAGAGCTGTGATTAGTGTCTTATTCTAGGAGGTTCTTACTTTTAGGAAGGTCTTTTTCATGCTGAACTGAAAGCCATCTTCCTAAGGAGTCCCTGGGGGTGCAAACAGTTAACACACTCAACCACTAGCCAAAAGGTTGGGGGTTCAGTCTACCCAGAGGCACCCGGGAAAAAAAAAACCCTGGAGATTTGCTTCAGAGGATTCAGCCACTGAAAACCCTGTGGAGCACAGCTCTACTCTGACACACATGTGGTCACCATGAGTCAGAACCAACGCAACGGCAAGCGGGTTGGTGGTACGCCTCCATCCCAGACCACTCACTCTTCTGTATGGCAGGCCCTTGGCTATGGGATGCACACTGACCAGAGTCCACCTGAGTAAAGTGATTCTACTACAACAAACTGAGCAGGAACAGGGCCACATGCCCACACACAGGCAACAACAGATGCCACAGACACTACTTACAGACCTGTCTCTGGGTTCCTGTCCTTTTCTAATGAATCACACCAGCGCTCTGAAACACAACCCATGACTCAGTCTCTCAAAGCCTCTTTTCCAGCCATCCACACCAGGCTGTTGTTTTTGGTAGGTGCTGCTGAGTTGGCTTCAACTCATAGTGACCCTCCGCACAACAAGCCAATGCTGCCTGGTCCCGTGCCATCGTCACAATGGTTGCTATGTTTGAGCCCATTGTTGTAGCCACTGTATCAATCCTTCTTGTTGAGGGACTTCCTCTTTTTCACTGACCCTCTACTTTGCCACATGGTGTCCTCCTCCAGGGAGAGGCAATGTCTAGCCACCCTTGCTTCTAAGGAGCTTTCTGGCTGTACTTCTTCCAAGACAGATTTGCTCGTTCTTCGTGCTACCTGAACATGAAGCCAGGCACAAATGGCATTAAGAACAATCGCCATTTTATGGAAACAGGAATTTTCAGACCCTGAGTCTTGGTCTTGTCTACTTGACCTCAATGCCATAACTCTCAAAATACCAAAGGGGGACTTCTGTATTTTTCTACTATTTCTTTGCTTTTCTCTAAAGTAATTAAGAAACCTTAGGAAAAGTGATGGTCATGGTAATAATAGGATATTGCTGTTGACTACAGGAAAGAATACACAGTCACTATACCAAAAAGAACTGGTTGACCTTCAACCATTTCAGGAGCTAGTTAAGAACCAATAATACTGAAGAAGAAATCCAAGCTGCACTGAAGGAATTGGCAAAAAACAAGGATCCAGGCATTAATGGACTATTCACTGAGATCTTTCAACAAACAGATGTAGGACTGGAGGTGTTCACTCGTTTATACCAAGAAATTGGGAAGACAGCTACCTGGCTACTTGACTGGAAGAGATCCATGTCTATGCCCATTCCAAAGAAAGGTGATCCAACAGAATGCAGAAATAATCAAACAATATCTTTAATATCACAGGCAAGTTAAATTTTAATAAACGGTTGCAGCAGTACATCAATAGGGAGCTGCCAGAAAATTAAACCAGATGCAGAAAGGGGCATGGAACAGGGATATCATTGCTGATGTCAGACAGATCTTGGCTGAAAGCAAAGACTACCAGAAAGATGTTTACCTGTGTTTTATTGACTATGCAAAGGCATTCAACCGTGTGGATCATAACAAACTAAGGATAACATTGCGGAAAATGGAAATTTCAGAACATTTAATTGTGCTCATGTAGAACCTGTACATAGACCAAGAGGCAGTCATTCAAAGAGAACAAGGGGATGGTTTAAAATCAGAAAGGGTGTGCGTCAGGGCTGTATCCTTTCACACTTATTCAATCTGTATGCTGAGCAAACAATACAAGAAGCTGGACTATATGAAGAGGAATGTGCCATCAGAATTGGAGGAAGACTCATTAATGATCTGTGATATTCAGATGACACAACTTTGCTTGCTGAAACCGAAGATGACTTGAAGCACTTACTGATGAAGATCAAGGACTACAACCTTCGGCAAAGGTTACATCTCAACATAAAGAAAACAAAAATCCTCACAATTGGACCATTAAACAACATGATGAAAAACGGAGAAAAGACTGAAGTTTTCAAGGATTTCATTTTACTTGGATCCACAATCAACCTGTACCCATGGAAGCAGCAGTCAAGAAATCAAACGATATATTACATTGAGAAAATCTGCTGCAAAAGACCTCTTTAAGAGCAAAGATGTCACTTTGAAGACTAAGGTGTGCTTGACATAAGCCATGGTATTTTCAATAGCCTCATATGCATGTAAGAGCTGGACAAAGAACAAGGAAGGCCACAGAAGAATTAAGGCATTTGAATTGTGGTGCTGGCAAAGAATGTTGACTATACAACGGAATGCTAGAAGAATGAACAAATCTGTCTTAGAGGAAGTACAGCTGGATGCTCCTTAGCAGCAAGGATAGCCAGACTTCCTCTTGTACTTTGGTCACTGATAGTAAAGGTTATGTGTAAACTTGGGTGGGCCATGATTCTCAGTGGTTTAGCAGTTATGATGTAACCATCCTCCATGATGAGATCTGACATAATGTAATCACCTCCATGATGAGATGTGCTATGAGCAGCCAATAAGCTGAAAAGGCAATTTCCTCAGAGGTGTGGCCTGCTTTCAATATATATATGGACATCCTGGGAAAATCCTCTGGCTTTCTGCTGGATCTTGATCCTGCATCTGGGTCATCATCATCTCCAGTTCTTGGACTTGAACCACTGGACTGCCGTATTGACTGCCAATCTTGGGACTGCTGTATTCAAAGCCTATGAGCCAACAATCTGCCATTTCACCTGGATTCGTAAGCCTCCAAAGCCAGTAGCCTGCTATCTTGAGTTTGTCGGCCCCTGCAATTCCATGAGTCAGGAGAAGCCTCCAACTTAACATTTAACCTACAAACTTGAGATTTGCCAGTCTTTACAACTGCGTGAACCGTTTCCTTAAGATAAATCAATCAATCTCTCCCTCTCCCTCTCTCTCTCTGCCCCCCCCCACCCATATATGAGTCAATTCCAACTCACAGTGACTCCCATTGTATTCGATAGTTCAATGCAACGGCAAAGCAGAACTCACAGATAATATTCATGATTACGGGCTTTGTTAGGTAACAAGTTATAATTCAGGTTCAGGAACACTCAGTATACTATTGTTCCATCAGGACAGCCTCTCCTTGGCCATGCCCGCAGGCACACCTCTATCTGGCTTTCAGCCTCTTGTCTTGGCCTCGGCCCTGCTCAGGTAAGTATTACAAAGCTCTTTCAGCTCTGCAGATATGTGCGCCCCACTCCACCAGCAAGTCTCCTCCCTAAGGCACTCAGCTTTCTCACTCCATGGGCCAGCAAGCCTATCGCTCTGTCTCATGCTGATGTCTCAGTTCTACTGCCTCTGTTGCTGCTGTATCTCTACTGTCACCTCAGCGCAGGGATCTCAGGTCCAAAGTGCATTTTACTCCTAGCTTTCTCTAGATGGTAATGAGATCACCCTTTCTGCCTCTGGGAGGGCTCATTTTAAGCCTACCAGAATGACAAAACTGGCCAGTCCCCACATTAAGGTTCCACACACTTTATCTCCATGGTCCTACCCTCATAATGTTTCACTGCTATCCATAAGGTTTTCAGTGGCAAATTTTTTTCAGAAGTGGATGGCCTTGTCCTTCTTCCCAGTCTGTCAAGTCTCAATGCTCCACTGAAACCTGTCCACCATGTGTGACCCCTCCAATATCTGAGATACCAATGACATAGCTTTCAGAACCACAGCAACACACAAGCTACCGCAGTACAACAAACTGGCAGATGAGTGGTGCTCAGAAGACTGGCCTTTCTCGGCCTGAATTCTTTGCTTCCTGAAAGTAAGAATGGCCAGACTTCATCTCACGTACTTTGGTCACATTGCCAGAAGGAACAGGTCCCTGGAGAAGGATATCATACTTAGCAAAATAAAGACTCAGTGAATAAAAGGAAGATCCTCAATGAGATAGACTGACGCAGCGGCTTCAACAACAGGCTCAAGCACAGAAGGATTATGAGGGTGAGGAAGGACTGGGCAGCGTTTCATTCTGTTGTCTGTAGGGTCTCTATGAGCCATAGCTGATCTACGGCACTTGATGACAACAACCTCCCCCAAAAGGGTGCCATGTACCTTACTTACATTACTAACAAGCTACCCAATTCCTCTGATAGGCCACCAAGCATCTCACGTTTACATAGTTCCACCTGGTCATGTGGCGGGACTCACAAATACCATGGCTGGAAGAGCCATACTAAGCATCACACATAGCAATGATTGTGAGGACAGCACAGGACCAGACAGTGTTTTGTTTTGAGTCAGTACTGACTCAATGGCACCTAACAACAACTGCAATACTGCATGCGGTATGGAGGAGCAAAAATTACTGACTTTCAACACGTCATGGAGCATGTAGAAAACAAAAAAAACAAACCCACCCTGGCCTACTGAGCAGATTCTAACTCATGGCGACTTCATGGGTGTCAGAGTTGAACTGCCCTGTGGGGTTTTCTGGGCTGTGATCTTAATGGAAGGGCAATGCTGGGCCTTTCTTCAGTGGTACTGCTGGGTGGGTCCAAGAACCAAATGTTAGGGTAACACTCAGCACAAACCATGGGTGCCCCCTAAGGACCTGGAGCATGGAGTAGCAAAGGGTTTTGTTTGTTTGTTTTCAAGTCTTCAACCAAATTTTGAGGAGACGTTTATCTCCCCATCCTACAGGAGTTCTGGAAAGCTGACCACAAACAGCCTCAAGAGCCTATGATATACAAAGCACTGAGCTGAGACTCTGGGGACGCAATGATAAATTAGGAGCATACAGATGATAGAGAGACATGCAGATCCATAAATAACAAGCCTAACTGAGGGTCATGAAAGATGCACACAAAAGCTCAGAGAAGGAAGCCATTGATTCTGAGGCAGATGGGAAGATGGGGGTCAGCAGATTGGTGGTTTCTCCATCCTAACGGTGGGTAACAAGTTAATGCCCAGATGTCAAGAATCCACAGGATCACAGGCACTAATAGTAGGCTGAATACGTAACGTGGCCTGAATACATATTGCCCATTATTTTTCAAACACTTGAACATTACACTGACAAAAAATACAAATTTAAACAAGTGTTACTGAATTTTTAGTTCCTATTTATCCACTTTTTTTCAAGCATACAAGTAACATCACATGGGATGGTCTCACTAAACTTTTTAATGTTTAAAAAAAAAGTATCACACTTGGAAAGCTGGAGTCACTTTCTGAATAGAAGGAACTCCAGATTTAATGTGCATTCTGTCACCTATTTAATTTGTAAGAAAATGGGAAGATGAGAAGAACTAGATGGCGCTCAGCCACCACCAACCACTGCTCTGAAAGGGATCGCATTAGAAGGTCCTGAAGCAAGTAGGAAAAAATTATGGAACAAAACTCAAAATCACAGAAAAGAGTAGGCTTACTGGTAGGACAAAGACTGGTGGAACCCTTGAGACCGTGGCCCTTGGTCACCTTCAGCCTGGAACTGAACTCACTCCTGTAGCTGAATTTTCAGTCAAGCAACAGACAGGTCTATAAGGTGAACAATAACTCTAGGAAGACAGACACTCCTCAGAACAATCAACAATTTGAGATCAAAAAGGCACCATTTGCCCAAAGACAACATTCTGGAGGCAGGAAGTACTAAGAGAGAAAGAAAAATGGAAACGAGAAACACAGGGAAGATATGGAAGAAGCAATGTTACATTGAGGGGATTGTCGTCAATGGCGTCAAACAAAATGTGTTTGAACTGTTGAATGGAAAACTGATTCACTCTGTAAGCTTTCACCCAAATCACAATAAAAAGATCTTTTTGTTGTTGTTTAAAAAAAAAAAAAAAAAAGGCAGGGGGGGATGAAGAGCCCATTCCAACCTGTTAGCTGATCAGTTTGGTAGCAGAAAAGGCTGACAAATAACAGAAGGTTGAAGGCATGGAAGGAGTTACCAGTGGTAAGCTGAGGTCAGAGAGGCATGCAGAGAGGGAGGGCCCCAGCATACAGCAGGTGCTCAAAAAATGTTTGAAAAATACAAACAATAAAAATGGAGCTGTGAGTGCTCTGCAAACCATACAGCACTATGCCAATACTGACTACCACTATTATCTTTAAAGGAGCCCTGATGGCACAGTGGTTAAGCACTCAGCTGCTAACCTAAAGCTTAGCAGTGGAAACCTACCAGCTGCTCCATGGAAGATGTGGCAATCTGCTTCTATAAAGATTACAGACTCGGAACACTATGGGACAGCTGCACACTGTCCTGTAGGGTCAGGATGAGTCAGAATCAACTCAACAGCAAGGGGTATTACCACCAAGGAGTCTCTGGGTGACAAAAAATGTTAAGTACTCAACTATGAGCTGAAAGGTGGGTGGTTTGATGCCAACCAGAGGTGACTCAGAAGACAGGCCTGGCAATCTGCTTCTGATAGGCCACAATCTGGAAAACCCTATGGAGCAGGTCTACTCTACAAACATAGAGTCGTCATGAGTCAGAATCAACTTGACAGCAACAACATTACCATTAAGGAGTCTCGCAGTGGTGCAAATGGAAAGGCTATTAACCAAAAGACTACCGATGCAAGTCCACTCAAAGGCATCTGGAATAAAGGCCTGGTTATCTACTTGCAAAAAAATGAGCCACTTGAAAAGCTGGTAGAACACAGTTCTACTCTGACCCACATGAGGTGACCACGAATCAGAATCGACTTGCTGGCAACTGGCTTTATAATAATTAAGCTGAGTCTTGAAAGGTAAGTAACATCTGACAGATATTAACAGAAGTAGAGCAGCCACTCCTCGGAAGGAAGGTTGGGCAATCCTACTTCCGTAGTGATACTGCCTCGGAAACCCAAGGAGGGGTCGCTATGAGTCGGGGCCGACTCGAAGGCACATAACAACAACAACAACAAGAGAGCAGGCATTTCCTTCAAGGCACAAGAACTTGCAGGAACAAAAGCAGTGAATGTCCATGTGTTCAGACACAGGAGAGCACTAGAGACATTTTTGGTTGTCACAACTGGGGGAAGCTATTGGCATCTAAGGCACTCTGGTGGCCCAGTGGGTAAGTGCTTGGCTGCTAACTGAAAGGTCAGCGTTTGAACTCTGGGAGAAAGATGTGGCAATCTGCTTCCATCGAGACCGCCTTGGAAATCCTACGGGGCAGTTCTACTCTGTCCTATAGGGTCACTATGAGTTGGAATCGAGTCCATGGCAGTGGGCTGGGTTGTGTACTGGAACCTGGTGAGTAAAGGCCACGGATGCTGCTACCTGTCTACAATGCACAGAGAACTATCAGCCCAAAATGTCAACGGCACTACGGGTGAGAAACCCTGCAGCGGAGCAGAGAAGGCAGGTTCAAATGACGGAGGCACAGATGATGATGACCGGCAAGAGCTTGCTATGGTCAGGAGATGATGTTGCCGTCTTTGCCTGTATTCCTCAAAACATGCTCAATGGTCCACCAGCCTCGGCTCCTCCACTGTGCTTCTCAAACACCCAGACTCTCTGCAGTGGGGCCCTAAGATCAGCATGCTTTAAAGCTTCCAAATGATTCTTGGACACATTCAAATTTAGAACTGCTCTGAGCAGTGTGAAGTCAACTAAAGTTAGAAAGACAGGACTGGATTGGGGAGAGCTGGGCAGAGAGGCCTGCTAGAAAGCTACTGGGACAGTTTCCATGACAGCTGAGGAGGGGCTGGCTTATGTCTGAAGGAACTAACAGGAGATCATCTACTGAAGAGACTTCCATCTCCTACTCCTTGTCTAGCAGACGGCTCCGCTCCACCTGCACCAGCCTCCAGCAACACTCATGCACAGACCCTCCTCAGGCCTCTGCAGCGGTAGTTGTACCTACCTGCAATGACCTCCCACCAGAGATCCACAAAGCCCCTAGTTGTTTTCCCTTCAGGTCTCTGCCCAACTATTACCTTATCAGCAACATCTTCCTTAGATCTGAGGCACTACCTACCTGTCATGGATTGAACTGTACCCTTTCCCCAAATGTGTGTCAACTTGGCTGGCCCATGATTCTCAGTGATTGGGCAGTTATGTAATGATGTAATCATTCCCCATGATGGGATCTGATGTGATCAGCCAATCATTGTAAGGAGATTATAGTGAGCTATAACACCTTTTTTCTTCAAGTCACAGCCCTGATCCTGTAAGAGGAGTTTCCCCAGGGGGTGGCCGGTATCACCTTTTATCTTAAAGACAGAAAAGAAGAGAGAGTGAGCAGAGACAGACAAATCTGACTACCACCAGGAAAGAAGAGCTGGGAACGAAGTACATCCTTTGGACCTGGGATTCCTGTGCTGAGAACCTCTTAGACCCAGGGGAAGACTGATGTCAAGACACATGGGGGTCTCCAAGGAACATCAGGCCCAGAGATGCTGAGAGGAAACAAGGCCTTCCCCCAGAGCTGATAGAGAAAGAAAGCCTTCCTCTACAGCTGGCTCCCTGAATTTGGACTTCTCAGCTCATAAACTGAGAAAATAAATTTGTTTGTTAAAGCCACCCAATAGAGTGATATTTCTCTATAGCAGCACTCAGTAACTAAGATACTACCCTTGTTTTGTTTTTCTTATTCCACTTAATACCTCCTAAATATGGTTCACGCATTTATATCTGCTCTCTCCACCCCAAAATGTAAGTACCAGGGGCTCTCACCAGGGAATGGGTCTGCTCTGATCACTGCTATATCCCCAGTGCCTAGAATAGTGCATCACATACTTCGAGTACCTGGTAAACATTCACTGAATGAAGAAAACAATGAACGAATGTTAGAGACCAGAATGAATAGGCTTTATGAGAGGCAGAAATCCAGCCCAGCAGTTAAAAACACAGACTCTGCATCACACAGGTTGAGTTTCCTCAGGTGTGGGTTCTTGGGCAAACAACAGCCCCCCAACAGCTCAGTTTTTTCATTGGTAAAATGAAAGATCACCATACCTTCCAAGGTACCACTAGGTGAGTTCAAGCTGCCAACCTTTCAGTTAGCATGTGAACACTTAACCACTGCACCACCAGGGCTCCTTACAGATGGCCTAGGACTGAGGTGACGTACAAGCATTCCAAAGCACTCTGCCCCATTCCTAAACTCAGAAGCTACACGGCCTGCCACCACTCACTCATCTGTCAGTTTGTCATACTGTGGTGGCCTGTGTGTTGCTGTGAGGCTAGCAGCTATGCCACTGGTATTTCAAATGCCAGCAGTGTCACCGATGGTGGACAAGTTTCAGCAGAGCTTCCAGACTAAGACAGACTCAGAAGAAGGAAGGGGCCACCCACTTCTCAAAGAATTGGCCAGTGAAAACCTTATGAATAGCAGTGAAACACTCTTTGATATATTACTGAAAAACTTTATGAATAGCCCTCAAACACTGTCCAGTATAGTGCCAGAAGATGAACCCCTCAGGTCAGAAGACACTCAAAATGCGACTGGGGAAGACCTGCTCCTTAAAGTAGAGTCGACCTTAATGATGTGGATGGAGCAAAGCTTTCAGGACCTCCATGTGCTGACAGGGCACAACTCCAAATGGGAAGGAACAGCTGCAAACATCCATTAATAATAGGAAGATGGAATGTATGAAGTATGAATCTAGGAAAATTGGAAGTTGTCCAAAATGAAATGGAACACACAAAGTTCCATATCCTAGGCATTAGTGAGCTGAAATGGGCTGGTTCTGGCCATTCTGAATCAGACAACCATATGATCTACTAAGCTGGGAATGACAAACTGAAGAGGAATGGCGTGGCATTCATTGTCACAAAGAATGTTTCAAGATCTACCCTGAAGTACAACGCTGTCAGTGATAGAACAATATCCATATGCCTACAAGGAAGACCAGTTAATACTACGATTATTCAAATTTATACACCAATCACCAAAGATGAGGAAATTGAAGACTTTCATCAACTTCAGCAGTCTGAAATTACCTAAATGTGCAATCAACATGTATTGATTATCACTCGTGATTGGAATGCAAAAGTTGGAAAAAGAAGAATCACCAGTAGTTGGAAAATATGGTGTTGGTGACAGAAATGACACTGGAGATTGCATGACAGAATTTTGCCAAGACCAATGACTTATTCATTGCAAACACCTTTTTCAACAACATAAACCAGAGCTTTATACATGGACTTTGCCAGATGGAATACACAAGAATCAGATCAACTACACCTGTGGAAAGAGATGATGGAGAAGTACAGTATCTTCAGCCAAAATAAGGACAGGAACTGACTGTGGAAAAGACCATGAGCACATGTGCAGTTCAAGTTCAAGCAGAAGACAATTAAAACAAGACTACAAGAACCAAAATATGACCTTGATTATATCCCACCTGAATTTAGAGATCATCTGAGGAATAAATCTGATGCACTGAACACCAATGACCAAAAACCAGATGAATTGTGGGATGACATCAAGAACATCACACATGAAAAAAGTAAAAGACCATTAAAAAGACAGTCAAGGAAGAAAAGACCAAAATGGATGCCAGAAGAGACTCTGAAACTTGCTCTTGAATGGAGAGTAGCTAAAGCAAATGGAGGAAATGACAAGAGAAAAGAGCTGAACAGAAGATTTCAAAGAGCAGCTTGAGAAGACAGTCTTATAATGAAATGTGCAAAGACCTGGAATTAGAAATCCAAAAGGGAACACACTCAGCATTTCTCAAGCAGAAAGAACTGAAGAAAACATTTGTGGTAGTTAAGTTTGTGTGTCAACTCGGCTGGGCCTGGTTAAGTGGCTGGGCAGCTGGATGTAGTATTCCCCATGATGAGACTGGTAATCGACTCCATGGGGGAATCTACTGTGAGCAGCTGAGTAGCTGCCTTAGGGATGTGGTCTGCTTCCCATATATAAGGAGAAACCTTGGGGAATGGTCTCAAGCTTATGGCACACTTGAACCCTGCATGTAGCTGTGTCGTTGTTCAGCAGCCTACCATGCTCTGGTGACCTTGGGACTTTCAATGTACTTGAATTAATGGCCTGCAATGTGGTTTGGTAACATCGGGGCTGTGTCTTTTTACTTATCAACCTTGGGCTTGTCAGTCTCAGCAGCCAGCAGCTGAATGAAGAAACGCCTCTAGCTCCAGTGGGCCGGGAGCAGGAGGCAGAGCTGAAGCCCAAGGTCGAGGGGCTTTCACTCAGCCCCTAGAGCCTGGCACTTTAAACTTGGACTTAATCCTCCAAATCGTAAGAATAAACTCCTGTTTGTTAAAGCCTTCCCATTTGTGGTATATTTTTGTCAGAGTGGTACTAGGTAACCAAAGCAAAATTCAAGCCTCAAGCAGCAATACTGAAAGATTCATTCAATGGGCAAAATATTGAATGATGCAAGAAACATCAAGATGGAAGGAATACAGAGAGTCACTGTACCAAAAGAATTGGTCAATGTTCATCCATTTCAGGAGGTGGCATATGATCAAGAACCAATGGTGCTGAAGGAAGAAGTCGAGGCTGCACTGAAGGAATTGGTGAAAAACAAGGCTCCAGGAATTGATGGAATACCTACTGAGATGTTTCAACAAACAGATGCTATGCTGGAGGCACTTACTCATCTAAGCCAAGAAATATGGAAGACAGCTACCTGGCCAACTGACTGGAAAAGATCCATATTTGTACTCATTCCAAAGAAAGGTTATCCAACAGAATGTGGAAATTATCAAATAATATCATTAATATCACCTGCGAGTAAAATCTTCCTGAAGATAATTCAAAAACAGTTGCAGCGGTATATTGACAGGGAACTTCCAGAAATGCAAGCTGGATTCAGAAGAAGACATGGAATGAGGAATATCATTGCTGATGTCAGATGGATCTTGGCTGAAAGCAAAGAATACCAGAAAGACGTTTACCTGTGTTTTATTGATTATACAAAAACATTTTATTGTGTGAATCAAAACAAATTATGGATAACACTGAGAAGAATGAGAATTCCGGAACGCTTAATTATGCTCATGAGGAACCTGTACAGAGACCAGGAGGCTGTTGTTCGAACAGAACAAGGGGATACTTCATGGTTTAAAATCAAGAAGAAAGTATGTCAGGATTGTATCCTTTCACCATACTTGTCCAATCTGTATGCTGAGCAAATAATCTGAGAAGCTGGACTATGAGAAGAAAAACACAGCATCAGGACTGGAGGAAGACTCATTAACAACCTGTGATGCGCAGATGACACATCTTGCCTACTGAAAGTGAAGATGACTTGAAACACTTACTGATGAAGATTAAAGACTATAGTCTGCACTATGCATTACACCTCAAGATAAAGAAAACGAAAATCCTCACAACTGGACCAATAAGCAGCATCATGATAAATGGAGAAAAGACTGAAGTTGTCAAAGATTTCATATTACTTGGTTCCACCACCAACACCCATGGAAGCAAAAGTCAAGGAATCAAATGAGGTATTGCACCGGGCAGATCTGCTACAAAAGACCCCTTTAAAGTGCTGAAAAGCAACGATGTGTCTTTGAAGACTAAGGTGTGCCTAACCCAAGCCATGGTACTTTCAAGCACCTCATATGCATGTGAAAGGTAGACAATAAGGAAGACCAAAGAAGAGTTGATGCTTTGAGTTACGGAGGCATTGGAGAAGAATACTTAAAGTACCATGGACTACCAGCAGAACATCTATCCTGGAAGAACTGCAGCCAGAATGCTTCTTGAAAGCAAGAATGGCCACACTTCACCTTGCCTACTTTGGTCATGTTGTCAAAAGGGACCATTCCCTGGAGAAGGATATCAAGCTCATAAAGTGGAGGGTCAGCAAAAAAGGGGAAGACCCTCAATGAGATGGACCAACACAGTGGCTGCAACAATGAGCTCAGGTATAGCAAGGATTGTGAGGCTGACACAGGACCCTGCAGCGTTTCATTCTGTTGTACACGGGGTCCAATGAGTCGGAGCCGACTTGACAGTACCCAACAACAATGTGGCCTTAGACAAACTACTTGTGTCCTTCTGTACTTCAGTGTCCTCATTTTTTAAACAGTACCTCATTTTACAACAGTACCATGATCTCCTTACAAAAAAATCAGCCACTGAAAGCCCTGTGGAGCACAATTCTATGCTGACACAGCTTAGGTTGTCAAAAGTGGGTGTCAACTCGATGGCAGCTGTGTATGACCTACCTGTTAAGTTCCAATGAGTCAGTTAACATGAACAACCCAGAACAAGGCTTAGCATGTAGCAAGTGCAGTGTAAGTGAAAGGATTACAGTTATGACAGCACCGTGGGTAAGATCATGGCTTCTGGTGCCAGAGGGCCTGCACTGTATTCTTGGCTGTTATTAGCTGGGTGACCTTGGGCAAGTTACTTCAAACTCTGTGCCTCTCCTTCACATCAATCGGAAACCCTACAGGCTTTAACGTAGCAACTTCCAATGTCTGTGCGCGCCATCGTCCTCCTCCAACTCCCCCTACCCACTGGGATCTGCTGAAATCCAACTGACAAGCGCCAGCCAGAAGTAATGCATCATCATTGACTCCTCCATTCCTGACCATTCCCCTCATCCAACTGCCCACGCTCTACTCCAACGGCGAGGACTACCATTCCCTCTTCCTCCTCCCCGAAACGGGAAGCTGCCAGTGGAGGCCAAGAGCGCTCCGGGGAGGGGCCAGGAAGAGGTGGGCCCGGCTGCAACGTCAGGGCTGAGCTAGCCTAGGAGATTCCGGGAACAGTGCGCGCATCCCTCACCAGTAGCAGCTGCTGTAGACACAGGCGTCCCGCGGGGGGCTGGCTGGCTGGTACCTGGAGGCGGAGGCGGCGGCAGATGGGCCATCCCCTTCCATGGCGGCTGGCCTGGGCCTCTAGTGGACCCGCAGGACCAACCCAGAGGATTCCGGGTCGGAGGGGGAGGAGTCCGGGGAGGAGCTGGCGTGCGGCGGGAGGAGCAAGTCCTTGTTGGCGGACCTTGGAGCCGGGTGGGCGGGGTCCGGGGCGGGGCCAGGAAGAGTGGGCGGTGCTTAGGCGGAGAGAGTGGTTCAAGTTCTTGGCGCGCAGGGGTTAGGTGGAGTCCGGGGTGGGTCTGGGCAGTTTCTGAGTGGTGGAGCCAGTGGGCGGAGCTCAAGGCGGAAGACAGAAGGTACATATTCCTTGTGGGTGGAGGCAGGGGCGAAGTGGGCGAATCCGGAGCGAAGAGAGCTTCTCAGTAGGTGGAGTCCGGGGCCAAGCTGACTGTGTGCGTTTCCGCGTATGTGGAGAGCTGCGGAGTGTCGACCCCGAGAGGGGCAGGGCTGGCGGCTTTCGTCATTGCGGATTGGAGTCTGGGGCAGGGCCAGGGTAACTGCGGGAATCGTGGACGTTTGGGCAGAGAGGGGGAGAGAGAGAGAGAGGTCACCAGCAGGCGGCTGGGGAGGCCTTGGAATTGGTAAAGTGGGAACCTAGGCGTAAGTTTCCTAGAGGAGTCTGAGACCCTTTCCCCAGCCAGCGACTGAATTGCCAGCGACGTAGGAACCAGATGAGACGCTGAAGACTTTGACGTGTGCAAATGAAACAAGAGAACCTTGAGTGTGCCTGGGAGAGATGAAAGAGAGAGGAGGAAGTTCCTTCCAAATATTGCCGCATCGAGGACAGTTTTAAAGAAGGATATCAGCCCAAATCAAACCACTGGATTTTCTTAAATTAGTAGATCTTCATATATTGACTTGGAAAGATGTATTACTTCCTTGATATGTTAAGTAAAAAGAAAAGGAGTTCGCAAGGTATCCTTTTCGTGTTAGACATATTTATTTGCTGACAGCCTGGAAGGAAAGACACCGAATTGTTGAAACAGTGTTTCTTGCTGGTTGAATGCATGCCCATTGTCAAGGACTTGCACTTTACGTTTTATAGCCTTCTAAATTATTCATACAGTATTTGCAGTGAATATATATAGCTGATTATAGAATTTCCTGGTATGAAAACTGAAATTCTCAGCTTGGTCTATAGGCCATTTAGAGTCAGATTCTCACCGAAAGTCTTAAAAGACCTTGAGCATAAATTCTTGTGTCCATTGTAAATTACTGCCTCTCAGTTCCCAATGCCCACTTCAATATACAGTGAAACCTGTGAAAGCCGGAACGTCAGCCTTGTTTTTCCCAGTTTCAGAAGTTTTCCGCCTTTTTTTTTTTTTAAAGTCTTACCACTTTATTATTGTTCTGTGTTAGCGGAAAATATTTGTGATTTCCTTCTCTGACAGGTTTCGGCATTGCACAGGCTCCAGCCTTTGCAGGTTTTACCATACGCTCTATGATAAATAATGGAATTCCTTTAAGCATTTCTCTTTTAAAGTAAGCATGACACTATGCTTTCTCAGTAAAGGGTGCTGGAGGGACATGGGAGGAGTAAGAGGTTTTCTGCAATTCCTGGTGGAGGCCAGATGTCAGCAATATGAGCATGAGAACATCCAGAGCTGACCTGCCCCAACCACAGACCCAGGACATGGTTCCTTGAGACCTTGCAGCCTTAGCCTGGCAATAACAGGCTAAAGCTCTTGACACAGAGACCAGAACCCCTGCAGAGGCCTGCAGGCAGCATCCTGACCAGAATCGCTCAGCAAGCCCTTCATGGCCTGTACACACTCACCTCTGGTCCACAAGGTCACACACTGAGCTGTTGTTCTTTCTGCGAGCGTTCCCCACCTGAGCCTTCCCCACCTGGCGCCTGTAGGCTGGCCGTCTGAGGGTCTTCTGCCCTGACTGGTGCCTGGATTCCCACTGCACACTCACACCCCTGGATCCTGAGGGCTCCCCTGCCCTCACCCAGACTGTTGACTACTGCTTGCCCAGCAACTGGCTAAACTGGTGAACTCTGCAACACCTTCTGCAAGTTTGTCCTCCTTTGTGTAGTCTCCCTCAGCCCTAGGAACCATATAGAGTTTTCGTATGCTTCTCCTTAGTCTAGTGTCATAGTTAATCATTTTTATATGAATTGTCCCTTGTTTAACCTACCATATGGTTTCTGTCTCCTGATTGGACCCAGACTATTGTACTCCTTAAGAGCATGGACCTTGGAGCCAGAATGCCTAGGTCCACATTCTGGTTCTACCACTTACTAGTTGTATGATTTTGGGGTGAAGTTACTTAATGCCTCAGTTTCCTCATCTGTAAAATTAAGATAAACATACCTACCTGATAGGTTGATATGAGGACTCAAAGCACTTAGAATAGTTGCTGACACATGATAGTAAATGTTAGCGACCATTGTTTTCAATATACTCTCACTCCATTATCTCCAATGTCCCTTACACTCTTGTCATTGGAAGGCCAACTATCCCTGACCCTCCAGGTCTTTGTACAAGATGCATATGCCCTCCGTTTCACATCTTTTCCCTTTCTTGTTTGCAGCTTTCCCAGGGAGAGTTCCTTGTTGCCTTCCATCCTTCCACAGCTTTCTTTCCTGCTTTGTTACAACTTTTTATTCCCATCTCTTCAATGGGGGACTGCATCATGCTAAGGAATTCAACCTGTCTGTCTCTGCCAGTGCCAGGAGCTCCTCCAGGCATGGCTTTTCTTGCGAGGCAGAGTAAATCATGGCTCCTGAAATAGAATGACGTGATCTCAAATTCTGTGTCTGCTACTTACTATCCTAAATGACCTTGGACTAGTCACCACCCCTTCTGTGTATCAGTTTCTTGGTAAAATGAGGGTAATAGTAATAGAATGCCTACATAATGGGTGTTGTAAAAAATAACTGGTGTTGAGTTGATTCCAGCTCATGGCAACACCATGTGTGTCAGTGTAGAGCTGTGCTTCGTAGGATTTTGGATGGATGACTTTTTTTAAAGTAGCTCACTAGGCCTTTGTTTCCAGATACCTCTGGGTGGACTTGAACCCACAACTTTTGGTTAGCAGCTGAGTGCATTAACCATTTGCACCACCCAGGAACTCCAGCAGATGCTGTAGTGAGGATGAAATGAACTAATTTGTGCAAAGTACTTAGTATAGTGCCTGGAATTATATAGGTAACTGATGTAGTGTACAACTTCATGTTGTTGTTGTTGTTATATGCCATTGAGTCGGACACGACTCATAGCGACCCCTCCTTGGGTTTCCAAGGTGATATCACTACGGAAGTAGATTGCCCAACCTTCCTTCCGAGGAGTGGCTAGTGGGTTTGAACCTCCAGCCTTCTGGTTAGCAGTCAAGTGCCTTAGGCACTACCCTATTATAGTTATTGTTATCATTATTTGTCTGTGAATGGAGTATATGCATGTGAGTGGCATAACACCTTGTTGAATTAATGAGTTGTTTATAAGTTAAGACCCAAGTGAGGCTGTTGTAAAAAAGAAGTGGAAAAGGCAGTGGTTTAAGTGAGATATAAATATATTTCTCATGTAACAGCCTAAGCATATACAGTCCAAAGTTGACGTGGTGACTTTACAGTGTCTGCTACCCATGCGTCTGCTATTTTGTTTGGGATACCTAGGGTGTTTCCCTGGTCCACATGGTTCAAGATGGCTAGCCACCATATCTGCTGTGTTTGCATTCTGGCAAAAAAAAAAAAAAAAAATGAGGAAAAGGGGGTAGAAGAAGGTTTAAGAACAAAATCTACAAATGCACACATCACTTCTGTTCACATTCCACTGACCAAGAGATAGTCACATGCTTGCACCCAGGTGCAAGGGAGATTAGGAAACCTAGACCATTTTGGGCAGTCTGGATAATATTTGTTTTGGAAAAAGCCTTTCTCACTGCCTTGGAGTCGGACCTGACTCATAGCGACCCCCCCATGAGTTTCCAATATGGTATCTTTACAGAAGTAGATTGTCCAATCTTCCTTCTGAGGAAGGTTTGAACCGCCAGCCCTCTGGTTAGCAGTCAAATGCCTTAGGCATGACACCACTAGAGTTCCCCAAGGAAGAAGGAGAGAATGAATACTGAGGGACAGCCAACAGTCTCTGCCATTGTTTGCTTTCTTTATTACACTTTTCTGTATTTTCTAAATTTTCTCTCAGGAATCACTTTTGAAATTGAAAACAATTCAATCATAGAAAAAAAATGTGTAATTCTATATCAGAGTCTATAAAAGGGATATAATAGGTTCAGAGGAGTAAGAGTTTCTTAGAACCAGATTCTGATGTATAAGCAGTAAGGATCTGGATGAGGAAGAGATGAAAGCGTTCCTCAAAGAATCCAGTAGAACTGACTGGAAATGAGGGTGTTAGAGGGCAGGAGTTTGGAAGAGGAGCACTTCCAAAAAGTAAAGTAGAAGGAGGGCCACCCACATGTGAGGGGAGATTTGGGAAGTCTACAGCACACAATATGCTGAGGCTTAATAACAAAAGGGAACTTCATTTTTTAGTTTTGGGGAGTTTATTTTTTTAATATTCAATATTAAGAGTGAGAAGAAAAAGCAAGAAATAATCCTATTGCTTGGGACCATATGATATAATGTGATTAGACAACGGAAATGAAGCAGAAATACTCAATGCCTGTTTTGCTTGTATTTTCTCTTATCAAAGAAAGCAATCTTCAAGCTACAAATAGTAAAGAAAACAGCAGAGGAGATTAAAAGCCAGGATAGTCACAGTGATAGAAGCACTAAACTGCTTTAAATAGGCTGAAAATCTTCAAATCCAAGCAACAAGAAGGCAAACAGCCTGGCCAAAAAAAATTAGCAAAGGACTTGAATAGACATTACACCAGAGAGAATAAACAGATGGCCAAAAAAACACATGAAAGCGTTGCTCGACGTCATTGAATGTTGTTGTTGTTAGATGCCTTCAAGTTGGTTTTGACTCACAGCGACCCCATAGGTTCCTACAGGACACTGCCAGGTCCTACACCATCCTCACATTCATTGCCATGCGTAAGCCCATCATCGCAGCCACTGTGTCAATCCATTTCATGCAGGCTCTTCCTCTTTTTTGTTTACCTTCTACTCTATCACGATATCCTTCTCCAGGGACTGCTTCATTCTGACCCCATAACCAAAGTGCCAGAGAAAAATCTGGCCATTCCCACTTCTAAGAGAAGTGCGTCTGCATATAAGGGTACTGAAAATACCATGGCTTAGAGCAAGCACACATTAGTCTTCAAAGTATATCTTTATTCTTTAACACTTTAAAGAAGTCTTCTGCAGCAGATTTGCCCAGTGCAATACTACATCTGATTTCTGGACTGCTGCTTTCATTGGTGTTGATTGTGGACCCAAGTAAAATGGAATTCTTGACAATTCCAATGTTTTCTCCATTTATCATGTTGCATATTGGTGCAGTTGTGAGGATTTTTGTTTTCTTTATGTTGAGGGGTAATCTGCACTGAAGGCTGTAGTCTTTGATCTTCATCAGTAAGCATTTCAAGTGCTCTTCACTTTCAGCTAGCAAGGTTGTGTTACCTGCATATCTCAGGTTGTTAATGAGTCTTCCTCCAATCCTGGTGCTACACTCTTCTTCTTATAGTCTAGCTTCTTGGATTATTTGCTCAGCATACAGATTGCATAAGTATGGTGAAAGGATACCACCCCAACATGGACCTTTCCTGATTTTAAACCCTTGTTCTGTTGGAACGACTGCCTCTTGGTCTATGTACGGGTTCCTCATGAGCATAATTAAATAGTTCTGGAATTCCCATTCTTTTTAATGTTATCCATAACTTTTTATGATCTACACAGTCTTATAATACCTTTGCAATAAAACACAGGTAAGCATCTTTCTGGTATTCTTTGATTTCAGCCAAGATCCATCTGACATCGGCAATGATATGCCTGGTTCCTTCTTGTTGTTTGTTGTTAGGTGCCATTGAGTTGGCGCCAACTCATAGTGAACGTGTGTTCAACAGAATGAAACACTGCTCAATCCTGTGCCAGCCTCACAGTCCTTGCCATACATGAGCCCATTTTTGTAGCCACTGTGTCAATCCATCTTGTTGAGGGTCTTCCCCTTTTTTGCTGACCCTCCACTTTACCAAGTATGCTATCCGTCTCCAGGGAGTGGTCTCTTCTGACAACATGACCAAAGCAGACTCTTCGAGTCTGGCCATTCTCGCTTCCAAGGAGCATTCTGGCTGCGCTTCTTCCAGGACACATTTGTTCATTCTTCTGGCAGTCTATGGTACTTTCAGTATTCCTTGCCAACACCACAACTCAAAAGCATTGACTCTTCTTCCGTCTTTCTTATTCATTGTCCAGCTCTCACATGCATATGAGGCAATTGAAAATACCATGGCTTGGGTTAGGCGCTTCTTAGTCTTCAAAGTGACATCCTTGCTCTTCAGCACTTGAAAGAGGCCTTTTGCAGCAGATTTGCCCAGTACAACATGATGTCTGATTTCTCAACTCCTGCTCCTATTGGTGTTGACTAGTGGAGCTCTGGTAGCATAGTGCCTAAGGCACTTGACTGCTAACCAGAAGGCTGGCAGTTCAAACCCACCAGCCACTCCTCGGAAGGAAGGTTGGGCAATCCTACTTCCGTAGTGATACTGCCTCGGAAACCCAAGGAGGGGTCGCTATGAGTCGGGGCCGACTCGACGGCAAATAACAACAACAACAACAACATGGATCAAAGTAATATGAAATCTTCAACAACTTCAATCTTCTCTCCATTTATCGTGATGCTGTTTATTGGCCCACTTGTGAGGATTTTCATCTTCTTTATCTTGAGGTATAATCCATACTACAGACTGTCATCTTTAATCTTGCAGACCTATGAATATTATCCTATCACTGACAGCATTGTACTTTAGGATAGATCTTGAAATGTTCTTTTTGACAATGAATGTGATATTCATTCCACTTCAATTTGTCATTCCTGGCATAGTATATGCTTGTCTGATTCAAAATGGCCAATACCAGTCCATTTCAGCTCACTGATGGCTAGGATATCAATCTTTATGCTTTCCATTTCATTTTTTTAGAACTTCTAATTTTCATACTCCATTCATTCTACATTTCAATTATGAATGGATGTTTGCAGCTGTTTCTTCTCATTTTGAGTTGTACCACATCAGCAAATGAAGGTCCCCAAACTTTACTCCATCCACATCATTAAGGACGTCTCTACTTTGAGGAAGCAATTCTTCCCAGTCGTAGTTTGAGTGCCTTCCAACCTGAAAGACTCATCTTCCAGCACTGTATCAGACTGTTCTGCTGCTATTTTTAAGGTTTTCAGTGGCCAATTTTTCTTTCTCTGTTCTCTAAGCCTAAGGCATTGGACTGCTAACTAGAAGGCTGGCAGTTCAAACCCACCAGCCACTCCTCAAAAGGAAGATTGGGCAGTCTACTTCCATAGAGAGACTGCCTCAGAAACCCAAGGAGGCCTCACTATGAGTCAGTTCTGATTCAACGACAGCAAATCAATGTATCAAGGAGCTCTGGTGGCATAGTACCTAAGGCATTTGACTGCTAACCAGAAGGTTGGTGATTCAAACTCACCAGCCACTCCATGAAAGGAAGACTGGGCAATCTCGTTCCGTAAAGATTTACTGCCTCAGAAACCCAATGGGGGTGTCTGTGAGTCAGAATTGACTCAGTGGTCATTTATTTTGTTTATGGCCTTTCTCCTTCCTTTACAATTTAAGTTCCATGAAGTCATTTTTGGTCTTTTTGTTCCCTGATTCATCCCCGGCACTCAGAAGAGTGCCAGTACATAATAGATGCTCAGTAAATACTTGATAAATGTTAAATTAGTGAAATGCAGTTATCCAAATCAATAAATAGTTGGTGTTACTTTTGCACTAGGACTCTTCTCACATTGTGATCATTCAGCATTTTAGCTATTTCAAAGCAGTCAGCAGCTGCTGCAATGAGAGAGGAGCAATTTTCATTCTGCACTGGTACCAAAAGGACCCCTGCTGGTGCAGTGGTCAAGTGCTCAGCTGCTAACGTTTGTACCCGCCAGTGGCTCCACAGGAGAAAGACCTGGCAATGCGTTTCTGTGAAGAGTATAGCCTAGGACAGCCTATGGGGCATTTCTACTCTGTCGCATTGGGTCGCTGGGAGTCAAAAATCAACTCCATGGCACCTAACAACACCACAATAGTAATAACATCTATTGATCGTTTATTATGCACAGGCAGAGTTCTAAGGTGTTATGATAATATCAGTTTAGAACTTTAGATATTATTGTTATAGTTCTTTTCTACAGGAGAAAATTAAGTCCTAGAGTGGTGAAGTAATATGCTCCAGACTGGATAGGTGGGATGAAGCAGAGCTAGGTACAAAGCCTGTCCTTAGCAATTGCCCTTTGCTGGGTAGCTTTTAGGAACCTTGGTGGAGCACTGGTTAAAGCGCTCAGCTGCTAAGCAAAAGCTCTACGGGAGAAAGATGTGGCAGTCTGCTTCCGTAGAGATTTACAGCCTTGGAAAATCTATGGGGTAGTTCTACCCTGTCCTCCTATAGGGTAGTTATGAGTCGGAATCAACTCCACCGCAGTGGATTTGGTTTAGGGTTGGGGATAGCTTTTAGCTCGGTCCCGTTTCCTTTTTTTCATTTTTCTGGCAGTTCACTTGTTTTTGTTAAGCCATCAGTAAAGAGCTCTTATGGCTCAAAGTCAAATCCTGTCACGGGCCAAGTCTCCCCAGTTAAGGACTCTGCATTTTGCATTTGAATTCTAGTTGGCGGGAAGAGGAGGCAGGTGTTGGGAGGGGCGGGCAGGAGACGCAAGAACTGTGCCAGCCAATCAGAGCGGGCAGAAACCTCCCTTCCCCCGATGTCCACGCGCCAAAATTCCAAACGGACTTCTCACAGCTCCCCCACAGTCTCCCTCCGCCGAGTTCTGCGAGACGGGACTATATAAGGAAAAGAAGTCAGCCACCTCCCTTCACTATCTGCTCAAGTACTCGACACAGTTGACGCATGATCCCTTAATTTCGGCTGAGCCTCCTTCTCTCTACATTCGCAAAGAAAAGGGCAGATATCCCTGGCGACTCTGCGATTTCAGGTTAGGGTGGCGGCGTGGGCAGGCCAGGCGGCGGAGGGATTCCGAGAGGGCGCGCCGCGGCCGCTGGCGCGGAGCTTGTGGCGCCAGAATTCGGAGCGCGGAAGAGCCGGAGCAGCTGCTGCTCGAGTGCGTTCCTATCTCCTGTCTCGGCCGCCGAGAGAAGAGGCAGAGAAGATGGTCGTCCTCCGCAGCAGCTTGGAGCTGCACAGCCAACCGGCAGCCTCAGCCAAGGACCCTCTGGACCTGTCCAACGAGTTCCTCAGCCTGGAGCAGATCGGTCGAAGGCGGCTCCGCTCGGCCCGCGCTGCTGAGAAATCCGCGGTCACCGCGGCAGCCGCGGGCGTGAGTACCGGCCGGGGGTGGGCCCCTCGGGCACGGCTGGTGTGGACTGCCCGCGGCTCTGCGCCTCTAGGGGCCTGGGTGATGGGCGGCGGCGTGGGTCGGATGACAGTTGGGGAGCGGGGAAGAGGAAAGAGTGTGGTGGAGAAAAAGTGAAAGAAAAGGCTGCTTACGATCGGAGCCCCGCGAGGAGTGAGTCGAGTCCTAGGGATCGAGTTGGCTGAAGAGGGCTCTGCAGCTCGCTCCCACCTCCTTTTACGGAAGAGGAAACCGACGCCCGCCAGAGCTGAAGCGGTTGGGGACTGAGCCTCGGTTGCTCGGGCTGCTCCCTTCCCTCGTGCCCCCGAGTCGCTCAGGCTCCCGCCCTAGGTTCGCGTCAGTTAGTTGGAAGCCGCACAGTTGACTGACTGCTCGTTGTTGTTGTGTGCTCTGACTCGCAGCGACCCTATAGGACAGAGTAGAACTGGGCCCCCGGCCCACGGTCTCCTAGGCTGTGATCTTTGCGGGAACAGATCGCCAGGACTTTCTCCTCCAGCCCCTGGTAGGTCTGAACCCCGACTTTGCCGTTAGCAGCCGAGCGCTTAACCATTGCGCCACCAGGGCTCCCAAGTGACTGCTTACTGTATGCATCGTGAACGTTTGAGGGCCTGCAAGGATAGAAAGATTGTAATTCAGGTTCCCTGACCTCCATTTCCGATCCACGGGGGTTCGGTAATCAGAGCTCGGTGCATAAGACCCGGTTTCGTAATGTAAAGGGATGCAGACCAACGTTTCCTGTACACGCTCTCTGTAGTTAAGCCGTGTAACAGCCGTAGGTAAATGCATAGTTGTGATGACTATTTTGCAAAGGCAGACGCGGACTCGAAAGGTAACCAGACAGAAAACTGGAACCCGGATTTCTGCCTCCGGATCTTGCTTTTCTGCTGTATCTCGCTGCAGTTACAAACAAGGTCTGTAGGGGAAGTGTGCGAGGGATGGAGCGGTGAGGTCCTGGAGGAGGCGCTCCTTTTAGACAGATGGGGTTTTGAAGGCAGAGTTAAGGGTGACGGAGGGCCCCTCTCCCCACCCCTCCCAGTTGCTGCAGGAAGCTGAGGGGGAGGGACCTGGGTCAGCCAAAGGTCCGAGAGGTGGGGAAGCAGCGCTGGTGAAAGCCAGCAGTGCAGGGATTGGGCTGGTTCTGCTGGCGTTCGGGTCCGCACGGGAGCAGGAAACACAGGACCCGAGAGAGGGGAGGGAACGCCAGTCAGTGAGAGGTCAAGGGGAGGCGGTGTGTGTGGTGGGAAAGAGTGACAGAGTGGAGCCTCTAGCTGGGTTTTCTGTTACTTGTGTTACAAGTCACTACATGAAATTAGTGGCATCTTTTGTGGATGCGTTTTACCGATTGTACCTCGACTGAGATTTCAAACAGAGACTCTGTAGTCCCTTCAGACTCGGATGTTTTGAGTCTGAGTTGAAAATATGTGATTACCTGAAGATTTGGTTCTCAGTCACCAAGGCAGGAGCTGGCAGAGACCTGAGAAAACCAGACCCTTCTGCACTGAACTCCGCGCACTTGAATCATTATCTGTGTTCAGAAAAGCTAATCATTTCAGCAAGCATTTACGGACTGTTTATTATGTTCAGCATAATGCTAGGTCTTGTAGCTACCATGAAATGTTGAACACTGGTTAAGTACATAGGCTCTTAAGAAAGCTTACTTTTGAATCCAGCCTGCCAATAAAGAAGGTTTATACACTTGTTAAACAGTGGTGATACCCACTGCATGGATTGCTGTGTGCTGTGAGTCAATTCTGACTCATGGCAGCAACCCTGAAGGATAGAGTAGAACTGCCCCATAGGGTTTCCTAGGCTGAATCTTTCCTGCAGCAGATCACCTGGTCTTTTCTTCCATGGAGCTTCCATAGTGGGTTTGAACCACCAACCTTTCTTTTAGCAGCAGAGTGTTCAACCTTTGTACCAAAAGGACTCCTTACCATGTGGTTAAAAAAAACCCAAACCCACTGCCATCAAGTTGATTCCTACTCATAGCAATCCTATAGGGTTTCCAAGGCTGTAAATCTTTAAGATTGCCTCATTTTTGTCCCACGGAGTGGCTGGTGGGTTTTGAACCACCGACATTTTAGTTAGCAGGCAAATGCCTTAACCACTGTGTTTGCTGTTGTTATTTGCCGTCGAACCCTAACCACTGTATGTTGTTGTTGTTGTTATGTGCCGTTGAGTCGGCCCCGACTCACTGTATAGTGAGGTTTAAATGTGATCATACATGTTAAGGAGTTTAATTGACCACTTGGCATATCGTTGTTGTTGTATGCCATTGAGTCGGACCAACTCATAGCCACACCTTCTTGGGTTTCCGAAGCAGTATTACTAAGGAAATAGATTGCCCAATCTTCATATGTTAGGAGTAATTATCAGCCAGTTTTATTGCTGTTACCTGTGGAGTCATCCTTGCCTACTTTCTCTCTTCCCACATCTAATATATTAGCAAAATCTGCTGGCTCTCCTTGGTTGCCATGCTGATTCAAGCCATTATCTCTTGCCTGGATTATTAAAATAGATTTTTGGCCAGCTTCCCTGTTATGTGTGTGTATAAACCCACTGCCGTAGGGTCGTATCCGACTCATAGCGACCCCTCCTTGGGTTTCTGAGGCAGTATCACTAGAAGTAGATTGCCCAACCTTCCTTCCAAGGAGTGGCTGGTGGGTTTGAACTGCCAACCTTCTAGTTAGTAGTTAAATGCCTTAGCCACTATGCTACCAGAGCTCCCGATATCTATGTATTTTTATATACACAAATCTGTTCTTAAAAGTCAGTTTTCAATACAGCTCTAAGTGATCCATTTAAAAAGTCAGAAGAGTCTATCATGTCTCTGTTCAAAAACCCTCTAGCTGCTCTTTGAATACCAGGACCTTTGTGCTTGTGTTCCATCTACTTGGAATATTCTCCCCTTCAAACTCTGCCTGGCTGGTTTCTTACCTCCTTTCATATATATTAGTTAATTTTAAAACAGCAACAAAAACTTTCAGAATTCATAGTGCTTCCTGTGTTCCAAGAACTTTACAGATACTCACTTGGATTATCTTTGTTTTGCAGATGAGAAAATTGAGCCACAGACATTTAAATAACTTGCCAAATCCACCTATGTAGTAAGTGGTAGAACTGGGATACAAATTGAGGAGTCTGGATTCAAGTCTTTGGTAAAATTTTGTCTTTTCAGTGATGCTTACCCTAAGTAGTCTATTTAAAATTAGAAACTCTTCCTCTAGACATTCTGAATGATTTTCTGCTCTGCTTAATGTCCTCCTAGCACTTACCACCTTCTAACATACTCTATAATTTCCTCGTTTCTTGTATTTATATCTCTCTTGATTCAGAGTGTAACTCCATAGAGACTTGGATTTTGTCTTTTGTTTGATAATATAGTCCCAGTGGATAGATCAGTGTAGCATGTAGTAGGTACACAGTATTTGTTGTTGTCTTCTGATCTAAACAGAGAAGATTTAACACAGTAATATACAGAGATTATCTGCCATGAGGAACCCTGGTGATGCAGTGGTTAAAACACTCGGCTGCCATCTGAAAGGTCTTATGTTCAAACCCACCAGCTGTCCTGTGGGAGAAAGATGTGGCAGTCTGCTTCCATAAAGCTTATAGCCATGGAAACCCTATGGGGCCATTCTACTCTGTCCTTTAGGGTCACTGTGAGTCAGAATCAACTCACCAGCAGTAGTTCCCTGCCCCCCCCACCCCAGTGTGCCATGAACACCACATACTATGTGCAGTTGAGTAGATTCTGACTCACAGCGATCCTGGGTACAACAGAACAAAACATTGCCCAGTCCTGCACCGTCCTCACGATAGTTGCCATCTTTGAGCCCATTGTTGCAGCCACTGTGTCAACCCATCTCCTTGAGTATTTTCCTCTTTTCACTGACCTTCTACCTAACCAAGCATGATGTCCTCCAGGGACTGGTCCCTCCCCAAAACATGTCCAATCCAAAGTACATGAGATGAAGTCTCATCCTCAGAAGGAGCATTCTGGCTGCACTTCCTCCATGACAGATTTGTTTGTGCTTTTGGCAGTCCGTGGTGTATTCAGTATCTTCACCAACACCACAAGTCAAATATATCAATTCTTCAGTCTTCCTTGTTCACTGTCCAGCTTTCTTATGCATATGAGGCTATGGAAAGTATCGTGGCTTGGGTTAGGCACATCTTAGTCTTCAAAGTGACATCTTTTTATATATATATATATATATATATATATATACACTTACATGAAGTCTTTGCAGCATTTGCCCAATGTAGTATGTCATTTGATTTTTTCTGTGGACAGTGATTGTTGATGCGAGTAAAATGGAAACCTTGACAACTTCAAAATTTTCCCATGATTTTGCTTATCAGTCCAGTTGTGAGGATTTTCGTTTTCTTGATGTTGAGGTATGATCCACATTGAAGGCTATAGTCATTGATTTTCATGAGTAAGTACTTCAAGTCCTTTTTGCTTACAGTAAGCAAGGTTGTGTCATCATCTTACCACAGGTTGTTAATAAGTCCTCCAGTCCTGATGCTGCATTCTTCTTCATATAGTCTAACTTCTTGGATTATTTGCTTAGCATACAGATTGAATAAGTATGGTGAAAGGACACAACCCTGACACAAACCTTTCCTGATTTTAAATCATGCGGTATTCTCTTGTGTTTAAACAACTGCCACTTGGTCTATGTACAGGTTATAAATGTCATACCAGTGGTATATGGTGACTGAGCAAAGATTGCTGAATGTTGTAGGGTAGAAAGGATATTTTTCTTTTCTGGGCCAGGATTTCCAGTAGAGAATATATATTTTTGAGAAAAATAACCTCCCTTTTATAAATCAAGGGCCTATGTAGACCATGAGAGTTAGAGTCTGTGTAGATTGGATCAAAGAAATGGATAGTCCTGAGGGATAATTCAGGAGCTCTGGTGGTGTATGCCTAAGGCATTTGCTTCTGGTTTGCTAACCAGAAGGCTGGTGGTTCAAACCACCAGCCACTCCTTGGAAGGAAGATTGGGCAATCTACTTCCACAGTGATAATTGCCTCGGAAACCCAAGGAGGGGTTGCTATGAGTTGGATCCGACTAGACAGCAGTGAGTTTGGCTTTTTTGGTTGTGGAGAGATAATTTATTCATATCTGACAAAAGCCCAGCAACACCAAAAATGAAATATATCATTGTGATTGGAGTATTTTCTGATTGGAGACTTTACATTCAGCATATTTGATTTGGTTATAGGTTGCTTTTTAGATTAATCATGCATTTCAGAAGTTACCTCTGTTCACTCTGAATGTATTTGTGTATTTCCTGGTGTAGTGCCTAAGGCATTTGCTACTAACCAGAAGGCTGGTGGTTCAAACCCACCAGCCACTCCTCGGAAGGAAGATTGGGCAATCTACTTCAGTAGTGATACTGCCTTGGAAACCAAATGAAGGGTCGCTATGAGTTGATGGTACTCAATGGCAGTGAGTTTGGATTTGGTCACCCATATCTTTATTGGCAATGGTTTCTTGGAGTAGATTACCTCTACATATGGCTAAATTTATTCGTTCACTTGGATTTTTCTTAGTTTAATCTGAGAGACTGACCTCATCTTCAGGTTCTGAAGGTGCTTACTGTTTATTAACCATATTTTATTTTTCGGTTTTGACTGTGATCTCATTCAGCTGTGCTTAAAAATTTGTTCTCATCTTTGCACTTGTTGTTGTTGTTGTTATGTGCCGTCGAGTCGGCCCCGACTCATAGCGACCCCTCCTTGGGTTTCCGAGGCAGTATCACTACGGAAGTAGGATTGCCCAACCTTGCTTCCGAGGAGTGGCTGGTGGGTTTGAACCGCCAGCCTTCTGGTTAGCAGTCAAGTGCTTTAGCCACTATGCTACCAGAGCTCCTCATCTTTGCACTAGTGTTTGTTATTTCCTCAATTGGATGGGCCTCATGATTATTTTGTTGTTTTCAGTTCATATTTTTTGTTTTTTTAACTTATTTTTTCAATCTACCAAACTTAGGAGTTCAGAGGCCACTTTTGTGGTTTCCTTTTCCTCTAAGTCAAACCAGTAATTGTCTATTTCCATATTTTCACAGGTGTGATGTTCTTTGATTTCTGTAAATTTAGGGTCATTTCTCATACTGGAAAGTCACTTAAGGATGAATAGCAAGGTTTTTTGGTGATGATTGTATATTAGTTCTGCATTTGTTTACCTACATTTTTATTCCTTCCATATGTTGTTAGGTAAAACAAAACAAAACATGTTACAGTATGAGGAAACTACTATTTTATTGTTCCTTTTTAATTATATGCTTATTAAAAAGTCTGGAAAGATATTCCAGATTCAACACTAATGTGTGCAATATATGAGAGATTTTTTTAAAACTTGAAGCATAGCACAACACAGGAAAAATTTTTTCAAAAAGTGTATAGCTCAGTGAAGCATGTACAGAGATTTTTACATGTGGTCATGAATGCTGCTTCCCAGAGTTGGGTGACATGACAGCTCTGTGTTCTAGATAGTGTGCTTGGTTTGGGGCAAAGATACGTAAGTAGTCTAATTTTACTTGGCAGTTTATGTTAGACTGGAGCATAAGTCAGTAAGGGCCCTTGATTGTGAGCTTAGAAGTTGTACTTTTATTTGAGAGAGGAGCCAGGAACAGGGATCTGATGAGATAGTGTTTGTAATAGGTTATAGTCAACAAAGTTGAAGCTTGAAAGACTAGTTGCAAGATTATAATAGTAATAAATAAAACAAAACAAAAAAACACTCTCACTTCCATCGAGTTGATCCCAACTCATAGTGACCCTAAAGGACAGAGTAGAACTACCTCGTAGAGTTTCCAAAGCTGTAAATCTTTACGGAAGCAGACTGCCTCACCTGTCTCCCACAGAGCGGTTGTTGGGGTCAAATCACCAAACTTTTTTTTGGTTAGCAGTCCAGTGCCTTACCTACTGCACCACCAGAGCTCCTCATGGTAGTACTGGCTACAACTTAAATAACACTTGCTATGTGTCAGGCAAGTTACCTAACACACACAAATTTACCCTATAAAGTAACTTATTAGCCTCATTATAGATAGGGAAACTGAGGCAGAGAGACCTGTGTAACTTGTCCAGGATCACACTGCCCTAAGTGATCAAGCCTGAGCAGTCTGCCTGTAGAGTTTGAGCTTTCAGTTAGTACATTGTTACAACATAGTCCAAGGGAGAGCAAACCGAGGTCTAAACTGAGGTGGTAATAGGAATGGGGAGGAAAATGCCAAAGAATGCTGCAAGGGGTCTGAGAAGTGTTCACATACAGGGAGGCAGGACACAGGACGGTGGTGTCCTGCAGCAGGTGGGAAGACGATGGCAGAGTTTGAGGAGAGGTTAGGATTACATCTCTTTTGGAGAAACCTATATAGTGTAGTGATTGTTGACTCCTGCATGTGAATGAAAAATAGCAAATCAGAAAAAGACTAAGAAGATCTTGAACAATGGCTGTATTTTAGGGGTGAGAAGAGGATGAATCGTGTAATTAAGACTATCACGTAGACCAAGAGATGAAAGCATTTAAACCAGGGACTGATCATCTCCATAGACGTTAATGAAGAGGAGCACATGGCGTTCGATGTGCCTGTTGGGATGCAGTTTTGGATCTACTGAAGGGGGCTGTTGTAGAGGTGAACTACAGGCGAACCTCATTTTATTGCATTTTTCTTTATTGTGCTTTGTGGATATTGCATCTTATTTTTTTTACAGACTGAAGGTTTGTGGCAACCCTGTGTTGAGCAAGTCTGTAAGCAGCATTTTTCCAACAGCATGTACTCATTTTATGTCTCTGTGTCACATTTTGGTAATTCTCACAATGTTTGTCATAATGCTATTGTGTACTTAATCGACTATAGTATAAACATAACTTTTATATGCACTGGGAAACAAATTTGTGTGACTGGCTTTATTGCAATATTCACATTACTGTGATTACTGGAACTGAATCTGCAATATCCCCAAGGTATGCCTTGTAACTGGGAGCTCTGGTAGCATAGTGCCTAAGGCACTTGACTGCTAACCAGAAGGCTGGTGGTTCAAACCCACCAGCCACTCCTCAGAAGGAAGATGAGGCAATCTACTTCCATAGTGATACTGCCTCAGAAACCCAAGGAGAGGTCGCTATGAGTCAGGTCTGACTCTACGGGCGTATAACAACAACAAC
>NW_006921693.1:6778393-6800438 GCF_000298275.1 Orycteropus afer afer
CCTAAGGCACTTGACTGCTAACCAGAAGGCTGGTGGTTCAAACCCACCAGCCACTCCTCAGAAGGAAAGTTGGGCAATCTACTTCTGTAGTGATACCGCCTCGGAAACCCAAGGAGGGGTCGCTGTGGGTCAGGTCCGACTCCACGGCAATGGTTGCATTTGTTGTTGCACACCTTGTAAACTGCTGGAGCTTGAGCTTGTGGAATAGGTTGATGGCGAGGAACTAACTACTCATGTTTAAAAGACTAAGGAGGGCTATCACAACTATACTGATGTAACTTATACCACTGTGCATGCTATTCAGACTGTGGAAGTGCCTGAGTCTGGATGGGTGCATTGTACAGTTGTTGTTACAACTTTAAGAAGCCCCTGTGGCGCAGTTGTTAAGCGGTCAGCTGCCAACTAAAAGGTTGGTGGTTTGAGCCCACCAGCTGCTGTGCAGGGGGACGATGTGATAGTCTACTTCCGTAATGATCTGCTTCTGGAAAGCCTTGGAAAGGCCGGGGGGGGGCAGTTCTGCTCTGTCCTGTAGGGTCGCTGTGATTTGGAATTTGGGTTTTATTACAACTGTGATTTTAAAAATCACATTTAAACCTTATTTATTGAATTTAACAGCTCTACTAACCTTGGTCTTTTTGTGAAAAATAATATATTAAAATATTTGTATTGTCTACTTTGTGAGAAATTATTAAATTTGAGTTCTTGGTTCTAAATCTGCTTTTGCCTGCTCACTATACTAACTTCCTGATTCTTCAGTGTCATAGCACTGACTTAAAATTTAACAAAAGTATGTATATTTCTTTTCCTCTTTTAAAATTGAATTGTTAAAGAACTATCAGTGCTGTGAACATTTAAGTAGATTTCAGCCAAAAATTGAATGGTGACACTACATCTCTAAGTTTAGTTTTCAGGGTAAGTACATTTTCTGTTGTTTATGTCTTAGGAAACTTTCCTCTAGAATACATGTTATAAATTTTTTAAAAAAAAGGAAAAGGAAAATCCCCTTCCCTATCATTCGCTATGAGTCAGGGCTAACTTGACAGCACATAACAACAACAACAACAACATCATTCAGTGTTAATTACTTTTAAAAGACGACATTAAACTTATCTCTTGGGAATTAGTTTGATTAGCTATACTAAAATACAGCGTTGATCTGTGCTCCTTATCCCTAGGAATCACGTATACACTGGAAAATTCATATAGATATATTTATAGCATCAGAAATGCCTAACTCTAAAACAATAAGCCATTTATGAAATAAGCTATAGTCATATAATGGTTGGAAAGAAGGCTCTGAGTGTTGCAAATAGTTCGTGCACTCAGTTACTAACCTAGAGGGTAGAGGGTCGGATCTACCCAGAGCACCTTAAAAAAGACCTGGTGGTCTGCTTCCCAACGGAGCACGGTTCTGCATGGAATTGACTTGACAGCATCTGGTCAATGACTGGAGCACTAGTCATTCATTTAAAATATTTTTAGCATAGTATTTCGTGACAGAAAAACGTTTGTATTACCAGGAAGGGGTTACAAAGCATAGGTAATACTTCTAAAAATCATGTAAATGTGTTTGCGGAGGCAAAGAATGGCACCAGCGGTTAACGGTGTTTATCTGGAGGGGTGACATCTTCGTGCCTTCGTTTTTCCAGTTCCAGTGGGTGTGTATTTTATTTTTCCTTTGTTCTTTGTAAGAGTTACTGATAGTTCCACATTCCCCAGTACATTACTCCCTGTCTGGGGGGGGGGGTTGTTCTCCTCACTGCCGAGGAACCTTTCTTGCTGCCTCCTGTTTTTCAGAGTTTCTCTTCACCACTAGTTCAGTCTTACACGTTTTTTCGCAGTTAGCATCTCCCCCCCCTCCCCCCGCTTTTTTGGTACCAATGAATTAATTAAAGTAATTGAGGGAAACAAGATGGGTAGGGGCAAGGCTTTTTGTTTTTGTTTTTTTAGTAAGGAATATTGTTGAAAAACAAAGTTTAGCCTTTTATGCCATATGTAAAACAGCATAGATTCTAGTAGAGATTTCAAATGAATAAATTGGCAGCCTTAGGTTTCCAAAACAAAAACCAAACTCACTGCCATGGAGTCAGAGCTTAATCATAGCAACCGCTTCTTGGGTTTCCCAGCTTTCCTTCCAAGGAGTGGCTGGTGATTTGAACCGCCAGCATTCTGGGTTAGCAGTCAAATGCCTTAGGCACTACGACACTGGAGCTTCCAGTTTAGGCTTAGCTTGGTAGTTACCTTCAACAAAGTATATATTATCTTGTATTTTCCATCAGATCAGTAAAATCTTGGTGTTGGGAAGGTCCTTACAGTGTGACCCCAAAACATTTTTCCTCACATACTTCTAAAATGGTTTTTAACTCTGTATTCCTTTGTGTATCTTTAAGTTGCCATCTAAGGTTTCCCCCTCATCCACCCACTTTGTTTAAATAGTTACAAAGAATAATTTCTGGCATCCTTTAATGTTGACATTAAAAAGAATAAAACTGTTACATTGGATGTTTATTTGTATCCACTGGAATCTAAAAGTTACAGTTATTTGATATCTATCATGGGCCTTTAAAAGTAAGCTCTTTCCCCAGTCAGATGTTTTATATTGATTCTTTTTTCCCCCCTCTCTCAATTTGTATTTCTAAATCACCTAACCCACAGGAAGTTTTACGCTTGAAAGTGATTTTTTACTTTTTTCTGTGACCTAAAAGGTCCAAGACATAAATTCTTCTGGATTGAGTTAAAATTATTAATCAAGAAAAACAAGAATACATATATTTATGAAAATTATTAAATTAAATGTATGATTTTATTAAGATCTAATGTAGTTGAGAGGAGCCCCGGTGGTGCAATAGTTAAACAGTTGGCTGCTAACCAAAAGGTAGGCAGTGTGAACTCCCCCAGGTGCTCCGGAAGAAAAGATGATATTTTTCCCTAAAGATTACAGCTGAGGCATCCTGTGGGGGCAGTTTTACTCTGACCTGTAGGGTCACCATGAGTCAGAATAACAGCATCCATGATCACAACCCCAATATGGTTGTATCGTCCACTCACCCAGTTAGTGTGTGTGTCTGGACAAATCATACTTACTGCTTAAATTACTTAAAACCAGTGTTTGGCATCAGTTCTGCTAGTTTGGGCTTTCATTTTATATAAATACAGGCACTGAGAAACATTTTCACATCAAGAAGTGGATGGAATGAAAGGAGTTTTGTTTAGGAGGGCCACTCAGCTTTTCTAGCTTCTTCACAGAGCACTGTGGGCAAAAATTATTTTCAATGCTCTTAACTTGATTTGCCCTCCTTTCAATTTTGTTGAAGGCAAATAATTGAGTATCACCTAACCAGGGAAAAGATTTGTTACCGTGCTCAGTTAGTTATTCAGTTTCTTAATACTTACATGTATGGTTTTGTTTGTTTGGCTTTATTTATATTTCTGTGCCTTGAGGCAGTCCACAGTAGCTTCAGAATGCGTATGAGATGGGACTTCCTGTTGTAAAATGGGAGAAAGGTAAATGAGAGGATGCCTATGTTCAGGACGGCACCTTGTCAGGCAGATCAGTTGTAAGAAAATGTACTTAAAGAGGTTGAAAATCTGGAAATAGATTATTACCTTAGTCTTACGTTATACTACTATTTAAGCTGTATGTATGTATTTTCAGTCAAAGATGATGATGAATCATATACATTACTTAATATTTTATGAAGCACCTCATTCTACTCTTATTTTACTTGTGAACCCATCAAGTAGTATGCCCCAAGTCACGGAGGTGGCAGGATGGGAACTAAACATTTCTTTCTACCTCCTGGTTGCTGGCACCTGATAAAGTGAAATTAGGTAACAAAGTACGGCCAGACTAAAAAGGGAACAGGAGAGGTGATGTTTTGTATTCTCTGAAACACTACTGCTTTTCTAAAACTACCAGTTTCCATAGACTTTTGACTTCTCTCCTGATGTAGAAATACCCTATATATGATTTCAGAGAGGGTCTTAAGAACTTTTTGAATACTTCGTGACAGAAGCTCTGTAGCTCTTAAGGCTGCCCACTAACTTTGCCTCTGAAGTCCCTGGGTGGTGCCAACGGTTAACATGCTCAGCTGCTAGGGAAAGGTTGGGAGTTTGAGTCCACTGAGAGGCACCTCTGGCCTCGCCATTGAAAAACCCTATAATTCTACTCTGATGTACGTGGGGTCACTGTGAGCTGAAATCAACTTAATGGCAACCGGTTAATTCAGTCTCCGGTTTATCGTGTGTGTGTGTGTGTGTGTGTGTGTGTGTTTAGTCTCTGTTGAGCAAGGCTTTTGAGAAATTATTGGTATGGGGTATTATATCAAAAATACATTGCAGAAGGGCATACTTTGTATGCTTTTCTGTAGCATGATAGGATTGGCTTAGGTAGCATTATATGGACCTCTATGGTTTTTATACCAGAGTAATACACTTAAAGAGTCTTTGAATTCAGTTGCCTTATCTGAGTAAAACTGGGTGAAACACATAGTTGGTAAGAACTCCTTTTTGTCATTCAGACCAAAATTATAATCTTGTCAGCCCAGTGAACTTCAGGTTCCTGCCAGTGGCTGAGTGGCAGACAATGTTACATGTTGTCTTTTTTAGGTATTTCTGATTTCTGAAATCTTAAAATAAATGAGTACTTATTGTTAAGAACTACTATAACTTTTTGACAGTGATGGAAAACTTCACTTTCTAGACTACTAGTGTGGAAACAAAGAGGTAGGTGCCATGAATCCCATTTTAACACACAGGAACTGAGGTTCATTTGGTTAAGAGTAGGATTTAAATCTAAGCTTGATAGCTCAAAACCTTCACGTTTTTCCCATCGTTGTCGGGGTCTCACAGAAAGGGTGTGAAAAGCCTCCACCCGAGAAACTATGATGAAATAGCTGTTTGACAAAGACATTGCCAGATTTGTTTACAATAAAATGACTACTTATTCTAGATAATTATTGTATAATTTTTGGCAAGCAGGTGCAAAATGACACTTAAGAATGCAATTGTTTCAAACTTGTAATTAGAGAAAACTTTAAGAGGAATTTAACTTGGGGGTTTTGACTAAAAAAAATCTTAGATGGCTTTCTCAATTTTTCTTAAAGGATGGATCTTCGGTTAAGGAAGTTGAAACCTACCACCAGACGCGTGCTTTAAGATCTTTGAGAAAAAATACACAGAATTCTTCAGATTCTAGTTTTGATAAGAATATGGAAATAATGGAGAAACATGCTAATGGCAGGCATTTCACAAGGTAATACAAGATGGTTGACTACTAAATCAAAATAGTTTTAAAGCAGTAACTGAGGATTTGCATTTAATTTTTAAGGTATATTCTTGACTAGTTATCAAGATCCCAAGGGTTTTAAATGCAATTTATTTGAAATGAAGTTGCCACAAGTGAAGGTTATAGATTTAAAACTTGTATGTACACAGTCTGATTTGTTTTTATTTTTATATTCAGAGGCAGTATTTGTGACAAGGTTGGTTGATACAGGATCAGTTCTCTTATGTACTTGAATATCCAGTTATGTGACTGTAACTTGCTTGTGGTGTGTGGCTCTGCTTTGAGTGGTACAAAGCCTTTGTTCCTGCAGTAATTCTTTTTCTGATTGCTTGCTATCAAATTTTTCATCAATTCTGAGTTATTTATCAGCTTCTTTGTCTTGGTATGCCCCAAAGCAGTCTTCACAAAGAAGGTAGAATGTGATTATTATTTTTTTCAACCAGTTTAATGTGTGTCTCTGAGATGCCTTATAAGTATTTTAATTTGCTTTCTCAGAACAGAGGTAGGTGCCATGAATCCCATTTTAACACACAAGGAATAGGTCATTTGGCTAAGTTCATGGAACTGAGATCCATTTGGTTAAGAGTAGGATTTAAATGTAAGTTAAATTTAATTAACTCAAAATCTTCACTTTTTTTTCCACCTTGATAGGGCTTTACAGAAGTGAAAGCCTCAATCAGAGAAAATTTGTTTGATGAAATACTTGTTACTATATCATTCTTTTTTGAAGAGATTATTGGTAATGAGGTGGAAGTTTAGACCTCTCCTACTCTTAGATAAAATTTTGATTCTTATTTTGTATAGCATGTTTTCCAGATAAGTGAAGGTAAGCCTGAGCTTTTTGTTCCGTTTATTTGTATTTATTTATTTATTTTTCAGTTATTTAATCACGCTTTTAAATTTTGCATCTCATTCATTCTTTATAGGCTCTAAGACACCAGCATTTGAAATATTAAACATGAAAAAACACTGATGGTTAAACTGTGACATGCCATCAATTGTAAGACATATCCCGATATCCGAGATTTTTAAATATGGGAGAAGTGTACAGCTTTATGAAATCAATGAAATCGCTTATAAGCTAGCCCAGTATTTCTGAAACTTGAAGTCTTTGTGTTTATTTCTGGGATCCATGAGTTCTATATGACAATTTTTAAATTACGTCTTATGATCTGAGAGGAAAAAAAACTTATTTTGGATTATCTAACTTACCACCTTATAGAGAAGTGTCATAAAATTTTAAGCCCTACATTTGTGCTTACAGTTGAATAGACATCAGATACTATTACTTTCATTATGTCAGGTTTGTGAGATAAGAACAGAACCTAACTTAATCATGGATGGAGCATACACTGCCAAAAGAAGGTCATGTGATGTGATGTCCTGGCATGCTGTTCAAATGAAGATTTGGAGCACTTCGAATAATAAAAAGTAGTGGATAAATTGAGTCATTGTGATACAATACCACATAGGCATGCCAAACTTAAAAGAGAAGCTGTTAGCAACCAGTTCCATACCCACATGGCAAATAGCTATTTTGTTTCATCACAGTCTCAAATTTGGCTAATATTTTTTATTATTGTTGATGGTGAGTCTATAGTGTTAATTGTTTAAAACTTAGAAATGGGTTTATATCTACTTTGATTTGTAAATACTTACACAAAGAATTTAATATTGGAAGTCCTCAAAGTTTTTACCTCTGAAAGGATTTATATATTCTTCAGATTTCTAAAATATTGTGCAGGGCTTTATGCTAGGAAAGTATTAAGGGAGTATATTAAAATAAGTACTTTTTCATCTAGATTTGAAGGTGAATGACTAGGTTTTTAACTTAGATTCCTTAAAACATTGAATAAAACACTGAATTCCTGTTTTCTTTAGTCATTATTTTTTAATAATAGCTTTACTGAGTTATAATTCACATACTGCAGCATTCAGTTTTGAAGTATACAATTCTGTAGTTTTAATATATTCATAATATTGTGCAACCAGCACCACTAATTACAGAACTTTTTCATCACCTATTTGCAGTCAGTTCCCATTCCATTCTACCCACAGCCCTGGCAGCCACTAGTCTTCTTTCCATGTCTATAAGTTTGCCTGTTCTCGGTATCTCATATAAATGGGATCATACAATGTGTCGTCTTTTGTGTCTGCCTTCTTTCACTTGGCATAAATGTTTTCAAGTTATAATATGTACCAGTACAGGCAGTCCCTGGGTTATGAACATCTTACTTATGTACAACCTATAGTTACAAACCAATCCCTTAGATAGCCTATTATATTAAAAATTTGGGTACATATGTTGGTTCATAATAACAAAAGGGTATTACTTTGCAATGTGCATCAAACATTATTACTATTATTACTGTATTATTATGTTAAAGGTGTTTTGGTGTATCTGAAAGTGTTTAATGTTTTTTATGCATAGAAAGGTACACTATATGCTGTTTGCTAAGACAACAATTGGACTAGTTGATGTTAGACACAAACAGTGTACGTAACTATTCTAACTTATGTACAAATTCAACTTAAAGACAGACTAGAATTCATTAGTAATCCAGGATTGTCTGCATTTCATTTCATTCCTTTTTATTACAAAATAATATTCTATTGTATAAATATACCACATTTTATTTATCCATGTGTTAGTTCATAGCCATTTGAGTTGTTTCCACTTTCTGGCTACTGTGAATACTCCTACTGTGAACATTGGTCGACATGTTTTTGTGTGGACCTGCTTTCATTTCTCTTGGGTATATACATACCTTGAAGTGGAATTATTGAGTCAAACGCTAGTTCTGTGTTTGTTTTGAAGAAATGCCAGACTGTTTTCCAAAGCAGCTGCACCATTTTACAATCCCACAACCAAGTATAACAGTTCCAGTTTCTCCATATCCTCACCACTATTTGTCCAAAATTGTCCCTTTTACTTAGGACATCTTGGTGTGTATGAAGGGAGCTCTGGTAGCAACTTGACTGCTAACCAGAAGGCTGGCGGTTCAAACCCACCAACCACTCTTCAGAAGGAAGATGGGGCAATCTACTTCCATAGTGATACTGCCTCGGAAACCCAAGGAGGGGTCGCTATGAGTCGGGTCCGACTTGATGGCACATAACAACAACAACAGTGTGTATGAAATAGCTCATTGTGGTTTTGACTTTGGTTTGCATTTCCCTGATGGCTAATAATGTTGAGCATCTTTTCATGTGCTTATTGGTCATTTGTCTTCTATGGAGAAGAATTCCTATCTTCTTAAACAAAAAAATGTGTCTCTTTTTTCAAATCATCATTACAAATGCTGTTGATTGTTTTACTTTACAGTGAGAGCATCAGGCTCTGTTTGTACGTGGCTTATGTAAAATGGCCTGCAGTGTTTTTGAGTTCTGCTTTGTGTAGTTGTCCTGATTCTTAATCTGGCTGGCCCTTTCATTGCTGTCATTTTGCCTTGCTGTGGTAATCTCTTTACTTCCTGCTTTCTGATTTTTTTTCTGTCTGTTTTTAACCTATTTGGGGCTCAGAAATCTAGATAACATTGATTGTTAGAATTATTAAAAAAAAATAAAAAGTACATAAAGTAACAATGTATATGAACTGTTGAATGGAAAGGAAAACTAACTTGCTCTGTAAACTTTCACTCAAATCACAAACCAAACCAAATCATAAAGTAACTGCCTTGAGGCCAGGATCTATCTTTCTTTGATCCTGGGGTTCTTAAACTAGGGTCCTGTGATTGTAGATCGTCTTCAGGAAGGGCATGAAGCCATGGAAGGAGTGTTTAAACTTCTGTGTGTATGTAATTTTCTAGGGGATGAAAGATCTGTATCTTTCATCAGATTCACAAGGCCTGGCAAACTTCTAGCTGTGTCTATTTTTGTAAATAAAGACATTGGAACACAGCCATGGCCACTCATTTTGCTTCTGACTGCTTTCATGCTACAATGGCAGAGTTGAGTAGCTGTGTGACTCACAAGCTAAAATATTTACTACCTAGCCCTCGAAGAAAGTTTATCAACCTATGTAAAGATAAAGCATCCTCTTTCCCCACCTAGCAAAAAAAGAAAGAAAAACAGTGCTTTCAAATATTGTGTGTCTAGGACCTAATAAGGCCTCATTTATTAAAGGTGTAGACTGAGATAGTGTGAAGGGGTTCCTCTATAAGAAAAGTCTGTGAGCCTCTGAACAAACTAGACTATGACCTATAGGTGAGTCACTCTAAGGCTTTTTTTTGTTTGTTTTTGGTTCTTCCTGTGTTCCAAGACAGATAAGGGATTATGATTTATATTGCTGTGAGAATATACAAATCCACTGTTTGGATTTTTCTTTTTACAGTGTAATATTTGAAATTCCACATGTATAAACCAGCTGACTTGCAAATAGCTTAATATATAGGTTGATTAACAGATGCAGCCTATCCAGATACAGAAAATTAAGTTCCTAAAAATAAGTTAAGGAGATGTACAGTTTTGTTTCCTTGGTGGATTTTTGAAAAAAGATGAGGGGAGGATACCTTTTTTTTTTTTTTAAAGCCTTGGAAAGTGTTCTTTCCAGTTCAGTGGATTCTGCCTGCCAGTTTGTAGGGAAGATACCAGATTTACAAATAGGACCATTTCCACACGTCATAAAGATTGTGATGATAATATTGATAATATTACATGTTATACAAAGATTATAGCCAGCAAATGTTCTTTGAAGGCAATTAACATGACACTAAGGGGCATTAGTTCTATTTATACTTATAAATTCCTTGAATGTAAGAGACCACTATATACCTATGGGGTAAAACACATTGCCTTTTTGTTCAGTGTTTAGTTGAATTATATTTATAGTAAGTAGACATTTCATTTCTTGTTTCAAGTAAGATTCTTTGATTTGATTGATTCTGTGTAGCTAAGAGTTAATGCATGTATCCTCGAATTTCACAGCAAGGTTCTTAGACTTTAGTCACAACTGATAAACGTGTTCTCAAGCCATTTTTTCAGTTGTTTAAATCTTAGTGTATATCACTATGGAATATAGAATTTAAGGCCATGTCAATTATTTTGACCTATTTCATGTATTTTTTCCATGTAGGCAGTTGGCCAAACAGCAGGCTGATAAAAAAAAAGGAGAGTGCAAAGAAGGTAAGGAATGTTAAAGGCATTTCCCATTTTTCAGGGACATAATTAATATTTTTACAAGTTTCTTGAGATACACATAACAAGCTGTGCAAATTTGAAGAATGTAATCTGTTAGGTTTTGTCGTGAGGATATGCCCATGAAGCTGCCACCACAATAAAACCCATGACCCTAAAAGTTTCTTCATGCCCCTTTGTCATCTCTGCCATTTACCTCTTCTCCCTACTCCCAGCCCCAAGATTCCAGAGTAACCATCAATCTACTTTCTGTCGTTTTAAATTAGTTTTCATATTTTAGAGTTTTATATAAATGTTTTATATATACAGTATGCTTTTTTTGGTCTGGTTTCTTTCATTCAGCATAATTATTGTTGTTTTTTGTTCTGAATAGTGTTCCATTATATGGATATACGACAGTTTGTTTATCCATTCAACTTTTGATGGACAATTGGGTTATTTCCAGTTTTTGGCTATTAGAAGTAAAGCTGCTTTGAACATTTGTGTACGAGTTTTTATAGTACATGTATTTCCTTTTCTCTTGAAAGTTGAAAAGAAGCTGTGATGGTACAGTGGTTAGGGCACTTTGCTGCTAACCAGAAGGTTGGTGGTTCAAACCCACCAGCCATTCTGTAGTAGAAAGGTGAGGCAGTATACTTCTGTAAAGATTTACAGCTTTGGAAACTCTGTGGGCAGTTCTACTCTGTCCCATAGCATCACTGAGAGTCAGAATTGACTTGATGGCGGTAGGTTTGGTTTTAGTTTAAGAGTTGAATGACTGGATCATATGATAAGTGTGTTCCGTAATTTTATTTTTGTTTTATAATGTTGTTGAGAAAGATAAGTTTAAGGTACTATGATTTTGTTACATGAGTGGCTTTTCAGCTGTTTGTTTCAGAATTATTGTAAATACTATTGTTTCAAGTCGTTCCATTTATTTTTATGAACACATCTATGAAGATAAAGTAATCCCAGTTACTCGGTCATTGAGAACTAGAAACATCATTCAAACTACAGAGCGCTTATGTAAAGAAAACGGTGATGTTGAAGTTCGCCGCAGTTGTAGGATTAGAAGTCGATACAGTGCTGTGAACCAGTCCGTTTTGTTTGACAAACTTATAACCAAGTAAGTCACAATTCCTTAGATCAAAATGATTTATTTGACAAAAAAAAATTGGGGGGGAGAAGCATCATGAATTTCTATTAGTCTGAACATTTAATGCATCCGTTTGTGTGAAATATAAAGAAGAATGAAAAATAGAGTCCTTTGTAATAATTCTGTATGTTTAAATTTTTTTGAAAAAATGTTAATATATATCTACACTTACATATATATACAAGTAAATCATTGCTTATGGAGGTATTTAAAATCCCAGCACGCAAAGATTAAATTGGACAAAATATTTTTAAAATTTACTAGTCTTATCATTTTAGCTTATGTTCTTATCAATTTTTTAAAGCACTGCTGAAGCTGTACTTCAAAAAATGGATGACATGAAGAAGATGCGCAGACAGCGAATGAGAGAACTTGCGGACTTGGGAGTGTTTAATGAAGCTGAAGAAGTAAATGTATTCTTCCATTGGGGGGGTGACTTAACCTCTAGTTTGATGTTTTTCTATAGTACCTATCCGTTTTTTTGCTAAATTTGTCACATGTTTGCTTAGCATTTATTTGATCATTAACTTTTACTACTGGAGTTGTAGTTTGTATTTATAAATATTTTTATTTTAAGCAAATTGGCAGGTCCTACTGAATTTTTTAACAAATGTACTAAGTGTTAATGGCTCTTATTTAAACATTTTTAGGGGAATCTTAACATGTACACAAGAGGAAAACAAAAACGTATCCAAAGAACTGATGAAGAAACAACTGATAATCAAGAAGGCAGTGTAGGTTAGTGTTTTTTTGTTGTTGTTGCTGTTCCATCTCCTGGGTTTGAATGTCATCAATTTTTATTTAATAGGAAATAGTCTTATTCAGAAGCTGTGATTTTTATGGTAGTTGGTCAGAGCTGAAGGAATTGGTCATAACTAAAAAGAAAAAAGTTGGAGAAAGAGAAGAACTTAAAAGGATATTATGTTTTGTCTGGGCAAGTACCTAAAATCAACAATTCTAAAGTAAATAAAATTGGTTGGTTTGTATAATACACACACAGACAACACATCATATATCTCCATGCCTATTTTGCTCAGAAGGTGAATAAAGTTAAGTTTTGTTCTTCAACTTAAGGCTTATTATCATGAACTGTAAGAACTTTGCATGAATGAAACCAAATTTTCTAAAATGCATTTCTGATGTTTGGTGAGGATATTTTACTATTATCATAAGTAGATTATTTGAGTTATGCTGCATATAACTCAGTTATGTCCAGAGAGAGGATGAAATGTCAAATTTAAGTTTAAAAGGCAAAAGCTAAGTGAGGAGATGGCAACATTAGATAACATGTTATATAAACTTGGAAACTTAATAAGCAATATTAATTAAATTAAGAGCAATCTCAGTTTGGTAATTCTTGGCAGTAACCTTTAATCTTCTTTCTGTAATTATTTCCCCCTACACACTTGTTTTTATTCTAAAATTTTTATTTCACTTTTTAAAATCTTCATTTAATAGTGCCAAAGAGTTATAGATTCTTTCTATGATAGTAAGGCAGACTTCTTCCCCAACCAGCTTCTCTGTGTTAAAAATGGTTAACATTTTGGTGAATATCCTTTTGGAAGTAAGTATTTCTTAATTGTAGAATCTTCTGAAGAGGGAGAAGACCAAGAAGATGAAGATGATGGTGAAGATGATGGTGAAGATGAAGATGATGGTGAAGATGATGAAGATGACGAAGAGGAAGATGATGGAGAAGAAGATAATCAGAAACGATACTATCTAAGGCAGAGAAAAGCTACTGTTTACTACCAGGCTCCGTTGGAAAGTAAGTGCTGTATGCGTTTTTGTCTGGGAGATATAATTATTTTATTACCTTTATCTTCACTGTTCTTCCTCTAATCTTTTCATTTTTTTCTGTATTTTTCATGTTAGGGTGTTGCTGGATACTCATGGCTATTGTCTTTTCTTGTCTTTTCTTAATCTATCCTAAATTTGCAAGAAATCATTTCTTTCAAAGAAAGTTAAATGGTAGTCTTGACCAAAGTAAATAATTAGGCTATTTTGAAATTTTAAATGTTTTCCATTAATTATTTTAAATTCCATAACTTTCTATTTTAATCTGTTTTGTCCATTTGTATAGATAGAACCGCTCTTTGGATTTATGTTAACGTTGTACCTCAGTACTTAGGAGCAACTACATTTAGGGCTGATAATCACTTATTGCACACCAGTACTAGCACAATGGTTCTTTATGGCCAGTGTGTGTTTTGGTTGGTTAGTATCTGTGCTGTACATATTTTCAACAGCAACTCTGCAGTTGTGCAGATTTAAAATGTGAACAGTGAAATATTCTATAGTAGATATTTACTAGTATTTTTGTGGAAGGTGGCACCTTTGTAAGTATTCAGGTGAAGAATAAAATATCTTGATATATATTTGTATGTCATGTGGATTTAATTATTTTTGTAGAACCTCGTCATCAGAGAAAACCCAACATATTTTACAGTGGCTCAGCTTCTCCTGCGAGACCAAGATATCGATTGTCTTCTGCGGGACCAAGAAGTCCTTATTGTAAACGAATGAACAGGTTTGGTTCTGAGATAGTGATTGATTTGTGATATAAATGAAGCTATGTTACAGTAGAATTCTAGAGTTTGAGAATTGGGTGTAGAGGATAGAAGAATAGAGTCTTACAGTGGAGAGAATTTAACTCTGCCTATAGAGCTCTACTCCCTACTGCTACTGAATTGTAGCTTTTGCTTCCACCGATGGGAAGTGTTAGTAACTACCAGGGTAAAATAGTTTTTTTTTTTTTTATTAGGATTTGGGTGAAGATTTACAGAGTAAATTCACTTTTCATACAGCAGTTCACATATACTTTGTCTCATGTCATTGACCAAAATTTACAATGCAGCAGCTCCCCTCCCACTTCCTCCCCATAGTTACCTCCTCCCAGTGTCCATCCCTTCATACTCTTCTGCACCCTGAGAGGCCCATTGTCTGCCAACCCTGTATATGATCTTGGATACACTCTCCATTTAGACATACATAATTGTTTAGCTTGTTCAGGGTAAAATAGTTTATCCCACTGTTACACACTCTTCATAGTAGAACTACCATTTATTCAGTGTTTATTGTATTCCTGGTTCTGTGTTAAGCATTTTACATAGACTGTTTCACTTAATGGTCACAGTAAGTTAGAGTGTAAGTTTAGTATTGTCTTCTCATACTTCATAAACATTTCCTACCATGTCAAACATTCTAAGTTACATAGCTGGTCATCTCTTTCTGGATCTATTTTCGTAGGCAACATTCATTATCTTTGACTATTCAGATTGTTCACATGTTTCTTTTCCTTCTACATCCCAATAGTCTGTGCTTATCTGTCAAATTTAAGCCCAAAGAAGTAATTCCTCTTGTTACTTCCTCCATCTCCCTGGTAATGAAACTGTCAGAGGAATATTAGAACCGTCAGAGGAGTAATAGCACTGTGGTGTTCATGAATGACAGACCTTGTTGGTGAAGACCGAAAAAGAGAGAGAAAAAATGACATTGGTGTGGGAAGTGGTACTTTTTCCCTCCCATCACTAATTTATTTGCCCAGAATTAGACTGAAGTCTTGTAAGACACCAGCTACTGAATAGCTCTTGGAAGTCATAGAAGAAGCAAAGTATCCAGTTGTGTTTTGATTTGAAGTGTTGACAGATTCATCTCATCTTTAAAAAAAAAATATATGAAAACTGTTTGCATCCCTAGTGTATTATAACTATACTTTAATGTTAAATTTTATTTTCAAAATGTCAAAACTGGAAGTGTACATTCTAGATTTCTTCTTATTTCATCATCTCTTCGGAAGACCTAGAAGGGTAAAGGATAAGAAGAAAAACCCAACCTGTCAGCCCAAGATAAATTGACTGGAAAGGAGGCCACGGTGTTGGTATTGTTCATAGGCCCCTTAGAATGTGACTAGAGACTAATACGTTGGTAGTGAAGTTAATGGTTTTCAGAAAAGGAGAGTTAAGTTAGTGCTCTCTGAAATCCCTACCACCACCAAACATAGGGCCCAAGGCAGCCATCTGGTTGCTTGATTCAAAAGACAGGGCCTCAATTTGACATAGCAGAAGTGACAGGCTTATGGTTACTTTGAGATTTAAGTTTTTCTTCCATCATTAGTGGATTTATCCTTCTGAAAGTAGCATGCCTCCATAGCTATCATCTACCATGTATCTTGGAGAGGGTAAGGTTTTTTTGCCTTGTGGCTGATCATGAGTTCCCATATTTGGGTCATAGTCTAATTTCTTTTCTTATGAAAGTGTCTTCCATTGTTGCATAGCTCCTTAGTTGTAGTATTGTTTTCCCCTCCAATCATTTAACAGATGTTTTAAGTACGCTATGTGCCAAGCACTATAACTAAGCTAGGATGCCTGTTCTTGGACTTCATAATTCTAACACATTGAATTGAAGTCAGAACTAAGGGTTCATGCTGTCTCTTGAGTTACATTATTTGACTTGCTGATCTTCTTGGTGTTAGTTTTGATAGGCTTTAAACTTGTGCTGTGTTATTGTTGTTGTTAAGCTTTATTGAGATATAATTCACATACACTCTTTGTATTTAAAGGGTACAACTCAACAGCTTTTCATATATTCAGAGTTGTGTAGCCATCACCACAATCAATTTCAGAACATTTTCATTATTCTTTTAGAACAGTACTCTTTCATTGTGACCCTTGACCCCTCCATCTTCCCAGCTCTAAGCAACCACTGATCTCCTTTGAATCTGTGTATTGGCCTATTCTGGATATTGCATGTGAATGGAATTTTCTGTGAGTGATTTCTTTCACTTACAGTGTTTTCAAGGTCCATCCATGTTGTGACATGTACCAGTACAGGCTGTCCCTGGGCCCACACTCATACTTGCCTTTTAATATTATATAAATTGGCCCTCACTTTGACATGATTGAACCAACCCCTACTTGCAACAAATTCTTCATGACAGTCACTTTCACTTGCTGCACGAGCAGCTTTTAAAATCACTGGAAAGGCTTTGCGCCTTTTCTTGCACTAAACCAAACAAACCAAACCCACTGCAATTAAATCAATTCCACCTCATTATGACTTTAGGTAGAACTGCCCCATGGGGTTTCTAAGGCTATGAATCTTTATGGAAACAGATTGCCATATCTTTCTCCCACAGAGCAGCTGGTAGGTTTTCTGCCTGACCCTTTGGTTAGCAGCCAAGTGCTTTAACTGCTGCACTACAAAGGCTCACTTTCTTTCACTAAATCTGAAAACAAAACCCACTGTCACCAAGTCGATTCTGACTTATATGACCCTGTAGAACAGTAGAAGTGCCCCACAGAGTTTCCAAGACTGTGTATCTTTACAGAAGCAGACTGCCTCATCTTTTTCCCATGGAGTACATTGTGGGTTCAAGCCGCTGACCTGTTTGGTTAGCAGCTGAATGCCTTAACCATTGTGCCACCAAAGCTCCTTTCTTGCACTAAATTGAGAACCATATGCACCTGTTCCAACTTACCTACAAATTCAACTTAAATACACACTTAGGATTGGATCTCATTTGTAACCCAGGAACTACCTATACTTCATTCCCTTCTATTTTCAAGCAAGATTCTGTTTTATTTATCCATTTATCAGTTGATGGACATTTGAGTGGTTTTTACTTTGGGCTGTTATGAATAGTGCTGCTGTTAACATTCATGTACAAGTTTTTATGTTGCATACATTTTGTTCTCTCTTGGGTGTATACCCAGGAGAGGAGGTGCTGGGTCTAGTGGGAAGTGTTTAACATTTTGAGTAACTGGTAGACCGCTTTCCATTGTGACTACTGCACCACTTTATATTCTCACCAGCAAAGTATGAGGGTTCCAATATCTCCATATCCTCACCAACTCTTGTTATGATCTAACTTTTTTATTATGGCCCTTTGTTTTTCAAAAAACTTTCTTGACAAGGTGTTCTGAACATCTCATATCCCTTCTGATAACCTTAATGGTAGTCATTTTGCTTTGCGTTTTACTTTTTTTCAGTGAGATCAGCTTTTATTAATAGTTCATTACTACTTGAACTACTTAGACATACATGGAATCAAAGCACGTGTCCAAAAATCATTTGAACATTGCCCTTAGTGCCCATGGCACATGATTAAGAAGACTTGCAGCCCCAATGCAGGATCTTACAAGATTTTGAAATGCTGCTTTCAGGCAAGATTCTCTCTTCCTGATGTTTGCTAACCTCTAGTAATCTGTGGTTTATTCTTTAGCTTCAGTTTGCAGTTTCCAGAACAGCTTAGCCCTTTGGATAGCGAGGTAGCATAATAGTTCAGTTGCTTCATCAATATTCCAAAACAGTTATCCGTCTTTTCATGTGTCTGCTTGCCAAGGAGCTCAGACTGGTAACCAGAAAGTGATTAGATTCAAAGAGCTGATCCAGTGCTTGTCCAGGCAAAGTTTTTCATTGGTTTTTTAGAAAAATGACTAGATAAATGAGTGGATGTAGATTTAGAATCTTTTAAACATTGTAATAATGGCCTTCCTACAGTGTAGTTGTTAAGAGCCTGGACCTGTGACTAGAATTGCGTAGCTTTAGAGCTCAGTTCTGCTGTTTCTTCATGACTTTGCAAGTTACTTCTCTGTGCTTCAGTTTCTTGATCTGTAGAATGAGGATGACAATAGTACCTGACTGATGTGAGAATTAGATAAGTTGATACATCTAAACAGTGCCTGGCACACATATTTGCTATTGTAGATGGCACAATAGTTAAGCACTCAACTGCTAACTGAAAGGTTGGTCGTTTGAACCTACCTGCTGCTCCATGGGAGAAAGATATGACAGTCTGCTTATATAAAGGATTACAGCCTTGGAACACGTTAGTGGGCCAATTCTACTCTGTCCCGTGGAGTTGCTAGCTGTTGGTCATAAATCATTCAATGGCAGTGGGTTTGGTTTTGGGGTTAACTACACTTTGATGTTTTAAAAAGGAAATCTTTACTTGGCAAATCAAACATTAGAAACCTAATGTCACATCAAAGATTTTATTGTAGTTTACTTATAACTTTATTGGTTTGTGAAATAAACAACTGGAAATCACAAATGAAATGTATAAAATGTAGATTCTTGGGATAGACACACAACTATTAGAGTGGAATAGGTTAGACAACAGATCACTATGTGGAACCCCTTATTTAACTTGTAAGCCACTCTGGCTTCGACTATAGAATGAGCCTGCAAATAGGTACTTGTACAGAGTTTTAATTAGAATTAAATGACGTAATATGCCAAGTACCTGGTACAGGAAATACACTCTATATTAGTTCTTTTTGTTAATTGCAAAGCTAGTCTTCCTTCAATTATGTAAATACATAAAGGTGTTAGAACTTATTGTAATAGTAATGTTACATAAGCTAGTTTTTCATATAAAATTGCAAGCTTGTGCAGATATTTTTAGATTTAAGCTGATCACAATGGTCTGGGTATGTTTGAGTAGGTGGGCAGAGGATTGTTTTATCATTTATTTCCTGTATTTGCACAACTTCTTATCCAAAACTCTTAGGACCATCTGTGTTTCAGAATTCAGGTTGTTAGGATTTACAGTGATAACACGCTGCATATAGAGTACATAACACTACTAGTATCTCCAGAGTTGTGTAGGGCACATAGTCAAACACATCAATAATTCTTTAGCAAAACATGAATTATCATGGTAACTAGGAAAAATGGCAACTGTAAATTGCCTTCTGCAGTTTCAGGTCATGTTTTGCTATTGAGTGATGGAAAACACTTTTTTCCAGAGTTTTTAGACATAGGATTCTGGATCTAAATTATGAACATAATGCATTATGAGCCTTTTATATTTTTGGAAACGCCTACTTAACATGACTGCACTCTGGCTCAGCAGAAGCTCTGGACGTTGAGCCAAAGGAATGATTAAAGGTTTTTCTGGCCCTAGTCCTCCTCCTTCCCCCCATGTGGATCTTTTGCTACTGTCCAAAGGTACAAGTGATTTTAAAATTTTTTGTTTGGCTTTTGGCATCTAATTTCATACTACCAGCCAGCCTAAGAACTTGATAGTATTTTTATCCCTTTTGTGAGAAAACTGAGGCTCATTAGGGGTTGGATATGGGAAGCTGATTCACATTTATACAACTGCTTAAGTGACTAAGGAGTCATTTGCAGGGATCCAGGTGAGGGGAGGGAACCCAGGCCATGCCCCACAAACAGCAAGGCAGGAAAGTGGGAGAAACGACAGAAAAAGGCCAGGAGGACTGGGACAGAGTGAGGAGTGAGCCACAGGGGTCCGGGTAAGGGGAGGTTGGAGAAGTTACCCATAGCTAAGGGAGACAAACTTGTCTGTTTGTCCTGCTGTGGTGATGTGTTGCTGTGAGTCTTAAGGCTGTGCCACCGGTGTTTCAAACCCAGCGGGGTACACATGGTGCACAAGTATCAGCAGGGCTTGCAGACTGAGACAGAGTAGGAAGAAGGAAGAGACCATCCACTTCTCAAAGAATTGGGCAGGGAAAACCTTATGAATAGCAGAGAAACACTGTCTGATACATTACTGCACAACTTTATGAATAGTCCGGAAATACTGTCCAATAGAGGAGGAGGATGAGTCACTTAGGTTAGAAGACTCTCAAAATAGGACTGGGAAAGAGCTTCATAATCAGAGTAAAAGCAGCCTTACTCATATGGATAAGGTAAAGCTTTCGAGACCTCCATTTGCTGACGTGGCACCACTCATATTGAGGGAAATAGCTGCAAGAATCCATTAATAATTGGAACATGGAATGTATGAAGTATGACTCTAGGAAAACTGGAAGTTGTCAAAAATAAAATGGAATGCGTAAAGAGTGACATCCTCGGCATTAGTGAGCTGAAATGGACTGGTTTTGGCTATTTTGAATCAGACAACTATATGATCTACTATGCCGGGAATGACAAATTGAAGAGGAGTGGCATGGCATTCATCATCACAAAGGATATTTCAAGATCTGTCCTGAAGTACAATGCTGTCAGTGATAGGAGAATATCCATATGCCTACAAGGAAGACCTGTTAATACTACTATTATTCAAATTTATGCACCAACCACCAAAGCAAAAGATGAGGAAATTGAAAATTTTTATCAACTTCTGCAGTCTGAAATTGACCAAACATGCAATCAAGATGTGTTAATTATCACTGGTGACTAGAATGCAAAAGTTGGAAACAAAGAAGAATCACTGGTGGTTGGAAAATTTGGCCTTGGTGACAGAATTAATGCTGGAAATCACATGGTAGAATTTTGCAAGACCAACAACTCATTCATTGCAAATACCTTTCTTCAACAACACAAACGGTGGCTCTACACGTGGACTTCACCATATGGAACACACAGGAATCAGACTGCCTACATCTGTGGCAAGAGGCGATGGAAAAGCTCAATATCTTCAGCCAAAATCAGGCCAGGAGCTAATTGTGGAAGAGACCATCAACTGCTCATATGCAAGTTCAACTTGAAGTTAAAGACAATTAAAACAAGTCCACAAGAGCCAAAATATGATCTTGAATATATTCCTCCTGAATTTAGAGACCATCTAAAGAATAGATTTGATGCATTGAACACCAAAGACCAAAAATCAGAAGAATTGTGGGGTGACATCAAGAACATCATCCATGAAGAAAGCAAGAGGTCACTAAAAAGACAAGAAAAGAAGACCGAAGTGGATGAAAGAAGAGACTCTGAAACTTAACCCTTGAGCAGAGAGTAGCTAAAGCAAATGGAAGAAATGATAAAAGAGCTGCACTGAAGATTTCAAAGAGCATCTTGAGAAGACAAAGCCAATTACTATAATGAAATGTGCAAAGAGCTAGAGTTAGAAAACCAAAAGGGAAGAACATGCTTGGCATTTCTCAAGCTGAAAGAACTGAGGAAAAAATTTAAGCCTTGAGTTGCAATGTTGAAAAATTCTATAGGCAAAATATTGAATGATGCAGGAAATATCAAAAGAAAATGGAAAGAATACACAGAGTCACTGTACCAAAAAGAACTGGTTAATCTTCATCCATTTCAGGAGGTAGCATATGATCTAGAACCAATGGTATTGATTAAAGGAGGAAGTTGAAGATGCAGTGAAGGAATTGGCGAAGAACAAGGCTCCTGGAATTGACAAAATACCCATCGAGATATTTCAACAAACGGATGCCCCACTGGAGGCACTCACTTGGTTATGCCAAGAGATTTGGAAGACAGCTAGCTGGCCAACTGTCTAGACGAGATCCATATTTGTACCCATTCCAAGGAAAGGTGATCCCACAGAATGTGGAAATTATCAACAACATCATTAATATGGCATGCAAGTAAGATCTTACTGAAGATAATTCAAAAATGGTTGCAGTAGTATATTGACAGAGAACTTCCAGAGGTGCAAGCTGGATTCAGAAGAGAACGTGGAACAAGGGATATCATAGCTGCTGTCAGATGGATCTTGGCTCAAGGCAAAGAATACCAGAAAGATGTTTACTTGTGTTTTATTGACTATGCAAAAG